>NC_090447.1:1535883218-1536197457 GCF_031143425.1 Pleurodeles waltl | reverse complement strand
CATTCTTTGTACAAAATGATTAGAAGCAGAAACGTTATTTGTACTTCTACCACAGTCCTATATTTTCTGAGCCGTTGCTTAGACTTGAGTGTGAAAAGTAAATTTAACCCCTCCTAAGTGCAACATGTTGCCTAATGTTGTGTGCATTGGAGTAGGAATTGTAAATCTAACCCCTACAGTTTTACTTATACATAAATTGGAGGGGGAAGCAAATCTAACCTCTCTGTAGTCCAAAATGTCCCTTATGTTGCGTAGACTAGAGGGTAAATTGTGAATCTAACACTCCAAAGTTTAACATTTTCCTAAACTGTTGTTTAGACTACGGCGAGAACAGTAAATCTAATCAATACGAGTTCAATACTTTCTCTACTGTTGTTTATACTCGGGTGAGAACAGTAAATCTAACCAATACGGAGTTCAATACTTTCTATGCTGTTGTTTAGACTAGGGTGAGAATAATTAATCTAACCAGTACGAGTTCAATACTTTCTCTACTGTTGTTTAGACTAGGGCGAGAATAGTAAATCTAACCTATACAGAGTGCAATACTTTCTCTACTGTTGTTTAGACTAGGGCGAGAATAGTAAATCTAACCTATACAGAGTGCAATACTTTCTCTACTGTTGTTTAGACTAGGGCGAGAATAGTAAATCTAACCTATACAGAGTGCAATACTTTCTCTACTGTTGTTTAGACTAGGGCGAGAATAGTAAATCTAACCTATACAGAGTGCAATACTTTCTCTACTGTTGTTTAGACTAGGGCGAGAATAGTAAATCTAACCTATACAGAGTGCAATACTTTCTCTACTGTTGTTTAGACTAGGGCGAGAATAGTAAATCTAACCTATACGGAGTGCAATACTTTCTCTACTGTTAGTTAGACTCGGGCGAGAATAGTAAATCTAACCAATACAGAGTTCAATACTTTCTCCACTGTTGTTTAGACTAGGGCGAGAATAGTAAATCTGACCTATACAGAGTGCAATACTTTCTCTACTGTTGTTTAGACTAGGGCGAGAATAGTAAATCTAACCTATACGGAGTGCAATACTTTCTCTTCTGTTGTTTAGACTAGGGCGAGAATAGTAAAACTAACCAATACGAGTTCAGTACTTTCTCTACTGTTGTTTAGACTAGGGCGAGAATAGTAAATCTAACCAATAGGGAGTTCAATACTTTCTCTACTGTTAGTTAGACTCGGGCGAGAATAGTAAATCTAACCAATACAGAGTTCAATACTTTCTCCACTGTTGTTTAGACTAGGGCGAGAATAGTAAATCTGACCTATACGGAGTGCAGTACTTTCTGTACTGTTGTTTAGACTAGGGCGAGAATAGTAAATCTAACCAATACGAGGTCAATATTTTCTCTACTGTTGTTTAGACTAGGGTGAGAAATCTAGCCTATACGGAATGCAATACTTTCTCTACTGTTGTTTAGACTAGGGCGAGAATAGTAAATCTAACCAATACGAGTTCAATACTTTCTCTACTGATGTTTAGACTAGGGCGAGAATAGTAAATCTAACCAATACGAGTTCGATACTTTCTCTACTGATGTTTAGACTAGGGCAAGAATAGTAAATCTAACCAATACGAGTTCGATACTTTCTCTACTGTTGTTTAGACTAGGGCGAGAATAGTAAATCTAACTAATACGAGTTCGATACTTTCTCTACTGTTGTTTAGACTAGGGTGAGAATAGTAAATCTAACCAATACGGAGTTCAATACTTTCTCCACTGTTGTTTAGACTAGGGCGAGAATAGTAAATCTAACCAATACGAGTTCGATACTTTCTCTACTGATGTTTAGACTAGGGCAAGAATAGTAAATCTAACCAATACAAGTTCAATACTTTTTCTACTGTTGTTTATACTCGGGTGAGAACAGTAAATCTAACCAATACGGAGTTCAATACTTTCTATGCTGTTGTTTAGACTAGGGTGAGAATAATTAATCTAACCAGTACAAGTTCAATACTTTCTCTACTGTTGTTTAGACTAGGGCGAGAATAGTAAATCTAACCTATACAGAGTGCAATACTTTCTCTACTGTTGTTTAGACTAGGGCGAGAATAGTAAATCTAACCTATACAGAGTGCAATACTTTCTCTACTGTTGTTTAGACTAGGGCGAGAATAGTAAATCTAACCTATACGGAGTGCAATACTTTCTCTACTGTTGTTTAGACTAGGGCGAGAATAATTAATCTAACCAGTACGAGTTCAATACTTTCTCTACTGTTGTTTAGACTAGGGCGAGAATAGTAAATCTAACCTATACAGAGTGCAATACTTTCTCTACTGTTGTTTAGACTAGGGCGAGAATAGTAAATCTAACCTATACGGAGTGCAATACTTTCTCTTCTGTTGTTTAGACTAGGGCGAGAATAGTAAAACTAACCAATACCAGTTCAGTACTTTCTCTACTGTTGTTTAGACTAGGGCGAGAATAGTAAATCTAACCAATAGGGAGTTCAATACTTTCTCTACTGTTAGTTAGACTCGGGCGAGAATAGTAAATCTAACCAATACAGAGTTCAATACTTTCTCCACTGTTGTTTAGACTAGGGCGAGAATAGTAAATCTAACCTATACAGAGTGCAATACTTTCTCTACTGTTGTTTAGACTAGGGCGAGAATAGTAAATCTGACCTATACAGAGTGCAATACTTTCTCTACTGTTGTTTAGACTAGGGCGAGAATAGTAAATCTAACCTATACGGAGTGCAATACTTTCTCTTCTGTTGTTTAGACTAGGGCGAGAATAGTAAAACTAACCAATACGAGTTCAGTACTTTCTCTACTGTTGTTTAGACTAGGGCGAGAATAGTAAATCTAACCAATAGGGAGTTCAATACTTTCTCTACTGTTAGTTAGACTCGGGCGAGAATAGTAAATCTAACCAATACAGAGTTCAATACTTTCTGCACTGTTGTTTAGACTAGGGCGAGAATAGTAAATCTGACCTATACGGAGTGCAGTACTTTCTGTACTGTTGTTTAGACTAGGGCGAGAATAGTAAATCTAACCAATACGAGGTCAATATTTTCTCTACTGTTGTTTAGACTAGGGTGAGAAATCTAGCCTATACGGAATGCAATACTTTCTCTACTGTTGTTTAGACTAGGGCGAGAATAGTAAATCTAACCAATACGAGTTCAATACTTTCTCTACTGATGTTTAGACTAGGGCGAGAATAGTAAATCTAACCAATACGAGTTCGATACTTTCTCTACTGATGTTTAGACTAGGGCAAGAATAGTAAATCTAACCAATACGAGTTCGATACTTTCTCTACTGTTGTTTAGACTAGGGCGAGAATAGTAAATCTAACTAATACGAGTTCGATACTTTCTCTACTGTTGTTTAGACTAGGGTGAGAATAGTAAATCTAACCAATACGGAGTTCAATACTTTCTCCACTGTTGTTTAGACTAGGGCGAGAATAGTAAATCTAACCAATACGAGTTCGATACTTTCTCTACTGATGTTTAGACTAGGGCAAGAATAGTAAATCTAACCAATACAAGTTCAATACTTTTTCTACTGTTGTTTATACTCGGGTGAGAACAGTAAATCTAACCAATACGGAGTTCAATACTTTCTATGCTGTTGTTTAGACTAGGGTGAGAATAATTAATCTAACCAGTACAAGTTCAATACTTTCTCTACTGTTGTTTAGACTAGGGCGAGAATAGTAAATCTAACCTATACAGAGTGCAATACTTTCTCTACTGTTGTTTAGACTAGGGCGAGAATAGTAAATCTAACCTATACAGAGTGCAATACTTTCTCTACTGTTGTTTAGACTAGGGCGAGAATAGTAAATCTAACCTATACGGAGTGCAACACTTTCTCCACTGTTGCTTCCACTAGAACAGGAATAATGAATATAGCCCCTCAGAAGTCCAACACTTACCTTGCTGCTTTATGAGATGGAGTTGGAATAGTAAACTAATTCTTTGAAAACACTTTATGTAACCTTTGTTAATTGTTATTTATAGTAATTTTGTATTGCTATTTGATATTATATTCTTGTATTTTTAAATCTCTACTATTTTTTGGGATTTATATTATTTTTCGAAATGTTTTGTCCTTTTTTTTAACTTCATTGTATTAGTTTCATTAATTGTAATATTTTGTTAGATATGTTTTATATTTGTGTTTGCTATTAATGTTATGTTTGGATTTTTTTAGAATTGTAAATATGTTGGACGAAATATGAATAAACCAAAAAGAAAATATAATCGCTCACTCGAGGCAATAATTCAGTAGTTTATTCTGTGCAAAGTAGTCCCATGATGTGCTTCAGCCAACAGCTGGGCGTGATCAGATGCCACATGGTATAACCCACTACCCTTAAAGTACTAATAGTTAACACAGAAAACAGACATCATCAAAAATGTTACAACGGGGGTCATCTTGGAAAGGGATAACTCAACCATGTACTTGTTATGAATTTACACATCATCATCAGGAAAAGCATCCCAATAAGTAAATATTGGACATGAAGTTATAATAAAGCCCCAGTGGGCGTGACTATCGCATTTGCTTGAAAAATACAATATCAACTTACAAATGATAATTATCTAAAGGAAAATCAAAATAAAGTGGTGTAGGAAAAGCGTAGGAATGGATGCTACATTACAGATGAGTTGTAAGGCCTCATTATGAGTTTGGCAGTCAGACCGCCAGACCGCCATAGTGGCAGCTGTCAAAAGATCAGCATGTTGGCTGTCATACAGACCGCCATATTAAGAGTTACACAGCCAGGACCGCCAGCCAAAAAAACAACATCGCTAGTACGTTGAAGAGCGGGAAATAGGCGACCCGACCACTAGCACTGACAGCCCGTCAACCAACCACCGAACCTATTACAAGTTCAGAATTGCAGTGGCGGTCAGGCGGTCATGCCGTAGGGGTCCTTCGATGGCGGTCCGAACCACAGCTGTTCACGGACACCACAGTCACATTGGATGATTTCAAAAAGAACACAGCTGACACACATTCACACACCCAACACACCTACAAACCACACGTCCCACGCAAAATACACCATCCAGAGCGCCCAAGTAAAGAAAAATTCCAATTTATTTGGCACTCCTCCATCTCTAAGTAAGTAAATATCCCACACCTTCAGCACACCCATATCACACCCACATGCACCCCTCCACTCCATTTACTACCCGTCACCACCTCAATTTCCAGCACCTATCTTTATTATTGATTATTTCATTTCACCACCATGTAACCCCAGAAAAATCCCCATTTCACTGAAGATGAGTTAAGAGTCATAGTGGATGAAATCATTAGAGTAGAGCCACATCTATTTGGAGCCCAAGCCCAGCACACTATTACCGCCAGGAAAATGGAAATGTGGCAAAGCATCGACAGAGTGATTTCTTTAGGCCCCACCCCGCGCACAAGAGACAACATCAGGAAGAGGTGGAACGACCTCAGGGAGAAGGTATATTCCATGGCATTTAGGCACCAGTTGCATGTCCAGAAGACTGGCGGTGGGCCCGCACCTCCTCCCTTACAACTCCCATCCTGGGACGAGAAGGTCTTGGCCCTCCTGCATCCTGAGGGCTTGACAGGGATACCTGGGAGTGGAGTTGGGTAAGTCACTAGAATACAAATGGCATCAAAAGATATTGGCATGCATGCTCACCTTGTGCCACCCTCACTGGCACCCCACTCAACAGTCCAGTGTCCACTTGTCCACAGACCCCTGTCTGGCCTTCAACGTGTGAACTAGACCCACCTGGGGGAACTACATCTCTGTATAACGGGTGTAGTACATGGGATTTACGACACTACAAATTCCAGCAGGCATTGTTCCAACATTACTAAAACCAGAACAGTGTAGCCTAATCAGATTTAACATCTAGCACAAACTCCACATTGGAGTGTACTCAGCTGAGAGGATGGCATCGGTATAGTCTGTGTGTAGGACAGGCACTGGCAGCAATGCTAAGCCCAGAGGCTATGCTACTCTCACTCTACTCAGCCACAACACTGTCCCCTGCCACTATGACCCCTGCTCCCTCCACTCAACCATTAAACTGTACCCACCGGAGAGGATGGCGTCTGTACAGTCTGTGTGTAGGACAGGCACTGACAGCAATGCTAAGGGCCAGAGGCACTGCATGCCCAATGCCAAATATCAGCCCACTGTGCGTCTGTTCAAGTATCCCTGTACGTGAACTTGCAATGGAACTGTACTCACCTGGGCGGGTGACCCACGTGTATTGTGTGTACACCTTGAAGTAATACGACTGTAAATCCAAAGAGAGCCTGTAACTCCAAGAACCAAGCCAGTGTCCATATGACAATGTGCATCTGCCTGTGAACTCACAGATGTAGTTTACCCACCTGGGAGGGACCAAGATACAGATCATGGTATACTCTGTGATGTGGCTAACCACCTATATCCATCTTGGGCAGCTATGCCAAGATGCCAAAAAGGTGGGCAGGAAGGACAGCCCAACCTGTGTGCCAAAACAATGAAAGACAAGTCAAAGGGCCCAAATGCATCAGATGATTGGTATTGGCAGCAGACATATTCCCAAAGCACTGAGCACACAATGGCAACTATCACACATACAACAAGGTTCTGGACTAACTGGGCATGACTAACTAGGTCTTAAGCTGACCTTAACCGAATCCTGCCCAGCCAATGTTTTCAGTGCACTGCTGGTAAGGTATGTCTATGACCATCGCTCCAAGTGCTAATAAACCCAGACATCCCGAAGCTGCTTGACTGCAATGGAATCTGTACGTTATCCAAATGTCAGGTCGACACAGTTGATAGCATGTGTGCCTGTCACGTAAAGGAAATCAGCAAATCCAATGCGTACATGGCCTTAGTCAAATGTTACTGTTAACTATTGGAGGCAGATGTCACAATAAAACCTGTAACATTCTGCCTCTAACATCAACAGGTCTACCTGCCACTTGGAACACAGAGACCACTCAAGAGACTGCCAAACACCCATGGATGAAACCCTCCGAGAGGACAACACTCTGGATGTGTAGAAGTTGAGGACGGTTCTGGCCCATCCAGGTAACCTGGTCAGGTGACACCTGTCAGCCTCACCATGACCTCATCGACTCCTCCTAGCCTGGTTCCGTCAACATCTCAGGCAACCAGTTATCCCCAAACCTGTGTCCCAAGGACAGTGACAACAATCATGTGCCCCCAGTCTAGGATTCTAAGTCACAGCAACACACCTCTCTCTAACAATGATGGTCCTGGAGCCAGTAGTAGTGAGCAAGCTGTGCCAAGGGCGCAGGCACGTGGGGGTAGGATGCATGGGGTAATGGTGTGGGCCAGCGGCATGTGGCTGGTGGGGATGGTTCTGGCCAGAACACATCTCACCCCAGACCTGGGAGCATACCAACAATCCCAAGGCGTGATGGGCCAAGTACTTGCCAAACTCAGGGAGATCAAGGAGCTACGGAGGGACTTCCATCGGGAAATTTGTGAACAGTGGGAGGCCCACAGTACCAACATGGCCTCCCTACCAGGGGTGCTGAAAGACATCAACACCACCCTGAGCAGGGATCGTCAACCACACCAGACCCCTTCCCATGGCCCGTCAATTCCAGACCGTTCTACATCCGTGGCAGCCACTGAAAGGGAGGCCTTGCCAGGGGAAGGACCTGCCTCAGACACCCCTCCCTCTGCAGCTGAAGAACCCCCTCACCGCAAGCGGGGACATCCACCTAAGCATCCAGGAGGTGCGGATGACAAGACACAAAGTACTGCCAGGAAGTGAGCCCAACTCCTTTGTGTGCCACTGATTCACTCTGTTGACTGTTCTCCAAACACTTTCAACTTTCCATTCAAGAAGGACACTGGACTTTGGACTTCAAATCTTGTGGCATCTACTATAAGGATTACATCCAGCATGACTGATTCCTTCACTGTCAATATCTTTTTTAGAGTTTTACCTTTGTTTCCTGTGCACATGCAAATAAACACACCTAACACTAAAACAATGCCTACTAGTGATTTGCTATTCTTGTGAGAATTTGAATGTTAAATCCATGTGATGCCAATGATGAATTCATAAGATGGTATGGAAGGAGGGATATGTCACAGGCAGTGAAGCTGTCTGCAGGTGAGTGTCTCCCTTTATACAGCCCGCTTCTGCCAGCGTCTCCCTGGCTGCTGGACCACCACGGTCACATTGGCGGTGTGCAACCTCGTAATGTGTCCGGCGGAAACCCAGGCTCCACTGGCATGTTTGTGCTTTCGGGTGACGTGGTGGTCTGTGCTGGCTGGCAATGCTGGCGGACCACTGGTGGTCTTCTGTTTCTACAACCGCCCAACTCATAATACGGCGATCCACTTCACCAGACCGTTAGCGGTTGGACCACCAACATGGCAGCCATGGGACCACTAAACTCGCAATCAGGCCCATAGAAATGAAAAACTCAATATTGAACATATCAAGATCTAATGTCCCAGGAAAGTGTGCTCTGAGACACTAACAAGAAAAAATAGCAAATATACTTTGAGAGTGATGTACATTAAAAAAAACTAAAAATTCACTGAAAAAACTAAGGGGCACATTTAAGAAAAGTGGGGCTGCACACAGTGCAGCACCGCATTTTTTGCACCCTTTACCGCCCCCCTACCGCCACAATGTGTGTGCCGTATTTAAAATAGGGCGCACCATGGCGCACGGTAGGGGGCAATAGCGTCATGTTTTAGGACGCTATTGATGTACTCTGCAGGAGTAGCGCCAAAAGTTTACATAGGGGCCCACTGTAAACAAAGGTGTTCCCCCTTTTAACGCCTGCTCTGAGCAGGCGATAAAAGTGCTGGAAAAAATTATGCAAGGAAATCTGTTAGACTTCCTTGCGCCATGTTTTCTGCCCCCCTAATGAGGGCACGCCCCCTTTGCATACATTATGTCTGGCTCAAGCATAATGTACCGCAAAGGGTTACAAAGTGGCGTAACGCATGCATTGCACCACTTTGTAAATATTGCGTGACATTTTTGGCCTTCTAACGCCACATTAGCGTAAAAAATTACGCTAATGTGGTGTTAGAATGGCGCTAGGGGCTGTTAAATATGTCCCTAAAGATTAAAGAGACAGTTAGAGTTAGGGGTTAAAAAAATCCTTAGAAATTCACTGGAAAAAAAACAAAGATTAATGTGAGGTTCTAGTTAGGTGACAATGTCAGTTGAAACCTAACATTTCAAACTAAAAATAAACAAACCGAAAGTCACCAGTTATGGTTTACTGAAGTTACAATAAATCACGCCTTGAAGTAACTGTAACTTGCGCCCTCACCATGCACTGTTTATACCCTAACATCTTGCATCACTCTTGACATGCTCAATGAGGGCATTGACAACATCAGTGGTATCGTCCCAAAGCCTTAAGGCAATGCTGTGCGTGGCGCGAGTTATAGGTACTTCAGGGCCGAGTTATAGGTACTTCAGGGCCAGAGTTATAGGTACTTCAGGGCCCGAGTTATAGGTACTTCAGGGCCCGAGTCATAGGTACTTCAGGTCCAGAGTTATAGGTACTTCAGGGCCCGAGTTATAGGTACTTCAGGGCCCGAGTCATAGGTACTTCAGGTCCAGAGTTATAGGTACTTCAGGGCCCGAGTTATAGGTACTTCAGGGCCCGAGTCATAGGTACTTCAGGGCCAGAGTTATAGGTACTTCAGGGCCCGAGGTATAGGTACTTCAGGGCCCGAGATATAGGTACTTCAGGGCCAGAGTTATAGGTACTTCTGTTAACAATAACTGGTGAATTTCAGCGTTTTCTTTTAAGTTTAAAAAACATATATATGTGGACAATTGATTTAAACTATGTAGTTTACATTTTATTATGTTTTACTGTAATACTGTATTAAAAGAAAAACAATGTTCTTAGATTTTTTGGACGATATTCTCTTCCACGATATTTCTGACAAGATATTTTTGTAATTCTTAATATAACTATAGGAATAACAACATTTCCGGCATGATATTTATGGGCTTCAGTGGTTCTGAATATGATATTTTGTCATGGAACCCAGGCACTTTTCTACTGGCTTGCAGGGTGAAATGCACAAAGGGGCAGATTTGACAGCCCCTAGCGTCACAGGAGCGTCACTTTTGTGGCGTTAAGCCCCCTTGTAAATATGGGCCCCTCCAACGCAGTTTTCTGCGTCAGAGGGGCGTGCAATGGGTGTTTGCAGTGGGCGTTCCACCGCAACACCCATTGCTTTTGATGCTTCCCCAGATTTATGAGAAATCGTAAATCTGTGGCAGCGCCAAAAACTAACCCCACCCCAGGGGTGGCGTTAGCATGGCACAACGAGGAGCAATGCTTTTATTCCTTCTCGTTTTTTGCTTTTTCCATGTGTGCTGCATTCTGCATAGAAAGAGCTAAATGCCATGAATGATTGTTTATGTGCAGGAGGGTGTCCCTTCCTGCACATAAACAATCATTCCAAAATGACGCTTTGGCACTTCTATGTGTGCGGCATTCTGCAGCACACACAGAAGTGCCAAATCACCATCATAGATTCTTTATGTGCAGGAAGGGACACCTTAAACAATAAACACATAAACAATCAATCCCCTCAACGCAGGCACCCTTGCACTATGGTGCAAGGATGCCTGCGTTGGGGCCGACAGTTTAATTCAGGGCAGGGGGAAACACAGGGGTGCGCCGTATTCCTGTAGTAGTAGTAATTACTTTATTTCAGTAAAAACAATAAAAGCGTACATAAATACTTGAGAAAAATGCATTAAAAATGCAAATCCCTATAAAGTACACACCCAAACATAATTCTAAAAGAACACCATCAGAAAAATATATAATTTAAGACTACTTAGGATAAAATCTTAAAATGCATGTACAGGCAATTAAAAGTAGATGCTGATTGAAAAGGCAGTATTACTCAGATAGATCTTCAGCTACTCAGACCAGGATCACCAGACCCGTAGTAGTTACCTAGGAGTGGTAATAGTAATTTCTTCCCTTGTATCACATTTAAGCGGCCCGAAGGCTCTTTAGGGATATAGAACTTCTGATAAGCAACGAATGGGGACAATCCACCTCCGAGGCCTGACCCAGTGGCTCTCAAAGATCAGGAGTACAGTTATAGATGAGTAATATATACAACTTAGTTTCGCGCCCCTATAAACACTAACAACACAATCTATACAATCAAGGCAAGGTGTTTATTGATATTTCCGTAAGGGCATCCCCCTCCATCTAATATGCCATGCGTGCTCTAAGTATTTGATATTCTGAATGCTATCACAGCCTTTGTTTCATATTTAAGGATTTTCGGGGCCTCCCAATAATGTCTAACAAGCAGAAGCTTTACCGTCCGCAATTATCCATTTTGTGCGTGGCTGTGAGTGCTGGGGACAGAAAAAAAGAATATGATTTTCAGTTTCTTTTTCCAATGGGCAGAAATGGCAGAACATTGAGGAACCTTGCGTGTCCCATTTGGCCGTCACGGTTCTTAAAGGTAGGGGCCTGTATCTAAATTGAAGATACAGCCATTTGGCAGTGGGTGGATGAATTTCATCCATAAACTCTTCATAAAGTGGAGAGCATTTAACATTTGGAAATTGCCCGGTCAGCTTCTCATCATCATAATTCGGCCAGATCTGTTCCAGGGCGCGATTCCAATAAGCACTTTTCACTTTGACTGGTTCCCTTAGCGACAGCTGCTGGCGAGTTCCAGAGATCTATCATTTTCAGCTTCTCGCACGGTATCCTAATATTTTCCAACCATGGCGTAACTACCCGTGAATCACAAGAGATCAGATCACTTAGGGAGTTCCTAAAGGTGTCAGCTGCTCAGCTGACCACAACCTTACCCAGTACTATAAGGGTTTGATAACCACCACCAAGTTTAGAGGATTAAGTGCTGGATCCAGCCTCAATGGAACCAGAGGCGTACCCTTTGATAACTTAAATGAGCCCTAATAAAATTGTTCTCAACCATTGAGAGGGCAAACTATCAGCAAACCCCAAGATTTCGGCCCCATAAGTGGCTGCCGGTAAAGCCGCAGCTTTATAAATCCGAAGGACCGGCGACACCGCACCTCCACCCATTGCCTTCTGTTTGCTACTGATCGGATAGGCTGTCTGCTTAAAAGATCTTTATTCTTCTCTAATCGATGGGTCCAGGTCATTGTATCAGACAGCCAGACCCCTAGATAATCAAAATGTTTAACCAGTCGATTATGGAGCCATCTATTACATTCTCCCCTTGAACAATTTATGGGTGTTAATATCCATGAATGTTGTTTTCAGTGGGTTAATTTCAAGGCCCCTCATCTTGCAGAAAGCCACATAGGAGCCCAGCTCTGCTTGAAGACCCGTAGGGGTTCTAGAAATGAGCAAGGGTCATCTGCAAACATTGGTATGGGGAGTGCCGTTCCAGCTAGCTTCGGAGCATCATGCGTACACTGAGAAAGCCATTTAACTGCCCCACTAATATAAAGGCTGAATAATGTCCGGCCAATACACAACCTTGCTTTACCCCGATGAATCGGAATCTTGCCTGTTAGGTCCCCACCCATGTTCCACCTCACTTTCGCAAAGGTATTTGTATGAAGAGCTCTTAAAATCTATAGTAGATCACATGGGACCCCATAAGCTTCAAGTACCTTCCACAGACTATCCCTTGGGAGTAAATCAAATGCCGACCTAAGATTTATAAAGGCAACGTACAAATGATCTCTCCTTAGGGTAATCTACTTCCAGCATTGCACTAGTATTGCATCTAAATCCTGCCTGAGCACCCTCAAGAATATAACTATCTATAGCCCAAGTTTGTAACTTCACCAAGACCGGTCTTCAAACTTTTGTTTGAGAGTTATCCGGCAGACTTATTGGTCTATAGATGGAGGGTAAGTGCCTTCTCCCTCTTTAATACATTGGTACAACAACCGCTCCAAGCCTAGTGGGCGGAATTTCCTCACCCCTCATAACGGCATTGCTAAGAGCATTAAGATAGGATGAGATAGAAAAAGGTCCCCCGCAATACAATCGCGCCCAGGGGCCTTTTCCTTCTTCATTTGCATCATTGCTCCCCTTGTGTCTCCCGGGGAGCAGTGGGAGGGCTCTGACTCAGTGTTAATCACCTGCGGAGAGTTAGTCGGACCCACTGGAGCAACAAGACAGCCCCTCTCGATGTGCTCCTCCAGTGCACTCTCATCGCGTTCCTGCCCCTCTCGTGTACAGGGCCCGAAGTGTTCGAACCACCCCTCAGGCTGCACCACCGTAGCACTAGGATTATCAATTATCTTTGAACTGGATGCTACCAATTTCTAGAAACCCTTTGTATTCTTACTCTTGAGTGCATGAGTACATTGGTCCGTTCCCAACTCTTTTGCTTTGGTTAAGATAGTCTTACCATGTTTCCTTGCAGAGGTTATTTGCATCCTAATGGCCAAATTCAGAGCTTCCAGGAGCCTCGTCTCATAAATTTGGGTTTGGGTATCTTTATTGTCCATAACTTCTGCCCATTTAACGTTCCTCCTATTGTTAACTGTCTCTACGGACTCGTATTGTATACTGGAGATAGGTTACAACGTGTGAACAGAACCGGTGCAAATACAGCACTTAAGGCATCATGGTCACTCTGTACTCTAGAGACAACAGCCATGCCAACCAGAAAAGGCCACACATCCTTATCCACCAAGAGGTCACCAACACAAGATGTCACCAGACCTCTTTTAAAGGTCGGCTTAGCAGGGATATCAGAACCACTATTACCATCTGCAATTCTCAAGCCATTCTCAGAAATCCGATCTTCCAATTGGGCTGCAACCGCACCCGAAGTTTCTATTATTTTGTCAGGCACCCCATGGGTGTCCAGTGAACTAAGGGCATGCATTGGATAATCCAGCCTCCTCAGCCCTCTTCCGAGTCTCGTATTGCAATCACCAGCAATACGATTTAAAGTGCCACCTTTTAAATTGTGCACACCCGCACACTGCACATCCACACTCTGTGTTCCTGCACACTGCACACCTGCACACTACACACCCACATACTGCACAGCAGCACACTCCACACCTGCACACTGCATATCCGCACACTAGACACCTGCACACCCGCACACTGCACACCCGCACACTGCACACCCACACACTGCTCACCTGCACACTGCATATCCTCACACTAGACACCTACACACCCACACACTACACACCCGCACACTGCATACTGCACACCCACACACTGCATACCCGCACACTGCACATCCGCACACTGCACACCCACATACTGCACACCCGCACACTGCACACCCGCACACTGCATATCTGCACACTAAACACCTGCACACCCACACACTACACACCCACACACTAAACACTGCACACTGCACACCCACACACTGCACACCAGCACACTGCACACCCGCACACTGCACACCCACAGCGTGAACACCCACACACTGCACATCTGCACACTGCGTTCCTGCACACCCGCACATTTCACATCCACATACTGCACAGCAGCACACTGCACATCCGCACACTGCACACTCCACATTGCACACCCGCACACTGCACACCTGCACACTGCACATCTACGCACTGCACACCCACAAACTGCATATCTGCACACTGCACACTCCACATTGCACACCCGCACACTGCACACCTGCACACTGCACACCTGCACACCCACAAACTGCACATACGCACACTGCACACCCGCACAATGCACATTGCACACTGCACACCCGCACGGTGCACTCTGCACACCCGCACACTACACACTCGCACACTGCATACTTGCTCACTGCACATTGCACACCCGCACACTGCACAATGCACACCTGCACACCATCACACTGGTCCCATCCTCCGCTTCTCTTCGACATATGCTATTCCCTCCCATTTGGACCCTCCCTGCTCTGGCACAGCCTCCTTAATAGTGCCAGTTGTTTAAGGTTTTGCTTTGTTTCTTGGCACTTTCCACCCTCTTGTCAGTCTCCGTGTTGTATGAAAAGGATGAAAAGGGGACGGGAAAAAGTCACAGAGTTGGCACTATCCAGGCTAATTCTACTTTCCATAAAGCAAGTACATTTTGTGAGGTTTGTCATAACAACGGTAGCACATAATGTATTTTGTCATTGTTAGTGTCAAACAAAAGGACATTTACAGTGACTGTGCCCCGACGCGCCGGTGGCAGCTCTAAAGCTGCCCACTGGTTCACCGCCTACTAACCCATCGGTACGATTTCACAACCCCAAGACATCCAGGTGCCCCTGCGCAGCTTCCAAGTGGGGACATCACATGTGTGGAACCTTGAAACAGAACTGCATTTTTAATAAGCAGCACTTTGTCTCTGTCCATGTGGAATTGATCATGGAAAAGGTACAGTCAAGACTACAAGTCCCACAATGCAATGTGTTGCTGACGCATGTTGCAAGCAGGCTGATGTGTGGTGGGGTTGGGCTGGCGAGACAATGTGTCAAGAGATAATGGCCCCTGGGGTCAGTGAGATGGGTAAAGAGCGGGGTCCTCTGTCTGGTGACACAATGTTTTTAGAGGGAGCAGTTAACACATCCGTCTCAGTATATCTAGTTGTTGCATTATTTATGCTTCTGTGTGGCACATCTGTCATTAACAGGGCTTTGTGGTGCTTCGTGTCTCATCATTCAAATTATATGAGGGAATTAAGTCATCTGCAGATTTTCCCATCTCTGAGGCTGCTTTTTTCAATGTTTTCTTTTGCCTGTTTAAGATATTTCCTGTAGTACTTTGGAAAGTTTTTGCTGAGATTGTATTTGTTTGGGGAAATGAAGGATCATAAACATGTAAATAAACTTTCTCACACACACCCGCTTAGAGCTCAGACACACTCGGGTACACGCAAACACCACCTGCACCCACAACCTACACTCACTGCCCTATACCCATCATCCTACCCCCATCAACCTACCACCGCCAGTACCACCACACCACCACTGCCACATTACTACCACCCCACCAAGTTAAACTACCAGCACCACCCTACCACCACCACCCTACCCCCACAATACCACAACCACCCCAGCACAACCCTGCCACCGCCACACTACTTACCACCACCACTCAACCCTATTACCATCACCCCCTACCACCAGCATCCTGCCCCACCCTACTACACCACCATTCCATCACTACACCCCACCACCACTACCACACCACCACCCTACCACTCCACCACCCTACTACACCACTATTCCATCACTACACCCCGCCACCACTACCACCCCACCACCACTACCACTCCACCACCCTAAACACCACCATTACCACCACCCTACCCATCACCCTAAACAGCCACCCACCCCCTACCACCACCATTCCATTACCCTACCCACCAGCACCACCCTAACCACCATCACCACCCTGACCATCAGCACCCTAACCACCACTCTAATCACCACTCCACCACCCTAACACCCACCACCACCACCCTACCCTAACCAACACCATCCTTACCACGGTCACCATTTCACCATCACCACCGTAACCAACAACCAAACTAACCACCACTCAAACAACCAACACCATAACAACCACCCTACTCTTACCACCACCATGCTTACAGCCCTATCCACCACTCTAGCTACTAGCACTCTAACCACCACCCCAACCACTGCCATTATCCTCACCACCACCACCCTGCTACCACCTTAACCACCACTGTGTCTCCAAACACTCTAATCACCACCACCACCCTACCCAGCCACCCGCCACCTTACCATCGCCGCTGCCCCACCCTAAACACGACCACCAGCAGCCTAACCAACACCCTAATCATCATCACCCTAGTAACCAACTTAACAACCACCCTAGTCATTCTACCCCAACCACCACCACCATAATAACCACCACCCTTCCTTAACCACCACCATCTTTACCTGCACCGCCATCACTTAACCACCACCACCCTAACCACCACCCTAACTACTACCAACCCCACACCACCATAACCATCACCCTCAAGATACTACAACCCTCACCACCACCCCTTCATCACTAATACCGCCTTCACCACCACTCAAATCACCACTGCACCCTCATTACCACCACCCTCACACCATCTCCACCGCCATCCTCACCACCACTACCCTCACCACCATCCTCACCACCACCCTAAGTACCACCCTAACCACCACCACCACCCTTTCACACAACATGGCTCTCATTTCCTGCAGAAGCTTCATTGGTTTAACAACCATTTTCAACTCATTACTTGACTGTGGTTTTCATGGAAAGTTGTGGCACAGGTTTGCATTCGTTCACCCTCGAGTAACTTGTTCTCGTCTGAAACTGCGCATTTAGGTATCTCTAAAACCAGGTCATATTAAAGATTGCGAAAGATGTATGTGTGGACTCTAGCTCTCTATTGACATGTCGGCCTTTTCCATGGAACTCGGGATGTGAACTTTGGGGGGCGCCATAGCAGGATGGTGCTGTGAACCCTGGTGTGAGCGCTCACATTTGTATAAACCATGTTTGATTACCTTTGTACATGTGAATTGCTGTGCAGTGGGAATAAGAAAACCTAGTGTTCATCGCATTACATGGCATGCTTTTAATAAAGCAACATAGAGGCTAGAAGACTGGTTTGTGGGCTTTCCTTCCTCTACCTGTGTGTTTGTCCCTCCCCTGGAGCATAACCTCATTACTTGTGTCCTTCCACTGCTTACTTTTCAGACACTCCTATTTTCTTTTTGATTAAGCACTCCATGAGCGTGCATGTGTTTTCCAGCTGTCTCCCTCATGTACTTCTCTTCACCTCTTCACTACTCTCCATGCCGTTCTTGCTCGTGTGTTTCTCCCTCACACCCTTTTGTGTTGTGCTTGCCTTTGGATGATTCTCCCCCATATCGCTTACTCGCCTTTATGCTCCTCCGCGGTTCCATGTTGCTCTTTCTCTCGCCCCCGTTATGCACTGCTCCTGCCATCTTCTGGGTTTCTTCTGACCCCACCCTTCGTGATATTTGGTGCCCGAGCCTACAAAACGACAGGGCTGCAGCAGCCGCGTCATTGCACTTTTATTTTGTTTTCTGTTTAGCCATGCTGTGCAGCATCACTAAAAAACTCTGGTGAAGTCAAAAGGGTCCAACGGTGAGACCTATTGCGTTTGCCAATGCTTGTTTTTGACGATGTTGTCTTGCATTAACAAACAAGCATTTATTTTGTACTTATATTTTTCCCGGTGCTGAAAAGCAATGGCATAAATTATTAGCAAAACCAACAGATTTATATCACTTTTGAAATGCGAATCTAATTGTCTCACCATTGCCAATGCTTGTTGTATTTGGCACCGTTACCTTTTGGGGTTAGCAAGCAATTAAAAAACGTTATAGATTTTAAAAAATGTATGTGACGGTCATTCTGGTGGGTTGTCTTGTCAACTGTCTCACTTCCGGCCTGGTGCTCTTCCGGTCTAGTGCCTTCTAGCCTGGAGGTCTCCTAGCCCGGCCATACAGTGACCTAGGGCTCTCCTAGCCTTTCACTGTCTCAGTTCATCCTTTGTTCCTGACTCTACCTCTGGGCTCTGTTTTTGTTGTATTTTGGTTTTACCAGCCTGGGACTCTTCTGATCTGGTGCTATTCTCTCTTGAACTGGCCAGGTTCTCAGCTTGCCACCACATTGACCTGGTGCTTTTCTGATCTGGTACTGGGAAAGTACCTAGTGCTATCTCGACCTGGCACTTCTCTAACCTAGCTAGAACTCTGCTGACCTGGTACTTGAATAGTACCTAGTGGTATCCCAGGCTGGCACTTCTATGGCCTTGTACATTCCCAGTATGGCACTTCCCTGACCTGGTTGTCTCTCTCCTGACCTGGCACTGGAATACTACCTAGTAGTATCCCAGACTGACTTTTCTCTGACCTGGTTGGCTTTCTCCTGACCAGGCACTGGCATAGTACCTAGTGTTATCCCAGAGTGGCACTTCTCTGACTTGTTTGGCTTTCTCCTGGCCAGGCACTGGCATAGCACCTAGTGGTATCCCAGACTGGCACTTCTTTGACCGGCTACATTCCCAGTATGACACTTTTCTGGCCCATTACTCTCCTGTTCTGTCTCAGTTCTGGACTGGCACTATTCTGGAATAGTTCTAGTCTGTCCTTAACTGGCACTAGCGAAACTGGGCACTGCACGTCTTGGACCCTCACGTCACCTGGTGATGCTCTGAATTCTCGCTATTCTAGCCTGGTACTTCTCTGACCTGGGACAAGTGTCATTAATCACCTCTGTCGCTCCTCTGACCTGGCACTCTTCTAGGCTGTCACTCTTCTGGCCTGGCATTACGGCGTGCTGGCACTAGCCCTGCACTGTCCCGGCGTGGCATTCCTCTGACTTGTCACTCTTCTAGGCTGTCACTCTTCTGGCCTGGCTCTACGGTGTGCTGGCACTAGCCATGCACTGTCCCAGCGTGGCATTCCTCTGACTTGTCACTCTTCTAGTCTGCCAATATTCTGGCCTGGCACTGCTGTGTGCTGGCACTAGTCTGGTACTGTTCCGGCCAGGCACTCCTCTGACCTGGCACTCTTCTAGTCTGTTACTATTCTGGCCTGGCACACACTAGTGTGTGCTGGCAGTAGCCTTGCACTGTTCCAGCGTGGCACTCCTCTGACCTGGCACTGTTCTAGTCTGTCACTCCTCTGACCTGGCACTCTTCTAGTCTGTCACTGTTTTTGCACTATTGTATACTCGGACTATTCTGGCCCTGTTCCGGCCTGGCACTATTCCAGCCTGGCACTATTCTGCCCTGTCAGTGTCGCCACCGGGCTCTCGCGCGGCTGGGCGCATAGCGGCTTGTAAAGTTCTCTGGATTCACAGCGCTTGGTTTGCTCGGTTGTTGGAGGCACCTGACTAGCCCCTGCCTCGGTGCCCGGTGCCCTCGGTGCCACCAGTTCGGTCCTGGCCGGGACGCCCAGGCAGAAAGGGAAAGTCACCATGCCTGAGGGGGGTGGGGTGCAGAAACCCGTGCCAGTCGCCCCCCCGCCCAGACCTGCCATGGCGCCTGCCTCCTGGGATAAAAATCTCTATTTACTGCTCAGGGTTTGGGGCTGCAATTACTTGAAAGAATAAACATGCCATTTCAAAACCACCCGGGCGCAAATAAACGAAGTATTTTTAGAGGGAAAGGCGGCAGCGGGGGCCCCGCCTGTCAGGGGAGACAAGCGGCGAACGGAAAGCATTCACCCCCCGACCCCCTCTTCATGGGATCAGGGCTCCTGCAACCTACAGTAACTGATTAACGAGGAAATAATAAACAGAAGGAAATGCTCCGAATCCCTGGAGGGCACAGAAACACGGAAAAGCAAAAGTACTCTCACTGCTGATGCATCGGGGGTGGAAAGAGGCCAGTTTATGCTACTGGTGCATTTCATGTAGCAAAGCCCCGCAGAGAAGTACTCATACCGGAACTCTCACATACTTGTGGGTCTGGGGACAAGTGCTGATACGCCGGCCCTTTAAGGTACCCGAGGGTGTGAGGGAATGCTGCTACTGGCCCTCGAAAGTACCTGAGGGTGTGAGGGAATACTACTACTGGCCCTCGAAAGTACCTGAGGGTGTGAGGGAATACTACTACTGGCCCTTGAAAGTACCTGAGGGTGTGAGGGAATACTACTACTGGCCCTTGAAAGTACCTGAGGGTGTGAGGGAATACTACTACTGGCCCTCGAAAGTACCTGAGGGTGTGAGGGAATGCTGCTACTGGCGCTTGAAAGTACCTGAGGGTGTAAGGGAATACTATTACTGGCCCTTGAAAGTACCTGAGGGTGTGAGGGAATACTACTACTGGCCCTCGAAAGTACCTGAGGGTGTGAGGGAATACTATTACTGGCCCTTGAAAGTACCTGAGGGTGTGAGGGAATACTACTACTGGCCCTTGAAAGTACCTGAGGGCGTGAGGGAGTGCTGCTACTGGCCCTTGAAAGTATCTGAGGGTGTAAGGGAATACTACTACTGGCCCTTGAAAGTACCTGAGGGTGTGAGGGAATACTACTACTGGCCCTTGAAAGTACCTGACGGCGTGAGGGAGTGCTGCTACTGGCCCTTTAAAGTACCTGAGGGTGTGAGGGAATACTACTACTGGCCCTCGAAAGTACCTGAGGGTGTGAGGGAATACTACTACTGGCCCTCGAAAGTACCCGAGGGTGTGAGGGAATGCTGCTACTGGCCCTTTAAGTACCTCAGGGTGTGAGGGAATGCTGCTACTGGCCCTTTAAGTACCTCAGGGTGTGAGGGAATGCTGCTACTGGCCCTTTAAAGTACCCGAGGGTGTGAGGGAATGCTGCAACTGGCCCATTAAACTACCGCAGGGTGTGAGGGAATGCTGCTACTGGCCCTTTAAAAAGTACCTCAGGGTGTGAGGGAATGCTGCTACTGGCCCTTTAAAGTACCTCAGGGTGTGAGGGAATGCTGCTACTGGCCCTTTAAGGTACCTGAGAGTGTGAGGGAATGCTGCTACTGGCCCTTTAAGTTACCTGAGGGTGTGAGGGAATGCTGCTACTGGCCCTTTAAAGTACCCGAGGACAGTGCTTTAGATGGTCCGGTACTGTCCGAGACTGAGTACCGGCACTTTTTTATTTTGAATGGGACAGTACCCGAACTTCTCAAGAAAAACGTGATACTTTTCATTGGACAGTACCGGCACTTCTCAGAATCAAGCAGGTACTCTGATACAGAGTACCCGCACTTCCATTTTTACATTTCAGGCACTGCCTCAGGGTGTAAGGGAATGCTGGCACTGGCCCTTTAAATGCAGTTGAGGCTCTGCAGAGAACTTTCAAATGTACGTGGCCTATTAGAGATACCTGAGTGTTGCAGAGAAATACTGGTGCGTTTTTGTATTTACCTGAGAGTTACAGAGAAGGGCTTGCATTGCCCCTTTAAATCTGCCAGGAGCCCATGGGATGAAGGTGTTGCTCTTCGAAGGTACTAGAGGCCTCCATAGCAGTGCTGGTAGTAACAGGGCAGTGCTCGTAGTAACCCTTGGAAGGTACCTGAGGCCTGCAGAGAGTGCTAGTAGTAACCCGTTAGAGGTACCTCGGGGCTGCAGAGCGGTGCTGGTAGTAACTCTTTAAAGGCACCTGAGTGCTGCAGAGCGATGCTGGTCGTAATCCTTCAAAGGTACCTGAGGCCTGCATAGCTGTTAGTAACCCTTCAAAAGTACCTGAGGCCTGCAGAGCATAGCTGTTAGTAACCCTTTAAAGGTACCGGAGGCCAGCAGAACAGTGCTGGTAGTAACCCTTTAAAGGTACCTGAGGCCTGCAGAGCAGTGCTAGTAGTAACTCTTGAAAGGTACAGAGGCCTCCAGGGCAGTGCTTGTAATACCCCTTTAAATGTACCGAGGCCTACAGAGCAGTGCTGGTAGTTCACCGTTAAAGGGACCTGAGGGCTGCATATCGGTGCTTGTAGTAACCCTTGAAAGGTACCCGAGGCCTGCAGAACAGTGCTTGTAGTAACACTTTAAAGGTACCCGAGGCCTGCAAAGCAGCACTGATAGTAAGTCTTTAAAGGTGACTGAGGCCTCCAGAGCAGTGCTATTAGTAACTCTTTAAAGGTACCCGAGGCCTGCAGAACAGTGCTGATACTAAGTCTTTAAAGGTACCAGAGGCCTCCAGAGCAGTGCTAGTAGTAAGTCATTAAAGGTACAGAGGCCTCCAGGGCAGTGCTTGTAATACCCCTTTAAAGGTACTGAGGCCCACAGAGCACTTCTGGTAGTAACCCTTGAAAGGTACCCTAGGCCTGCAAAACAGTGCTGGTAGCAACCCTTGAAAGGTACCTGATGCCTGCAGATCGGTGCTGGTAGTAACCCATTAAAGATACCTGAGGCATGCTGATCGGTGCTGGTAGTAACACTTTAAAGATACCCAAGGCCTCCAGAGCAGTGCTAGTAGTAACTCTTTTAAAGGTACCTGAGGCCTGCAGAGCAGTGCTAGTAGTAACTCTTTAAAGGTACAGAGGCCTGCAGGGCAGTGCTTGTAATACCCCTTTAAAGGTACCGAGGCCTACAGGAGCAGTTCTGGTAGTAACCCGTTAAAGGTACCTGAGGCCTGCAGATCGGTGCTGGTAGTAACACTTTAAAGATAGCCAAGGCCTCCAGAGCAGTGCTAGTAGTGACTCTTTTAAAGGTACCCGAGGCCTGCAAAGCAGTGCTTGTAATACCCATTGAAAGGTACCGAGGCCTACAGAGCAGTTCTGGTGGTAACCCGTTAAAGGTACCTGAGGCCTGCAGATCGGTGCTGGTGGCAACGATTTGAAGTGCAGATAGTAACACTCTAAAGGTGCATGATGCCTCCACAGTGGTGCTGGTGGCAACGATTTAAAGGTACCAAGGCCTGCAGAGCAGTGATGGTAGTAAACCTTTAAAGGTACCTGTGGCCTCCGGAGCCATGCTGGTAATAACCCTCAAAGGAACCTGGGGCTTTAAGAAAAGTCTTGGGAGTAACACTTTAAAGGTACCTGAGGCCTCCAGAGTGGTGATGGTAGCAACGATTTAAAGGTACCCAAGGCCTCCAGAGCAGTGCTGCCAGTAACCCTTTAAATAAACCTGACGCCTCCAGAACAGTGCCGGTAGCAACCCTTTAAACGTACCAGAGGCCTGCAGAGCAGTACTGGTATCAATCCTTTAAATGTATATGAACAGTACTGGTACTGTTTTTACATGCATGTATATCAGGCATTTTGAAAAGCACTGTACTGTTTTTACATGTATGTGTATCAGGCTTTTGCAGAAGTACTTGTACTTATTTTACCTATATGTATATCAGGCTTACTGGGAAGTACTGGTACTGTTTTTGTATGTATGTTTATTGGGCGTTTTGAAAGGTACTGGTACTGTTTTTACATGTATGCGTACCAGGCATTCTGAGAAGCACTGGTATTGCTTTTGGATGTATGTCTATCGGGCCTTCTCAGAAGTACCAGCACTGTTTTTACAGTTATGAATATCAGGCCTTTTTAGAAGTACCAGTACTGTTTTACATGCATGTAAATTAGGCCTCTTGAGAAGTACCAGTACTGTTTTTATATGTATGAATATCAGGCCTTGTGAGAGGTATTGCTACTGTTTTGTATGCATGTATATCAGGTTTTTTGAGAAGTACTTCTACTGTTTTTGTATGTGTGTAGATCAGGCCTTGTGAGAACTACTGGTACTGTAAATATATATATGGCTTTGTGATAACTACTGGTATTGTTTTTACATGTATGTATATCAGACTTTTTCAGAAGTACCAGTACTGTTTTTACATGTATGTATATTGGGCCTTGTGAGAAATACTAGTATTGTTTTTGTATCTATGTACATCATGCCTTTTGAGAAGCACTGGTACTGCTTTTGTATCTATGTATATCAGGCCTTCTGAGAAGTACTGGCACTGTTTTTATATGTATGCATTACAGGCTTGTGAGAAGTACTAGTACTGTTTTATATGTACGTATACCAGGCCTTTTGAGGAGCACTGGTACTGTTTTTACATATATATATATATATATATATATATATATATATATATATATATATATCAGGCTTGTGAGAAGTACTGGTACTGCTTTTACATGTATGTATATCGGACCTTTTCAGAAGTACCGGACCTATTTTTATACGTATGTCTATCAGACCTTGTAAGAAGTACTAGTACTGTTTTTACACACATGTGTTTCAGTTTTTTTAGAAGTACTGGCACTGTTTTTGTGTGTATGTATGTCAGGCCTTGTGAGAACTACTGGTACTGTTTTTACATGTATGTATATCAGACCTTTTTAGATGTACCGGTACTGTTCTTACATGTTTGTATATCAGGCATTGTGAGAAATACTAGCATTGTTTTTATATGTATGTACATCCAGCCTTTTGAGAAGTACTGGTACTGTTTTTATATGTATGTACATCCAGCCTTTTGAGAAGTCCTGGTACTGTTTTTGTATCTATGTATATCAGGCCTTTCAGACATATTGGTACTGTTTTATATGTATGCATATCAGGCTTGTGAGAAGTACTGGTACTGTTTTTACATGTATGTATATCAGGCTGGTACTGTTTTTGCAGGTACGTATATCAGGCTTGTGAGAAGTACTGGTACTGTTTTTACATGTATGTATATCAGGCTGGTACTGTTTTTGCATGTACGTATATCAGGCTTGTGAGAAGTACTGGTACTGTTTTCACTTGCATGTATATCAGGCCTTTTCAGAAGTACACGGACTGTTTTTATATGTGCACACATCAGGCTTGTGAGAAGTAACAGTACTGTTTTTACATGCAGGTAAGCCCTCCGACCAGAAATTGATATTGTCACAGTACACGAGGGTGTCAGACTTTTTTGTATAAAAGACAGGAATGAATGGTAGATATTCCGAATATTCTATCAACAGTGGACGTCATTGACAGCGTCCAGGTTTACTGGAAATAGTGAGTGGATACGGCGTCCAGGCACAGAGTGTACTCCCCTGGTGCACAGTAAACACAACCACACTTCACTTGTACCCTGGCCTTGCACGGAAGTGCTGCTGTCACTACACACGAGCACGCTCGTACACACTCGGACACACGCATATACACACACGCACGAGCTCTCACACACCGCAATCATCTCTTTATTTAATTCAGGCTTATGACTAGTGGTGCCGGGGACAGTGCATGCAGTCACCGTCAAGTATACACCCACACACACGTGCACACCTATGCACACACACGTGCACACACATACACCCACACACAGATACACACAAACGTGCACACCCATACACCCACACACACGTCACACCCGTACACCCACACACAGATGCCCACACACATACACACTCGTACACACGCATATACACCCACACACCCGTGCACACATATGCACGCACACACACGTGCACACACATACACCCACACACACGTGCACACACACGTGCACACCCATACACCCACACACACGTGCACACACATACACCCACACACACGTCACACCCGTACACCCACACACAGATGCCCACACACATACACACTCGTACACACGCATATACACCCACACACCCGTGCACACATATGCACGCACACACACGTGCACACACATACACCCACACACACGTGCACACACACGTGCACACCCATACACCCACACACACGTGCACACACATACACCCACACACACGTCACACCCGTACACCCACACACAGATGCCCACACACATACACACTCGGACACACGCATATACACACACGCACGAGCTCTCACACACCGCAATCATCTCTTTATTTAATTCAGGCTTATGACTAGTGGTGCCGGGGACAGTGCATGCAGTCACCGACAAGTATACACCCACACACACGTGCACACACATACACCCACACACAGATACACACAAACGTGCACACCCATACACCCACACACACGTGCACACATATGCACACACACGCACGTGCACACACATGCACCCACACACAGATACACACACACGTGCACACCCATACACCCACACACACGTCACACCCGTACACCCACACACAGATGCCCACACACATACACACTCGTACACACGCATATACACCCACACACCCGTGCACACATATGCACGCACACACACGTGCACACACATACACCCACACACACGTGCACACACACGTGCACACCCATACACCCACACACACGTGCACACACATACACCCACACACACGTCACACCCGTACACCCACACACAGATGCCCACACACATACACACTCATACACACGCATATACACCCACACACCCGTGCACACATATGCACGCACACACACGTGCACACCCATACACCCACACACACGTGCACACACATACACCCACACACACGTCACACCCGTACACCCACACACAGATCCACACACACTTGCACACCCATACACCCACACACACGTGCACACACATACACCCACACACACGTCACACCCGTACACCCACACACAGATCCACACACACATATACACACACACGTGCACACCCATACACCCACACACACGTCACACCCGTACACCCACACACAGATGCCCACACACATACACACTCGTACACACGCATATACACCCACACACCCGTGCACACATATGCACGCACACACACGTGCACACACATACACCCACACACACGTGCACACACACGTGCACACCCATACACCCACACACACGTGCACACACATACACCCACACACACGTCACACCCGTACACCCACACACAGATGCCCACACACATACACACTCGTACACACGCATATACACCCACACACCCGTGCACACATATGCACGCACACACACGTGCACACACATACACCCACACACACGTGCACACACACGTGCACACCCATACACCCACACACACGTGCACACACATACACCCACACACACGTCACACCCGTACACCCACACACAGATGCCCACACACATACACACTCATACACACGCATATACACCCACACACCCGTGCACACATATGCACGCACACACACGTGCACACACATACACCCACACACACGTGCACACACACGTGCACACCCATACACCCACACACACGTGCACACACATACACCCACACACACGTCACACCCGTACACCCACACACAGATGCCCACACACATACACACTCATACACACGCATATACACCCACACACCCGTGCACACATATGCACGCACACACACGTGCACACACATACACCCACACACAGATCCACACACACATATACACACACACACGTGCACACACATACACCCACACACACGTCACACCCGTACACCCACACACAGATGCCCACACACATACACACTCGTACACACGCATATACACCCACACACCCGTGCACACATATGCACGCACACACACGTGCACACACATACACCCACACACACGTGCACACACACGTGCACACCCATACACCCACACACACGTGCACACACATACACCCACACACACGTCACACCCGTACACCCACACACAGATGCCCACACACATACACACTCGTACACACGCATATACACCCACACACCCGTGCACACATATGCACGCACACACACGTGCACACACATACACCCACACACACGTGCACACACACGTGCACACCCATACACCCACACACACGTGCACACACATACACCCACACACACGTCACACCCGTACACCCACACAGAGATGCCCACACACATACACACTCATACACACGCATATACACCCACACACCCGTGCACACATATGCACGCACACACACGTGCACACACATACACCCACACACAGATCCACACACACTTGCACACCCATACACCCACACACACGTGCACACACACATATACACACACACAGATCCACACACACATATACACACACACACGTGCACACACATACACCCACACACAGATCCACACACACTTGCACACCCATACACCCACACACAAATGCCCACACACATACACACTCGTACACACGCATATACACCCACACACCCGTGCACACATATGCACGCACACACGTGCACACACATACACCCACACACAGATCCACACACACTTGCACACCCATACACCCACACACACGTGCACACACACATATACACACACACAGATCCACACACACATATGCACGCAAACACACGTGCACACACATACACCCACACACAGATCCACACACACATATACACACACACACGTGCACACACATACACCCACACACACGTCACACCCGTACACCCACACACAGATGCCCACACACATACACACTCGTACACACGCATATACACCCACACACCCGTGCACACATATGCACGCACACACGTGCACACACATACACCCACACACAGATCCACACAAACGTGCACACCCATACACCCACACACATGTCACACCCGTACACCCACACACAAATGCCCACACACATACACACTCGTACACACGCATATACACCCACACACCCGTGCACACATATGCACGCACACACGTGCACACACATACACCCACACACAGATCCACACACACTTGCACACCCATACACCCACACACACGTGCACACACACATATACACACACACAGATCCACACACACATATACACACACACACGTGCACACACATACACACACACACACATCAGTCACATCATAGTACGTGCTATCGCCATAGAATGACACACACAAGGCAGTCACAAAGTAAATGCAGTCGCTGTTTGCACCCACAGCAGTCACACATCACAGTTGATAAGATCACAGCAAACATACAGCAGTCACTGCTCGGCGCGTGCCCCCCCCCCCCCCCTCGCAGGACTGGAATCTCCTTGGGCCTCTCCAATGCTTTGCTATTCCTAGAAAGGGGCCTCTTAACTGTGACGTCACTGGCTCATACCATCTGCCACGAGACCACGTGTGCCGTGACCTTGGCTCGGTTTATGTCAGCACTGAGATTTAACTGAGCTGCCACTGCCAGTGACCTCAGTGAGAATCAGGAGCTCCCACTGTCAGTGAAGTCAGTGAGACTCACGCGCAGGAGTGACCGAGAGCTCCCACTGCCAGTGAAGTCAGTGAGACTCACACTGAGGAGTGACTGAGAGCTCCCACTGCCAGTGAACTCAGTGAGACTCTGCTCCAGGTCTGACTGAGAGCTCCCACTGCCAGTGACATCAGTAAGACTCAGGAGTGACTGAGAGCTCCCACTGCCAGTGAAGTCAGTGAGACTCACGCTCAGGAGTGATCGAGAGCTCCCACTGCCAGTGAAGTCAGTGAGACTCTGGCTCAGGTCTGACTTAGAGCTCCCACTGCCAGTGAACTCAGTGAGAATCAGGAGCTCCCACTGCCAGTGAAGTCAGTGAGACTCTGCTCCAAGTCTGACTGAGAGCTCCCACTGCCAGTGAAGTCAGTGAGACTCTGGTTAATGTCTGACTGAGAGCTCCCACTGCCAGTGAAGTCAGTGAGACTCTGGCTCAGGTCTGACTGAGAGCTCCCACTGCCAGTGAACTCAGTGAGAATCAGGAGCTCCCACTGCCAGTGAACTCAGTGAGAATCAGGAGCTCCCACTGCCAGTGAAGTCAGTGAGACTCTGCTCCAAGTCTGACTGAGAGCTCCCACTGCCAGTGAAGTCAGTGAGACTCTGGTTAATGTCTGACTGAGAGCTCCCACTGCCAGTGTAGTCAGTGAGACACTGGTCCAGGTCTGACTGAGAGCTCCCACTGCCAGTGAAGTCAGCGAGACTTACGCTTGCGCTCAGGAGTGACTGAGAGCTCCCACTGCCAGTAAAGTCAGTGACACTCACGCTCAGAAGTGACTGAGAGCTCCCACTGCAAGTGAAGGCAGTGAGACTCTGGTTAATGTCTGACTGAGAGCTCCCACTGCCAGTGTAGTCAGTGAGACACTGGTCCAGGTCTGACTGAGGGCTCCCACTGCTAGTGAAGTCAGTGAGACTCTGCCTAAGGACTGACTGAGATCTCCCACTGCCAGTAAAGTCAGTGAGACTCTGCCTAGGGACTGACTGAGAGCTCCCAATGCCAGTGAAGTCAGTGAGACTCTGGTTAATGTCTGACTGAGAGCTCCCACTGCCAGTGTAGTCAGTGAGACACTGGTCCAGGTCTGGCTGAGAGCTCCCACTGCCAGTGAAGTCAGTGAGACACTGGTCCAGGTCTGGCTGAGAGCTCCCACTGCCAGTGAAATCAGTGAGACTCTGGTTAATGTCTGACTGAGAGCTCCCACTGCCAGTGTAGTCAGTGAGACAGTGGTCCAGGTCTGACTGAGAGCTCCCACTGCTAGTGAAGTCAGCGAGACTCACGCTTGCGCTCAGGAGTGACTGAGAGCTCCCACTGCCAGTTATGTCAGTGACACTCACGCTCAGAAGTGACTGAGAGCTCCCACTGCAAGTGAAGGCAGTGAGACTCTGGTTAATGTCTGACTGAGAGCTCCCACTGCCAGTGTAGTCAGTGAGACACTGGTCCAGGTCTGACTGAGAGCTCCCACTGCCAGTGAAGTCAGCGAGACTCACGCTTGCGCTCAGGAGTGACTGAGAGCTCCCACTGCCAGTAAAGTCAGTGACACTCACGCTCAGAAGTGACTGAGAGCTCCCACTGCAAGTGAAGGCAGTGAGACTCTGGTTAGTGTCTGACTGAGAGCTCCCACTGCCAGTGTAGTCAGTGAGACACTGGTCCAGGTCTGACTGACAGCTCCCACTGCTAGTGAAGTCAGTGAGACTCTGGTTAATGTCTGACTGAGAGCTCCCACTGCCAATGTAGTCAGTGAGACACTGGTCCAGGTCTGACTGAGATCTCCCACTGCCAGTAAAGTCAGTGAGACTCTGCCTAAGGACTGACTGAGAGCTCCCAATGCCAGTGAAGTCAGTGAGACTCTGGTTAATGTCTGACTGAGAGCTCCCACTGCCAGTGTAGTCAGTGAGACACTGGTCCAGGTCTGGCTGAGAGCTCCCACTGCCAGTGAAGTCAGTGAGACACTGGTCCAGGTCTGGCTGAGAGCTCCCACTGCCAGTGAAGTCAGTGAGACTCTGGTTAATGTCTGACTGAGAGCTCCCACTGCCAGTGTAGTCAGTGAGACAGTGGTCCAGGTCTGACTGAGACCTCCCACTGCTAGTGAAGTCAGCGAGACTCACGCTTGCACTCAGGAGTGACTGAGAGCTCCCACTGCCAGTAAAGTCAGTGACACTCACGCTCAGAAGTGACTGAGAGCTCCCACTGCAAGTGAAGGCAGTGAGACTCTGGTTAATGTCTGACTGAGAGCTCCCACTGCCAGTGTAGTCAGTGAGACACTGGTCCAGGTCTGACTGAGAGCTCCCACTGCCAGTGAAGTCAGCGAGACTCACGCTTGCGCTCAGGAGTGACTGAGAGCTCCCACTGCCAGTAAAGTCAGTGACACTCACGCTCAGAAGTGACTGAGAGCTCCCACTGCAAGTGAAGGCAGTGAGACTCTGGTTAGTGTCTGACTGAGAGCTCCCACTGCCAGTGTAGTCAGTGAGACACTGGTCCAGGTCTGACTGACAGCTCCCACTGCTAGTGAAGTCAGTGAGACTCTGGTTAATGTCTGACTGAGAGCTCCCACTGCCAATGTAGTCAGTGAGACACTGGTCCAGGTCTGACTGAGATCTCCCACTGCCAGTAAAGTCAGTGAGACTCTGCCTAAGGACTGACTGAGAGCTCCCAATGCCAGTGAAGTCAGTGAGACTCTGGTTAATGTCTGACTGAGACCTCCCACTGCCAGTGTAGTCAGTGAGACACTGGTCCAGGTCTGACTGACAGCTCCCACTGCCAGTGAAGTCAGCGAGACTCACGCTTGCGCTCAAGAGTGACTGAGAGCTCCCACTGCCAGTAAAGTCAGTGACACTCACGCTCAGAAGTGACTGAGAGCTCCCACTGCAAGTGAAGGCAGTGAGACTCTGGTTAATGTCTGACTGAGAGCTCCCACTGCCAGTGTAGTCAGTGAGACACTGGTCCAGGTCTGACTGAGGGCTCCCACTGCTAGTGAAGTCAGTGAGACTCTGCCTAAGGACTGACTGAGAGCTCCCACTGCCAGTGAAGTCAGTGAGACTCTGCTCCAGGTCTGACTGAGAGCTCCTACTGCCAGTGAAGTCAGTGAAACCCAGACTCAAGTCTGGCTGACAGCTCTCACTGCCAGTGAACTCAGTGAGACTCTGGCTCAGGTCTAACTGAGAGCTCCCACTGCCAGTAAAGTCAGTGAGACTCTGCCTAAGGACTGACTGAGTGCTCCCAATGCCAGTGAAGTCAGTGAGACTCTGGTTAATGTCTGACTGAGAGCTCCCACTGCCAGTGTAGTCAGTGAGACACTGGTCCATGTCTGACTGAGATCTCCCACTGCCAGTAAAGTCAGTGAGACTCTGCCTCAGGACTGACTGGGAGCTCCCAATGCCAGTGAAGTCAGTGAGACTCTGGTTAATGTCTGACTGAGAGCTCCCACTGCCAGTGTAGTCAGTGAGACACTGGTCCAGGTCTGGCTGAGAGCTCCCACTTCCAGTGAAGTCAGTGAGACACTGGTCCAGGTCTGTCTGAGAGCTCCCACTGCCAGTGAAGTCAATGAGACTCACGCTAGTACTCAGGAGTGACTTAGAGCTCCCACTGTCAGTGAAGTCAGTGAGACTCACGCTCAGGAATGACTGAGAGCTCCCACTGCCACTGAAGTCAGCAAGACTCACGCTCAGTAGGGACTGAGAGCTCCCACTGAAGCCAGCGAGAGTCACTCTCAGGAGTGACTGAGAGCTCCGGCTGCCAGTGAAGTCAGTGAGACTCACGCTCAGGAGGGACTGAGAGCTCCCACTGCCAGTGAAGTCAGTGAGACTCTGGTTAATGTCTGACTGAGAGCTCCCACTGCCAGTGTAGTCAGTGAGACACTGGTCCAGGTCTGACTGACAGCTCCCACTGCCAGTGAAGTCAGCGAGACTCACGCTTGCGCTCAAGAGTGACTGAGAGCTCCCACTGCCAGTAAAGTCAGTGACACTCACGCTCAGAAGTGATTGAGAGCTCCCACTGCAAGTGAAGGCAGTGAGACTCTGGTTAATGTCTGACTGAGAGCTCCCACTGCCAGTGTAGTCAGTGAGACACTGGTCCAGGTCTCACTGAGGGCTCCCACTGCTAGTGAAGTCAGTGAGACTCTGGTTAATGTCTGACTGAGAGCTCCCACTGCCAGTGTAGTCAATGAGACACTGGTCCAGGTCTGACTGAGATCTCCCACTGCCAGTAAAGTCAGTGAGACTCTGCCTAAGGACTGACTGAGAGCTCCCAATGCCAGTGAAGTCAGTGAGACTCTGGTTAATGTCTGACTGAGAGCTCCCACTGCCAGTGTAGTCAGTGAGACACTGGTCCAGGTCTGGCTGAGAGCTCCCACTGCCAGTGAAGTCAGTGAGACACTAGTCCAGGTCTTGCTGAGAGCTCCCACTGCCAGTGAAGTCAGTGAGACTCTGGTTAATGTCTGACTGAGACCTCCCACTGCCAGTGTAGTCAGTGAGACACTGGTCCAGGTCTGACTGACAGCTCCCACTGCCAGTGAAGTCAGCGAGACTCACGCTTGCGCTCAAGAGTGACTGAGATCTCCCACTGCCAGTAAAGTCAGTGACACTCACGCTCAGAAGTGACTGAGAGCTCCCACTGCAAGTGAAGGCAGTGAGACTCTGGTTAATGTCTGACTGAGAGCTCCCACTGCCAGTGTAGTCAGTGAGACACTGGTCCAGGTCTGACTGAGGGCTCCCACTGCTAGTGAAGTCAGTGAGACTCTGCCTAAGGACTGACTGAGAGCTCCCACTGCCAGTGAAGTCAGTGAGACTCTGCTCCAGGTCTGACTGAGAGCTCCTACTGCCAGTGAAGTCAGTGAAACCCAGACTCAAGTCTGGCTGAGAGCTCTCACTGCCAGTGAACTCAGTGAGACTCTGGCTCAGGTCTAACTGAGAGCTCCCACTGCCAGTAAAGTCAGTGAGACTCTGCCTAAGGACTGACTGAGTGCTCCCAATGCCAGTGAAGTCAGTGAGACTCTGGTTAATGTCTGACTGAGAGCTCCCATTGCCAGTGTAGTCAGTGAGACACTGGTCCAGGTCTGACTGAGATCTCCCACTGCCAGTAAAGTCAGTGAGACTCTGCCTAAGGACTGACTGAGAGCTCCCAATGCCAGTGAAGTCAGTGAGACTCTGGTTAATGTCTGACTGAGAGCTCCCACTGCCAGTGTAGTCAGTGAGACACTGGTCCAGGTCTGGCTGAGAGCTCCCACTGCCAGTGAAGTCAGTGAGACACTGGTCCAGGTCTGGCTGAGAGCTCCCACTGCCAGTGAAGTCAGTGAGACTCTGGTTAATGTCTGACTGAGAGCTCCCACTGCCAGTGTAGTCAGTGAGACAGTGGTCCAGGTCTGACTGAGACCTCCCACTGCTAGTGAAGTCAGCGAGACTCACGCTTGCACTCAGGAGTGACTGAGAGCTCCCACTGCCAGTAAAGTCAGTGACACTCACGCTCAGAAGTGACTGAGAGCTCCCACTGCAAGTGAAGGCAGTGAGACTCTGGTTAATGTCTGACTGAGAGCTCCCACTGCCAGTGTAGTCAGTGAGACACTGGTCCAGGTCTGACTGAGGGCTCCCACTGCTAGTGAAGTCAGTGAGACTCTGGTTAATGTCTGACTGAGAGCTCCCACTGCCAGTGTAGTCAATGAGACACTGGTCCAGGTCTGACTGAGATCTCCCACTGCCAGTAAAGTCAGTGAGACTCTGCCTAAGGACTGACTGAGAGCTCCCAATGCCAGTGAAGTCAGTGAGACTCTGGTTAATGTCTGACTGAGAGCTCCCACTGCCAGAGTAGTCAGTGAGACACTGGTCCAGGTCTGACTGAGATCTCCCAATGCCAGTAAAGTCAGTGAGACTCTGCCTCAGGACTGACTGGGAGCTCCCAATGCCAGTGAAGTCAGTGAGACTCTGGTTAATGTTTGACTGAGAGCTCCCACTGCCAGTGTAGTCAGTGAGACACTGGTTCAGGTCTGGCTGAGAGCTCCCACTTCCAGTGAAGTCAGTGAGACACTGGTCCAGGTCTGGCTGAGAGCTCCCACTGCCAGTGAAGTCAGTGAGACTCACGCTAGTACTCAGGAGTGACTTAGAGCTCCCACTGTCAGTGAAGTCAGTGAGACTCACGCTCAGGAATGACTGAGAGCTCCCACTGCCACTGAAGTCAGCAAGACTCACGCTCAGTAGGGACTGAGAGCTCCCACTGAAGCCAGCGAGAGTCACTCTCAGGAGTGACTGAGAGCTCCGGCTGCCAGTGAAGTCAGTGAGACTCACGCTCAGGAGGGACTGAGAGCTCCCACTGCCAGTGAAGTCAGTGAGACTCTGGCTCAGGAGTGACTGGGAGCTCCTACTGCCAGTGAAGTCAGTGAGACTCTGGCTCAGGTCTGACTGAGAGCTCCCACTCCCAGTGAAGTCACTGAGACTATGGTTAATGTCTGACTGAGAGCTCCCACTGCCAGTGAAGTCAGTGAAACCCAAACTCAAGTCTGGCTGAGAGCTTCCACTGCCAGTGAAGTCAGTGAGACTCTGCTCCAGGTCTGACTGAGAGCTCCTAATGCCAGTGAAGTCGGTGAGACCCAGACTCAAGTCTGACTGAGAGCTCTCAATGCCAGTGAAGCCTGTGAGACTCTGGCTATTGTCTGACTGAGAGCTCCCACTGCCAGTGTAGTCAGTGAGACACTGGTCGAGGTCTGACTGAGAGCTCCCACTGCCAGTGAAGTCAGCGAGACTCACGCTCAGGAGTGACTGAGAGCTCCCATTGCCAGTGAAGTCAGCAAGACTCAGAGTCCGGAGTGACAGACAGCTCCCACTGCCAGTGATGTCAGTGAAACTCTGGCTCAGGTCTGACTGAGAGCTCCCACTGCCAGTTAAGTCAGTGAGACACACTTAGGAGTGACTGAGAGCTCCCATTGCCAGTGAAGTCAGCGAGACTCACGCTTAAGAGTGACTAAGAGCTCCCGCTCACAGTGAAGTCAGCGAGGCACTGACTCAGGAGTGAATAAGAGCTCCCACTGTCAGTGAAGTCAGTGAGACGCTGGTTAATGTCTGATTGGGAGCTCCCACTGCCAGTAAGTCAGTGAGACTCTGCTTAATATCTGAGTGAGAGATTCCACTGCCAGTGAAGTCAGTGAGACTCTGCTCCAGGTCTGACTGAGAGCTCCCACTGCCAGTGACGTCAGTAAGACTCAGGAGTGACTGAGAGCTCCCACTGCCAGTGAAGTCAGTGAGACTCACGCTCAGGAGTGACCGAGAGCTCCCACTGCCAGTGAAGTCAGTGAGACTCTGGCTCAGGTCTGACTGAGAACTCCCACTGCCAGTGAACTCAGTGAGAATCAGGAGCTCCCGCTGCCAGTGAAGTCAGTGAGACTCTGGTTAATGTCTGACTGAGAGCTCCCACTGCCAGTGAAGTCAGTGAGACTCTGGCTCAGGTCTGACTGAGAGCTCCCACTGCCAGTGAATTCAGTGAGAATCAGGAGCTCCCACTGCCAGTGAAGTCAGTGAGACTCTGCTCCAAGTCTGACTGAGAGCTCCCACTGCCAGTGAAGTCAGTGAGACTCTGGTTAATGTCTGAGTGAGAGCTTCCACTGCCAGTGTAGTCAGTGAGACACTGGTCCAGGTCTGACTGAGGGCTCCCACTGCCAGTGAAGTCAGCGAGACTCACGCTTGCGCTCAGGAGTTACTGAGAGCTCCCACTGCCAGTAAAGTCAGTGACACTCACGCTCAGAAGTGACTGACAGCTCCCACTGCAAGTGAAGGCAGTGAGACTCTGGTTAATGTCTGACTGAGAGCTCCCACTGCCAGTGTAGTCAGTGAGACACTGGTCCAGGTCTGACTGAGGGCTCCCACTGCTAGTGAAGTCAGTGAGACTCTGCCTAAGGACTGACTGAGAGCTCCCACTGCCAGTGAAGTCAGTGAGACTCTGCTCCAGGTCTGACTGAGAGCTCCTACTGCCAGTGAAGTCAGTGAAACCCAGACTCAAGTCTGGCTGAGAGCTCTCACTGCCAGTGAACTCAGTGAGACTCTGGCTCAGGTCTAACTGAGAGCTCCCACTGCCAGTAAAGTCAGTGAGACTCTGCCTAAGGACTGACTGAGTGCTCCCAATGCCAGTGAAGTCAGTGAGACTCTGGTTAATGTCTGACTGAGAGCTCCCACTGCCAGTGTAGTCAGTGAGACACTGGTCCAGGTCTGACTGAGATCTCCCACTGCCAGTAAAGTCAGTGAGACTCTGCCTAAGGACTGACTGAGAGCTCCCAATGCCAGTGAAGTCAGTGAGACTCTGGTTAATGTCTGACTGAGAGCTCCCACTGCCAGTGTAGTCAGTGAGACACTGGTCCAGGTCTGGCTGAGAGCTCCCACTGCCAGTGAAGTCAGTGAGACACTGGTCCAGGTCTGGCTGAGAGCTCCCACTGCCAGTGAAGTCAGTGAGACTCTGGTTAATGTCTGACTGAGAGCTCCCACTGCCAGTGTAGTCAGTGAGACAGTGGTCCAGGTCTGACTGAGACCTCCCACTGCTAGTGAAGTCAGCGAGACTCACGCTTGCACTCAGGAGTGACTGAGAGCTCCCACTGCCAGTAAAGTCAGTGACACTCACGCTCAGAAGTGACTGAGAGCTCCCACTGCAAGTGAAGGCAGTGAGACTCTGGTTAATGTCTGACTGAGAGCTCCCACTGCCAGTGTAGTCAGTGAGACACTGGTCCAGGTCTGACTGAGGGCTCCCACTGCTAGTGAAGTCAGTGAGACTCTGCCTAAGGACTGACTGAGAGCTCCCACTGCCAGTGAAGTCAGTGAGACTCTGCTCCAGGTCTGACTGAGAGCTCCCACTGCCAGTGAAGTCAGTGAGACACTGGTCCAGGTCTGGCTGAGAGCTCCCACTGCCAGTGAAGTCAGTGAGACTCACGCTAATACTCAGGAGTGACTTAGAGCTCCCACTGTCATTGAAGTCAGTGAGACTCACGCTCAGGAATGACTGAGAGCTCCCACTGCCACTGAAGTCAGCGAGACTCACGCTCAGTAGGGACTGAGAGCTCCCAGTGAAGCCAGCGAGACTCACTCTCGGGAGTGACTGAGATCTCCCACTGCCAGTGAAGTCAGTGAGACTCTGGCTCAGGAGTGACTGGGAGCTCCTACTGCCAGTGAAGTCAGTGAGACTCTGGCTCAGGTCTGACTGAGAGCTCCTACTCCCAGTGAAGTCACTGAGACTATGGTTAATGTCTGACTGAGAGCTCCCACTGCCCGTGAAGTTAGTGAAACCCAAACTCAAGTCTGGCTGAGAGCTTCCACTGCCAGTGAAGTCAGTGAGACCCTGCTCCAGGTCTGACTGAGAGCTCCTACTGCCAGTGAAGTCGGTGAGACCCAGACTCAAGTCTGACTGAGAGCTCTCAATGCCAGTGAAGCCAGTGAGACTCTGGCTAATGTCTGACTGAGAGCTCCCACTGCCAGTGTAGTCAGTGAGACACTGGTCGAGGTCTGACTGAGAGCTCCCACTGCCAGTGAAGTCAGTGAAACTCTGGCTCAGGTCTGACTGAGAGCTCCCACTGCCAGTTAAGTCAGTGAGACACATTCAGGAGTGACTGAGAGCTCCCACTGCCAGTGAAGTCAGAGAGACTCACGCTTAGGAGTGACTGAGAGCTCCCGCTCCCAGTGAAGTCAGCGAGGCACTGACTCAGGAGTGAATAAGAGCTCCCACTGTCAGTGAAGTCAGTGAGACGCTGGTTAATGTCTGATTGGGAGCTCCCACTGCCAGTAAGTCAGTGAGACTCTGCTTAATATCTGAGTGAGAGATTCCACTGCCAGTGAAGTCAGTGAGACTCTGCTCCAGGTCTGACTGAGAGCTCCTACTGCCAGTGAAGTCAGTGAGACCCAGACTCAACTCTGACTGAGATCTCCCAATGCCAGTGAAGTCAGTGAGACTCTGGTTAATGTCTGCCAGTGAAGTCAGTGGTACTCACGCTCAGGAGTGACTGAGAGCCCCCTCTGCCAGTGAAGTCAGCGAGACTCACGCTTGCGCTCAGGAGTGACTGAGAGCTCCCACTGCCAATAAAGTCAGCGAGACTCACGCTCAGGAGTGACTGAGAGCTCCCGCTGCCAGTAAAGTCAGTGAGACTCACGCTCAGAAGTGACTGAGAGCTCCCACTGCCAGTGAAGTCAGCGAGACTCATGCTCAGTAGGGACTGAGAGCTCCCACTGAAGTCAGTGAGACTCACGCTCAGGAGTGACTGAGAGCTCCCACTGCCAGTGAAGTCAGTGAGACTCTGGTTAATGTCTGAGTGAGAGCTCCCACTGCCAGTGAAGTCAGTGAGACTCTGCCTAAAGACTGACTGAGAGCTTCCACTGCCAGTGAAGTCAGTGAGACTCTGCTCCAGGTCTGACTGAGAGCTACTACTGTCAGTGAAGTCTGTGAAACTCAGACTCAAGTCTGACTGAGAGCTCTCAATGCCAGTGAAGTCAGTGAGAATCAGGAGCTCCCACTGCCAGTGAAGTCAGTGAGAATCAGGAGCTCCCACTGCCAGTGAAGTCAGTGAGACTCTGCTCCAAGTCTGACTGAGAGCTCCCACTGCCAGTGAAGTCAGTGAGACTCTGGTTAATGTCTGAGTGAGAGCTTCCACTGCCAGTGTAGTCAGTGAGACACTGGTCCAGGTCTGACTGAGGGCTCCCACTGCCAGTGAAGTCAGCGAGACTCACGCTTGCGCTCAGGAGTTACTGAGAGCTCCCACTGCCAGTAAAGTCAGTGACACTCACGCTCAGAAGTGACTGACAGCTCCCTCTGCAAGTGAAGGCAGTGAGACTCTGGTTAATGTCTGACTGAGAGCTTCCACTGCCAGTGTAGTCAGTGAGACACTGGTCCAGGTCTGACTGAGGGCTCCCACTGCTAGTGAAGTCAGTGAGACTCTGCCTAAGGACTGACTGAGAGCTCCCACTGCCAGTGAAGTCAGTGAGACTCTGCTCCAGGTCTGACTGAGAGCTCCTACTGCCAGTGAAGTCAGTGAAACCCAGACTCAAGTCTGGCTGAGAGCTCTCACTGCCAGTGAACTCAGTGAGACTCTGGCTCAGGTGTAACTGAGAGCTCCCACTGCCAGTAAAGTCAGTGAGACTCTGCCTAAGGACTGACTGAGTGCTCCCAATGCCAGTGAAGTCAGTGAGACTCTGGTTAATGTCTGACTGAGAGCTCCCATTGCCAGTGTAGTCAGTGAGACACTGGTCCAGGTCTGACTGAGATCTCCCACTGCCAGTAAAGTCAGTGAGACTCTGCCTAAGGACTGACTGAGAGCTCCCAATGCCAGTGAAGTCAGTGAGACTCTGGTTAATGTCTGACTGAGAGCTCCCACTGCCAGTGTAGTCAGTGAGACACTGGTCCAGGTCTGGCTGAGAGCTCCCACTGCCAGTGAAGTCAGTGAGACACTGGTCCAGGTCTGGCTGAGAGCTCCCACTGCCAGTGAAGTCAGTGAGACTCTGGTTAATGTCTGACTGAGAGCTCCCACTGCCAGTGTAGTCAGTGAGACAGTGGTCCAGGTCTGACTGAGACCTCCCACTGCTAGTGAAGTCAGCGAGACTCACGCTTGCACTCAGGAGTGACTGAGAGCTCCCACTGCCAGTAAAGTCAGTGACACTCACGCTCAGAAGTGACTGAGAGCTCCCACTGCAAGTGAAGGCAGTGAGACTCTGGTTAATGTCTGACTGAGAGCTCCCACTGCCAGTGTAGTCAGTGAGACACTGGTCCAGGTCTGACTGAGGGCTCCCACTGCTAGTGAAGTCAGTGAGACTCTGGTTAATGTCTGACTGAGAGCTCCCACTGCCAGTGTAGTCAATGAGACACTGGTCCAGGTCTGACTGAGATCTCCCACTGCCAGTAAAGTCAGTGAGACTCTGCCTAAGGACTGACTGAGAGCTCCCAATGCCAGTGAAGTCAGTGAGACTCTGGTTAATGTCTGACTGAGAGCTCCCACTGCCAGTGTAGTCAGTGAGACACTGGTCCAGGTCTGGCTGAGAGCTCCCACTGCCAGTGAAGTCAGTGAGACACTAGTCCAGGTCTTGCTGAGACTCTGGTTAATGTCTGACTGAGACCTCCCACTGCCAGTGTAGTCAGTGAGACACTGGTCCAGGTCTGACTGACAGCTCCCACTGCCAGTGAAGTCAGCGAGACTCACGCTTGCGCTCAAGAGTGACTGAGATCTCCCACTGCCAGTAAAGTCAGTGACACTCACGCTCAGAAGTGACTGAGAGCTCCCACTGCAAGTGAAGGCAGTGAGACTCTGGTTAATGTCTGACTGAGAGCTCCCACTGCCAGTGTAGTCAGTGAGACACTGGTCCAGGTCTGACTGAGGGCTCCCACTGCTAGTGAAGTCAGTGAGACTCTGCCTAAGGACTGACTGAGAGCTCCCACTGCCAGTGAAGTCAGTGAGACTCTGCTCCAGGTCTGACTGAGAGCTCCTACTGCCAGTGAAGTCAGTGAAACCCAGACTCAAGTCTGGCTGAGAGATCTCACTGCCAGTGAACTCAGTGAGACTCTGGCTCAGGTCTAACTGAGAGCTCCCACTGCCAGTAAAGTCAGTGAGACTCTGCCTAAGGACTGACTGAGTGCTCCCAATGCCAGTGAAGTCAGTGAGACTCTGGTTAATGTCTGACTGAGAGCTCCCACTGCCAGTGTAGTCAGTGAGACACTGGTCCAGGTCTGACTGAGATCTCCCAATGCCAGTAAAGTCAGTGAGACTCTGCCTCAGGACTGACTGGGAGCTCCCAATGCCAGTGAAGTCAGTGAGACTCTGGTTAATGTTTGACTGAGAGCTCCCACTGCCAGTGTAGTCAGTGAGACACTGGTTCAGGTCTGGCTGAGAGCTCCCACTTCCAGTGAAGTCAGTGAGACACTGGTCCAGGTCTGGCTGAGAGCTCCCACTGCCAGTGAAGTCAGTGAGACTCACGCTAGTACTCAGGAGTGACTTAGAGCTCCCACTGTCAGTGAAGTCAGTGAGACTCACGCTCAGGAATGACTGAGAGCTCCCACTGCCACTGAAGTCAGCAAGACTCACGCTCAGTAGGGACTGAGAGCTCCCACTGAAGCCAGCGAGAGTCACTCTCAGGAGTGACTGAGAGCTCCGGCTGCCAGTGAAGTCAGTGAGACTCACGCTCAGGAGGGACTGAGAGCTCCCACTGCCAGTGAAGTCAGTGAGACTCTGGCTCAGGAGTGACTGGGAGCTCCTACTGCCAGTGAAGTCAGTGAGACTCTGGCTCAGGTCTGACTGAGAGCTCCCACTCCCAGTGAAGTCACTGAGACTATGGTTAATGTCTGACTGAGAGCTCCCACTGCCAGTGAAGTCAGTGAAACCCAAACTCAAGTCTGGCTGAGAGCTTCCACTGCCAGTGAAGTCAGTGAGACTCTGCTCCAGGTCTGACTGAGAGCTCCTACTGCCAGTGAAGTCGGTGAGACCCAGACTCAAGTCTGACTGAGAGCTCTCAATGCCAGTGAAGCCTGTGAGACTCTGGCTATTGTCTGACTGAGAGCTCCCACTGCCAGTGTAGTCAGTGAGACACTGGTCGAGGTCTGACTGAGAGCTCCCACTGCCAGTGAAGTCAGCGAGACTCACGCTCAGGAGTGACTGAGAGCTCCCATTGCCAGTGAAGTCAGCAAGACTCAGAGTCCGGAGTGACAGACAGCTCCCACTGCCAGTGATGTCAGTGAAACTCTGGCTCAGGTCTGACTGAGAGCTCCCACTGCCAGTTAAGTCAGTGAGACACACTTAGGAGTGACTGAGAGCTCCCATTGCCAGTGAAGTCAGCGAGACTCACGCTTAAGAGTGACTGAGAGCTCCCGCTCACAGTGAAGTCAGCGAGGCACTGACTCAGGAGTGAATAAGAGCTCCCACTGTCAGTGAAGTCAGTGAGACGCTGGTTAATGTCTGATTGGGAGCTCCCACTGCCAGTAAGTCAGTGAGACTCTGCTTAATATCTGAGTGAGAGATTCCACTGCCAGTGAAGTCAGTGAGACTCTGCTCCAGGTCTGACTGAGAGCTCCCACTGCCAGTGACGTCAGTAAGACTCAGGAGTGACTGAGAGCTCCCACTGCCAGTGAAGTCAGTGAGACTCACGCTCAGGAGTGACCGAGAGCTCCCACTGCCAGTGAAGTCAGTGAGACTCTGGCTCAGGTCTGACTGAGAACTCCCACTGCCAGTGAACTCAGTGAGAATCAGGAGCTCCCGCTGCCAGTGAAGTCAGTGAGACTCTGGTTAATGTCTGACTGAGAGCTCCCACTGCCAGTGAAGTCAGTGAGACTCTGGCTCAGGTCTGACTGAGAGCTCCCACTGCCAGTGAATTCAGTGAGAATCAGGAGCTCCCACTGCCAGTGAAGTCAGTGAGACTCTGCTCCAAGTCTGACTGAGAGCTCCCACTGCCAGTGAAGTCAGTGAGACTCTGGTTAATGTCTGAGTGAGAGCTTCCACTGCCAGTGTAGTCAGTGAGACACTGGTCCAGGTCTGACTGAGGGCTCCCACTGCCAGTGAAGTCAGCGAGACTCACGCTTGCGCTCAGGAGTTACTGAGAGCTCCCACTGCCAGTAAAGTCAGTGACACTCACGCTCAGAAGTGACTGACAGCTCCCACTGCAAGTGAAGGCAGTGAGACTCTGGTTAATGTCTGACTGAGAGCTCCCACTGCCAGTGTAGTCAGTGAGACACTTGTCCAGGTCTGACTGAGGGCTCTCACTGCTAGTGAAGTCAGTGAGACTCTGCCTAAGGACTGACTGAGAGCTCCCACTGCCAGTGAAGTCAGTGAGACTCTGCTCCAGGTCTGACTGAGAGCTCCTACTGCCAGTGAAGTCAGTGAAACCCAGACTCAAGTCTGGCTGAGAGCTCTCACTGCCAGTGAACTCAGTGAGACTCTGGCTCAGGTCTAACTGAGAGCTCCCACTGCCAGTAAAGTCAGTGAGACTCTGCCTAAGGACTGACTGAGTGCTCCCAATGCCAGTGAAGTCAGTGAGACTCTGGTTAATGTCTGACTGAGAGCTCCCACTGCCAGTGTAGTCAGTGAGACACTGGTCCAGGTCTGACTGAGATCTCCCACTGCCAGTAAAGTCAGTGAGACTCTGCCTAAGGACTGACTGAGAGCTCCCAATGCCAGTGAAGTCAGTGAGACTCTGGTTAATGTCTGACTCAGAGCTCCCACTGCCAGTGTAGTCAGTGAGACACTGGTCCAGGTCTGGCTGAGAGCTCCCACTGCCAGTGAAGTCAGTGAGACACTGGTCCAGGTCTGGCTGAGAGCTCCCACTGCCAGTGAAGTCAGTGAGACTCTGGTTAATGTCTGACTGAGAGCTCCCACTGCCAGTGTAGTCAGTGAGACAGTGGTCCAGGTCTGACTGAGACCTCCCACTGCTAGTGAAGTCAGCGAGACTCACGCTTGCACTCAGGAGTGACTGAGAGCTCCCACTGCCAGTAAAGTCAGTGACACTCACGCTCAGAAGTGACTGAGAGCTCCCACTGCAAGTGAAGGCAGTGAGACTCTGGTTAATGTCTGACTGAGAGCTCCCACTGCCAGTGTAGTCAGTGAGACACTGGTCCAGGTCTGACTGAGGGCTCCCACTGCTAGTGAAGTCAGTGAGACTCTGCCTAAGGACTGACTGAGAGCTCCCACTGCCAGTGAAGTCAGTGAGACTCTGCTCCAGGTCTGACTGAGAGCTCCCACTGCCAGTGAAGTCAGTGAGACACTGGTCCAGGTCTGGCTGAGAGCTCCCACTGCCAGTGAAGTCAGTGAGACTCACGCTAATACTCAGGAGTGACTTAGAGCTCCCACTGTCATTGAAGTCAGTGAGACTCACGCTCAGGAATGACTGAGAGCTCCCATTGCCAGTGAAGTCAGCGAGACTCACGCTTAAGAGTGACTGAGAGCTCCCGCTCACAGTGAAGTCAGCGAGGCACTGACTCAGGAGTGAATAAGAGCTCCCACTGTCAGTGAAGTCAGTGAGACGCTGGTTAATGTCTGATTGGGAGCTCCCACTGCCAGTAAGTCAGTGAGACTCTGCTTAATATCTGAGTGAGAGATTCCACTGCCAGTGAAGTCAGTGAGACTCTGCTCCAGGTCTGACTGAGAGCTCCCACTGCCAGTGACGTCAGTAAGACTCAGGAGTGACTGAGAGCTCCCACTGCCAGTGAAGTCAGTGAGACTCACGCTCAGGAGTGACCGAGAGCTCCCACTGCCAGTGAAGTCAGTGAGACTCTGGCTCAGGTCTGACTGAGAACTCCCACTGCCAGTGAACTCAGTGAGAATCAGGAGCTCCCGCTGCCAGTGAAGTCAGTGAGACTCTGGTTAATGTCTGACTGAGAGCTCCCACTGCCAGTGAAGTCAGTGAGACTCTGGCTCAGGTCTGACTGAGAGCTCCCACTGCCAGTGAATTCAGTGAGAATCAGGAGCTCCCACTGCCAGTGAAGTCAGTGAGACTCTGCTCCAAGTCTGACTGAGAGCTCCCACTGCCAGTGAAGTCAGTGAGACTCTGGTTAATGTCTGAGTGAGAGCTTCCACTGCCAGTGTAGTCAGTGAGACACTGGTCCAGGTCTGACTGAGGGCTCCCACTGCCAGTGAAGTCAGCGAGACTCACGCTTGCGCTCAGGAGTTACTGAGAGCTCCCACTGCCAGTAAAGTCAGTGACACTCACGCTCAGAAGTGACTGACAGCTCCCACTGCAAGTGAAGGCAGTGAGACTCTGGTTAATGTCTGACTGAGAGCTCCCACTGCCAGTGTAGTCAGTGAGACACTGGTCCAGGTCTGACTGAGGGCTCTCACTGCTAGTGAAGTCAGTGAGACTCTGCCTAAGGACTGACTGAGAGCTCCCACTGCCAGTGAAGTCAGTGAGACTCTGCTCCAGGTCTGACTGAGAGCTCCTACTGCCAGTGAAGTCAGTGAAACCCAGACTCAAGTCTGGCTGAGAGCTCTCACTGCCAGTGAACTCAGTGAGACTCTGGCTCAGGTCTAACTGAGAGCTCCCACTGCCAGTAAAGTCAGTGAGACTCTGCCTAAGGACTGACTGAGTGCTCCCAATGCCAGTGAAGTCAGTGAGACTCTGGTTAATGTCTGACTGAGAGCTCCCACTGCCAGTGTAGTCAGTGAGACACTGGTCCAGGTCTGACTGAGATCTCCCACTGCCAGTAAAGTCAGTGAGACTCTGCCTAAGGACTGACTGAGAGCTCCCAATGCCAGTGAAGTCAGTGAGACTCTGGTTAATGTCTGACTCAGAGCTCCCACTGCCAGTGTAGTCAGTGAGACACTGGTCCAGGTCTGGCTGAGAGCTCCCACTGCCAGTGAAGTCAGTGAGACACTGGTCCAGGTCTGGCTGAGAGCTCCCACTGCCAGTGAAGTCAGTGAGACTCTGGTTAATGTCTGACTGAGAGCTCCCACTGCCAGTGTAGTCAGTGAGACAGTGGTCCAGGTCTGACTGAGACCTCCCACTGCTAGTGAAGTCAGCGAGACTCACGCTTGCACTCAGGAGTGACTGAGAGCTCCCACTGCCAGTAAAGTCAGTGACACTCACGCTCAGAAGTGACTGAGAGCTCCCACTGCAAGTGAAGGCAGTGAGACTCTGGTTAATGTCTGACTGAGAGCTCCCACTGCCAGTGTAGTCAGTGAGACACTGGTCCAGGTCTGACTGAGGGCTCCCACTGCTAGTGAAGTCAGTGAGACTCTGCCTAAGGACTGACTGAGAGCTCCCACTGCCAGTGAAGTCAGTGAGACTCTGCTCCAGGTCTGACTGAGAGCTCCCACTGCCAGTGAAGTCAGTGAGACACTGGTCCAGGTCTGGCTGAGAGCTCCCACTGCCAGTGAAGTCAGTGAGACTCACGCTAATACTCAGGAGTGACTTAGAGCTCCCACTGTCATTGAAGTCAGTGAGACTCACGCTCAGGAATGACTGAGAGCTCCCACTGCCACTGAAGTCAGCGAGACTCACGCTCAGTAGGGACTGAGAGCTCCCACTGAAGCCAGCGAGACTCACTCTCGGGAGTGACTGAGATCTCCCACTGCCAGTGAAGTCAGTGAGACTCTGGCTCAGGAGTGACTGGGAGCTCCTACTGCCAGTGAAGTCAGTGAGACTCTGGCTCAGGTCTGACAGAGAGCTCCTACTCCCAGTGAAGTCACTGAGACTATGGTTAATGTCTGACTGAGAGCTCCCACTGCCCGTGAAGTTAGTGAAACCCAAACTCAAGTCTGGCTGAGAGCTTCCACTGCCAGTGAAGTCAGTGAGACCCTGCTCCAGGTCTGACTGAGAGCTCCTACTGCCAGTGAAGTCGGTGAGACCCAGACTCAAGTCTGACTGAGAGCTCTCAATGCCAGTGAAGCCAGTGAGACTCTGGCTAATGTCTGACTGAGAGTTCCCACTGCCAGTGTAGTCAGTGAGACACTGGTCGAGGTCTGACTGAGAGCTCCCACTGCCAGTGAAGTCAGTGAAACTCTGGCTCAGGTCTGACTGAGAGCTCCCACTGCCAGTTAAGTCAGTGAGACACATTCAGGAATGACTGAGAGCTCCCACTGCCAGTGAAGTCAGAGAGACTCACGCTTAGGAGTGACTGAGAGCTCCCGCTCCCAGTGAAGTCAGCGAGGCACTGACTCAGGAGTGAATAAGAGCTCCCACTGTCAGTGAAGTCAGTGAGACGCTGGTTAATGTCTGATTGGGAGCTCCCACTGCCAGTAAGTCAGTGAGACTCTGCTTAATATCTGAGTGAGAGATTCCACTGCCAGTGAAGTCAGTGAGACTCTGCTCCAGGTCTGACTGAGAGCTCCTACTGCCAGTGAAGTCAGTGAGACCCAGACTCAACTCTGACTGAGATCTCCCAATGCCAGTGAAGTCAGTGAGACTCTGGTTAATGTCTGCCAGTGAAGTCAGTGGTACTCACGCTCAGGAGTGACTGAGAGCCCCCACTGCCAGTGAAGTCAGCGAGACTCACGCTTGCGCTCAGGAGTGACTGAGAGCTCCCACTGCCAATAAAGTCAGCGAGACTCACGCTCAGGAGTGACTGAGAGCTCCCGCTGCCAGTAAAGTCAGTGAGACTCACGCTCAGAAGTGACTGAGAGCTCCCACTGCCAGTGAAGTCAGCGAGACTCATGCTCAGTAGGGACTGAGAGCTCCCACTGAAGTCAGTGAGACTCACGCTCAGGAGTGACTGAGAGCTCCCACTGCCAGTGAAGTCAGTGAGACTCTGGTTAATGTCTGAGTGAGAGCTCCCACTGCCAGTGAAGTCAGTGAGACTCTGCCTAAAGACTGACTGAGAGCTTCCACTGCCAGTGAAGTCAGTGAGACTCTGCTCCAGGTCTGACTGAGAGCTACTACTGTCAGTGAAGTCTGTGAAACTCAGACTCAAGTCTGACTGAGAGCTCTCAATGCCAGTGAAGTCAGTGAGACTCTGGTTAATGTCTGGCTGAGAGCTGCCACTGTCAGTGACGTCAGTGAGACACTGGTCCAGGTCTAACTGAGAGCTCATACTGCCAGTGACGTCAGTGAGACTGTGGCTCAGGTCTGACTGAGAGCGTCCACTGTCAGTGACGTCAGTGAGACTGTGGCTCAGGTCCCACGGCAAGTGAAGTCAGGGAGACTACATTCCATGGCAAAATCCCACGCATCTGTGGTGTTTCCTTGGTTAACATTATAGGACAGTTGTTTGTCCGTTTGGAAAATGGAAGAAAATACTGAGTAAATGTTTTTGAAACATGAAAATATCTCCACGTGTTTTATCACCTCTTCAGGCAGGAGCAAGATCTTGATGCAGGATTTGCAGCTATAGGTAACCTGCAATGTGCTGAAACAATGTATATTTTGTACAGGTGCACCGAGAAACCAGAGGGGTAAATGCTTCTTAACAGCCTAAAGATCCATACAGAGGTGTGCAAGCCACCCGGCAGTGAAAGGCTTAACTGCACTCACTCAGTCATCTTGGATGGTGAACCAGTGATCATTGAATAAGAGCAGTGGGGTGAAGGCAGGTCATGGGGTCATTCATTGCTGTTAGGGCCCTCTCTGTGGGGAACGTCCTACAAGCTCTACCAGGATTTCAGGGGTACGTATCCTCCTTTCAGGGGTACCCATCCTCATTCAGAGCTGCCATGTCTGCCTCTCCTGCTAGGGAGCGCCACACCCACCAAGAGGGATGGAGGAAAAAACTTCTTAATATGAACCTATCCACCCTAGAAACATGCGCACATGTGCATGTATGGTAAAACAGGGCAATCCCCTCCCCAGTCCCTTCCTGCCAAAGAAAAACAGCTGTGATTCATTTAGGGGGCGATCTGACCCACTCCAGGGGTGTCGTGATCAATAATGCAGCGGGTGCAGTGGTACCGGAGATACTGGGATGTGAGAGCCCACAGCCCGTTACTGTCAATATTTTTTGCAACTTTTTTTTCCACTTCTATACAGCACGAACACAACCTGAAGGTATTGGAGCGCTTTACATGAGCACCAGTTACATTACTCAAGGACACATTCAGTTAGGATATAATGTAATTTATATTTGGGCGGACAGGATATCCATCACCGTTGTGACAGAGTAACCCCTCCACCAAACTGTAAATCCGGCCCTTAGTGATTTGCCCAGGATCACAGGATTTTGAGCGGGCTCGAGGCGTGGTCGACAGCTCAGACAGTGACCACCTCCTCGCCCCCATTATTAAACAAGGGTGTGAGTCCACTCCACTTGCCCTGGGGCTGTGGGTACCCTTGCTGGTCCCTGAACCAGGTCACACCATTAACACACAGCAACGCATTATTTCTGGAATAAACAGTAAAAACCCAGATTCTGCCCTTCCAGCTCTGCCTTTGCAAGTTATTCCACATGATTGCTGACAAGCTGCTCTTTTCCTGCTGGTTCTGCTAAAAATGTGTCAGTCTGGTCTCTCTAAAAGTCTTTCAGGAGTCCCGTCCGTGCTCCCTGCCAGGGCAGCATTGTGCGTTTCCAGGAAACTGAGAATTCACAAAGGGGTGGGGCAGAAGGCAAGGCATGCTTTACACAAAAGCATAACTCAAAGGCCTGAGTTGCTTTTATTGTAATTGTAATAGTATTTATATAGCGCGTATTCTCCCTGCCGAGGCTTTGAGTTGCTTTTCGGCGAGTAGCACGGTACTCCAGAGCCCAAAAGTATTAGTGGTAGATTAGTATAGGCAAATATGAGTTAATTTGAGCGGTGGGCTGTTGTATTTTATTTTCAGTGATTTATATAGCGCCTTCCCATCAGGCGGATGTCCATAAACTGCTTTTACACTCTGGAATACCACCTTGTTGGCTTCTCATGGGCAGCCTGAGTGGGGAATTCACGTTGCGTTTGGTTCTTTTCGGTATTTTTTAATGCTGAGTCGCCCCTGATAGTAGTCGGTAAGGTTGGCGCTTACTAGTGCATTGGTAGCAAAGGGATATTTGAATAGTGGCCTCCTAGGTGTGATAATGTACCTCTGCCACCGGTGTCATTCTGCTGGGTTGTCCTGTTGTCTGTTACTCAGCATCAGATGGTTGCCACGACTCGAGGCCTCTTTCCCATTAGCGGCTTTGATGCCATTCTGAGTGTGTGGTGTGTTTAAGTGAGGTCTTCAGGCTGGGGGTGTAGGTAGGTAAGACGTGAGCTGGTGTGTCAGAAGAACTTGAATGTGTGTGCCAGGTGTGGTGCAGTGTGAAGGATGCTCTCAGTAGTTGTGTCAAATATTCACTGTAGTTGTAGGGCCGCTTGTGAGGCCTGCTGGGTGTGGACGTGCTGGTGACGTCGGCAGCACTGGGCCCACTAGATGGCTCGGCAGCAGTCCAGGAGCTACAAGAGACAGCCGAGGAAGGCCGCCCTTGTACTTAAGTGATGTCACATGGCTGCCAATGAGCGTCGTTCTAAAGGGAGACCCCTTATCTGCCAATCACAAATGTGTTATTTAACCGGCTCCCAACAACAATGAACCAAAATCTGAGCTTTGTTTACTGTGTGCCTGACCTTCACCCCAAAGCCAAAACCATCTGTGAGCCTGCCTGTCAAGATTAAACATCTCTTCAGAGGGCGCCATCCACACCGGGGCAAGCACGCACATTTGTGGTGGCCACCGCCCATCGGCTGCAAATTCTGTATTACTTCCCATGATTCAGTGGGCTCCTTCATTGATTAAATTACTGTTAATTCACGTGTCAGATTGATTATGACGGAAAATATATACATATATTTTACAATAAGACATACTCACTATACATTGTACAGCTACCAATTAAGTGAAGATCTTGTGCAGATCTAACACAAATGGTGTTTCATCTGAGCATTCAAGAGGGGGCTGTGTGAAAATAGGGGTATACAAGTTCAGAATGCTGCCAAGAAATGAGTTGTCACAGGTTTTATTTTGTACAATCAATTGCATATTCTTTTTTTTGGGCAATATCAGCGTGACGGAGTATACGTTTCGGTCCATTTCTGGTGAACTTGCGTAGGGCCAGCATCAGGACAAGGTGTATGCCCTTTCTAGTTGTCCTCATCTCTACATTTGTGTTGAGAGTGTCTTAATGGATCAAAGGCAGCTCAATTCCATGATTATTCTGTTCTAGTGGTTTTAAATAGCGCCTGGCTACCCTCGCGGCCCTCCTAGTGCTGAGACAAACACACCTTCTAATCTGGACCAAGGTGGACGTGACCTGACAGCTAGAACAGATGTGCCTTCAGGAGTTTTCTAAATGCGATCCAGAGAGATCACATCTGGCAATGGACAGGAGGTCTTTCCATAGTTTAGGTGTCAAGTATGCGCTGGAGCGACCGCCACATCTTGTTATCCTGATCCTGGACACCTTCAACAGATTGGAATTCCTAGAACGTAATGATCTCCTGGGGTTGTAGGGTTTTAAGAGTTGACACATGAGAGAGGACCTTTTCTGCGAAGTGCTCGTTGGGCCATGCATAGAACTTTGAAATGGATCTACTGGGAGCCAATGCAGCACAACCAAGGCTGGAGCAGCCGAGCAATATTTAGGAAGCTGCGGAAGGGAACGCGCCGCTGCGTTCTCTACAACCTGTAGACATCTTAGGACGTACTAAGGGCTTCCCAAAAAATAGAGAGTTGCCATAGTCCAGCCCATAGTTAATTAGACCTTGATGTCGGAGGCAGCCGCTGAATGACTTTTCTTAATGTTCTCAGTAACCCGAAACAGGTCGCAGACAGGTTCTTGGCTTGGCTTTCCACTGTCAATTTGTTATCCAACCAAAAACCAAGGTTTTTTACTGCCACTGAGGAGGGTTCGGGTCGATCTCCTGGGCGATCTGGCCACGCTAGTTCACTCCATTTGGCGGATTGTAGCCGACAACCACCACCTTTGGTTTCCTCCATTGAGCTTCAGGCTGCTGTCGGACATCCAGTCTGTGACCTCCTTGAGAGAAGCGTTTAATCCTAAGGAGGACTGCTGTGAGTCAGGGGTGAGCGTTAGAATCAACTGTGCGTCGTCTGCGTATGAGACTAATGCGAGGCCGAGTGCCTGCACCATTATCATGGGTGGGAAACAACCTGACTGCCCTCTTCAAGCCAGAATATCACCAGCTCAAGTTCATTAAATGTAGAAGACTTTCCATGAGAGGAATCACAGTACCTCACCTCATCCAACTAGAAGTAGACGATTCTACCTCACACAGCAGACAGCACCTGCTGCTAGCTCGGCCGAAGGAATAAACGATTGGCCGAATGAAGTGCTGGATCCAAGATGACAGTTAGTGGCTGTATTAGTGGCAGGTGGTAGGTGACCAGTCCAGTGTTTGTGGTTATGGTTTCTGTGACGTAGCAGGTGTGTAAATAGTAGGGGTGGGCAGAACTTTCATTGTTTCACTCTGCGGAATTCCACAGAGCTGCATTAAAAATCTGTGATATTCTGCGGAGTTCTGTGAGAGGGCAGAAATCAGTATGTTGCGCTGATTTTTAGTGCCGGAAGCGCGTTCTGCGCTGAAAAATCAGTGTGAACAGCAATATTTGGTGCACCAGAGGGCGCTACTGCTCGAGCTGCTTGTGCTGCCGCTCAAGTAGATTATCTACTGGAGTGGCAGATTTCTCACCATGAACAGTCATGACCGGTCACAACCGTTCACGGTAAGAAAATCATCAAAAATCACGCTACAGGATGCCAATTCCTGCTTGCCAACTTACTGTTGGCAAGCCGTGTATGAGAAAAGAGTTTGCCAGAGGGTGGTTTGCAAAATTTGGCCAGAACTCCGCATTACAAGCATAGCACAGAGTGGCCAAAATTCCACCAACTCCGCTGGCGGAGCGGAATTTATCGTCCACTCCTAGTTAACAGTTGCAGCAAGAAGGTAACTGGCCGTGTTGATATCTAAAGAGCGGTGGCTGGTTACAGAGTGCATGGGCATGGGGAGGAACACCGTTTGTATGTTACTATCTGCAGTGAGAACGGTGGTGCCTACATCCATGGCTGCAGAGGGGAGACTGTTGCTGTGGTACTAGGTATGTTACAGGTTTGGTGCGTGTAACATGGTGCAGTATTGATGGAGAGTGGCCCTACGACCATGAGCTTGTAGGGTGTTAGCGCCCTTGTAAATGGAAGTGAAGAGATTAGCAGTTGAATGAATCTATGCTGTAAAGAGATGTGCAGCTTTCTTACTGTCTGCAGGGAAGAAGATGGTACCTGAAGAGCTCTGCAGCTGTTAATGGCTCTTTTGAGGAGATTGCTAATTGTTAGATAGGTGTCATTTTTATTAGGGTCCAGCCTGCGTATCGGTTGTGAGACGCTGTAGTAGTTAGAAAAGGGCTCGGAGCCCCACCCAGGTCACGTCAGTGTCTTTCATTGGTTCGTGGGCTTGCCTTTTAAAATCTGCTTGCTTTCATTAGTGGAAGGCACGCATACGTCATGCCTTTTCCGGTGGTTAGCCCACCTCGAGCGCAGCGACCAAGTACTGAAAACATACGAGGCTCGCTGTTTTCTGTCTGGTTTGTGGACTACTTTTTTGCTTTTTTCGCAGCGAGATCTCACTTGGTAGAAGTCGAGCGCTTTGCATGACATCGACCCTTTTACATAGTTAATTGCACTTTTGCCGGTTACGTATATAATTGCACTTTTTCCGATATGTTTCACCATAAGTGAACTGTTATTTCCTTTTGTGTGTCTGCTTTGCACTGATGGCGGCCATCAGCTCGCTTATGTGAAACCTTTACTTTTCAGTTTATATGCCAAGAAAAGTCCAGTTAGTTATGTGAAACTGTTTTATTTTTATTTTCAATTTATGTGGCAAAAAAAGTCCGGTTGGGAGTTTACAACTGCTAATAGCTCTAACTCAGAGAAATGCAAGACCCATTGCATTGCAAATGCTTGTTGTATTAGTCCTGGCGAATACTGAAAGGAAACAAAAGCTAAAACCAGTATTCAAAACACTTTCCCAAGAATTGCATATTTCCTTTTTTGCATAGGTTCTAGGTTTGAGTCAATGTATACCTGTTTTACAGTTAACTACGAATTATATACGAAACCCGCGTACTAATATTTAGTCAATGTCAACAGATCTTTCTCATGATTACTATACCTCAAGGTTTTCTTCAATAACTCTTTACACGATGCAGTTGACATTGCAGCCAGGAATATTAACCATGGAAAATTATGTTCCATGATTGTCTTATTGATAAGTGGCAGCTTTAGTTCCAAATTATTATATGAATACACTTTACAATAATTAAGACTTTTAGTGCAGTGGTATTTTCCTTGATGCACTCACAAATATAATTTATCCTATGGGTTTTCGATTTCGGCAGACGGGGAATCCATCACCATTGTGACAGAGTAACCCGTGCGCCGAGATCTAATTCAGATGGCCGGGTAAGTCATAGATGCATGATGACAACCAGACAGGAGCCAGAATGAAGCTCTGCTCCCATCCATTCAAGGTTTGCATATTGGTACACAGAACACTCCTATGAGATAATATAATCTTCGGCCAATCATCCTCGTGTGTTTCAATTAGGAAGAATGAAATTGGGTGGTCTATTAACCACTTTAATAACTTATTTCACAATCGTTCACACTTTATTTTATCAAAAGCTGTACTATAATCAATGAAACAAGCATATAAAGTATCATTTTGACTAATTACTTCATTTGTTTGAAGAATAAAATCTGAGACATTTGGTTGCATTAAGTCATTTTCATTCGCCCATGTTGTCAAACTGCTTAGTAGATGTTTTGCAGATAGCTTACCTTCACAATCTGAAAGGGAACTATCCTGTGTTTTTGGTCACATTTTGGGCCGTTTTAGGTCGAGTGCGCAAGCGCTTTGTTCTGTTTTAAGTCTTGTGGGCTTTTAGCCACGTCCACCTCATGCCCATCACTTTCACTCGTTTGTGGGCTTGACTTTTAAAAAATCCTTTGTAATCATCGGTAAATGCTTTACGTTTGTCCCCCCTTGGGGAGGTTTTGTTACCGCCTTGCAGACTGCCTCTGTTATATTGATAACTGCACGATTGCTGATAAGTTTGACTGAGTGAACTTCTTTTTTCTTTTGTGTGTCCCCTTCGCGCTCATGCTCATGGCAGCCGTGGCGCTTTGAATCTGCTCATTTATGTCAGCTGTTTTACTTTTCATTTTCAATTTATGTGGCAAGAAAAGTCCAGTTAGGAATTTACAACACCAATAGCTCTAACTCGAGCAAATGTGAGACCCATTGTATTGCAAATACTTGTTTATAAATAGGATGGTTTATGGAACCTTTTCATTCTGGAGGAATTATCCCAAATTCTATTACATTTGAAAACGACCAAGTTAATAAAAAGCTCCATAGGAACACCTTGATTTTTACCAAATCGTTTGGAGTTCCTTTAGGACCAACTACTCTTGAAGAATGACAGTGTTTTTTAATCAAGCTGGTCATTTCGTCTTTGATTATATTAAGTGATGATTTAAAGAAAGTCACTGTCACGTTTGGACCTGTTATATTACTTGTGTACAGGTCCTTTATTTAGGATGCCAAAATATCATTTGGTTTAAATTGGTAATTTGATATTGTATGTGCCGCAGTTCCATAACCTAAAAATAACTAAAGACAACATTTATATTAATTAATTTTATTACCTCCACAAGATGGGCCCAAGCTTCTTCTTGCTGAGTGTTTTTTATAGGGTGGGCAGTATGTTTCATTCCGCCATAGAATTGACTCAATTTGGTGACTCCGTGGTACCCTTGTCATGCAGAGTTCTGGCCAAATTCTGCCAATCACCGCATGGTGGAATTTGTTTCACCGCAAGGCAGAACAAATGCGAGCTAGCGAGCACAAGTGAGATTTGGCGTCCCCGGTCAGAGTCAGAGGGCTGCTTCTTGAGTAGATTTGCTGCCGCTCAAGTAGGTTTTCACCTCGAGCTGCAGCAAAATCAACTTGAATGGCCACAAGCTCTTGCACACCGCGTGGTGCTGATAACGCTGATTTTTCAGCGTAGATTACGCTACTGGCACTAAATTGCAGTGCGAGCAGCGTGACATTAATATTTTTCTACCCAATGGCAGAACTCCATGGAATCTCTCTGAGTTTTTATGTAACTGTGGAATTCCAAAGAGTGAAACCTTGTGTGCTCTGCCCACCACTGTATCTCCCCTTTGGCTTGTCCCTAAATTGGAGCTTTGCATATGTAATCTGATTATCGTGTTCAGTTGAACAGGGATTTTTAGGAGGGCTCATATTTCTTTCCATTGATGCCATTTTTCTCTAGTGATTAGAAGATCAATATTGTTATGTTGGTGGCCAGAGTTCATGTAGATATTCAGATTTTTCAGTACAGATGTAAAAACAATAACAATTGATTTTATCAATGGTTCTCAACAAAGTACCCAATGCTTTTGATTTGGTCCATTTTCACTCCCATTTGATGTTCTAGAGGTTAGTTGTTTCTTCAATAATAGTATCTTTAAAACAAGTTCTCCATTCCATCTAATAAATGTATTACTTCCAGTTGTGACATAATTGACGTTTATTATGTTGCTGCTCATAATTGAAATATAATATTATTTCCTTCAGATCATGGTCCCTCTTGTCGCCGAGGTTCTCATTATCCTAATGAGGCTACTGGATTTGGGCGGCAGAATCACATAGATTGTGGGTACTAAGTACAATTCCACACCATGTGAAGCTTGTCGGCCTAATCCGGAGTTTCCGGCTAACTAGCAGCGCCTCATCTCTGTCGAAGAACAGGGATGATTGTGGAAACTGGGCGCATGACAAGAAAGAATCCTCAGGGGAATCGTGGTCGATCAGATCTCATCCCTTTCTCCCGGTTACCCAGGTCTCACACAGGCAAAGACGACAGAGGCAGAATATAGCTCAATAAGAGTTTTATTGACTTAACTGCATCTTAGATAAAAAGGCATGTATCGCAATAACTAGGATGATAAACCACAATAAAAGCAAGTAGGTGACCAGGAGAGTGAAACAGTAAAATAGTCCTACCATCCTGTCACTAAGGATAATGTGATATATATGTTTTCTCCCTACACTATGATTGAGCACAGCATCATAAGCTTAATATGCCCTTTAGGATTCCCCCGGGAGAGCATCATCCCTCATCCCTGGATAATGAAGCCTGTAGCCTAGGAAGACACCTTCCCCATGTAGATCCTGGATTCGGCTGCCTAAGCAAATAACTGTACGGAAGCAATCAGCACACAGTCGTGGTCATCTGGCTGGAATCTCCCTCTAAAGTGTTTGGAACAAAGGCGTGTTTTTATAATAAAACAGTTGACACTCTAAGAAATGGTCCCACATATGGGTGCGTGTTTTTCTGTGAATGTTGGAGACACAGCATACCACGTTTGTCGGCAACCCTGACTGTAGCCTTGAAGAAAGCACAGAGTGGAATAAATGTCCTGCTAAGAACGCAATGCTTTCCTAGGCGAAAAGACAATGAGATAGAGAGAAACAAAACAGCACCGCAAGAATGCAGCTATTGCTAGAAAATAAAGCGATGCTGAATAAAATATAACTGCTCTTTAGCACAACGGCAGGCCGAGTTTGCTAAAATAACGTGTCTAAAATATGGCTAAAATAGCTGCACAACACTCTCCTACCTAAGAATGATTTCAAAGCGTTTACATTTATAGAAGTTGTAATAATGATCAAGTATAGTCAATTGTCATTTTTGGATTTGCTGCTTTGAATGTTATTTTAGCCGGTCGATCCTTTGCAAGCCGACTGTTTAACATTTGATAGCGTAGTTCAGAAATGAAAATCATGCTATATTGCTGTTATAGGCATACATGGTTGTTTGTCTGCGAGATGTTAATTAGAGTTTTTGGATATTGTACACTGTGTTTGGTGAATCTTTTGAAAGAGAACCTATAAAGATGGAAATAAGAGGTTTTAAATGAAATCACTGGTTAGAATAATAAAAGAGTTTTGTTTTTTACCAAAATCAGTTAAAACTTTTCTAAAATAAAATAGTAATTTGTTTTTTTATAATTAAAGATGGTGGTAAATAAATGTTTACTATAAGGAGATTGTTGGTATTTCAATTACCTATTAAGCCTATTAATATATAATTTGGTTTACATTCAATAGTAGAGCTCTTCATATTAAGATTATCATTAATTAGGGTTCATGATCTCTACTGGGTCGCCCGAGGTACCTTTGGAAGCCATAATTTCCTGTATAGTGACGTTTGATAAGGAAGACTCAGTACTCTTTCATAATTCTAGGACGCAGACCACTTGATGATCATTAGGGGATGTAAGTAGACGTTTTCCACTGGCCTTTATCTTCCTCTCTACGCCTGCAGTATTCTCGGAACAGATAGAAAGTTCTGAATGCCCCATCTTATTTTGAGACCTGTTAGGTTTAGTGTCTAAAACTCAGATTTGTTGTACAGGATTGATCTGAGGCAGTTGGCATAAGGACGCGCCGACTGATTGCCGAGAGTTTATTGGTTGTAATTTTCATATTCGTATGTTCGAGGTGATATTCCGGTCCTTTAAAGTTGCGAGTTTGATTTAGTGTATGTAAGGAAACAGGCTTTTTGCAGGTTCTCCCCACTTTTTGCCCCCATTTACACCGCTAGCTGATGGTTTCCCGGCTCTGAAAGTGCACTGAAGCCTGCTTATCAGACCTCAGTACCAGTATTTTTAACCCCATACTAATTACATGTCCAATTGGATACACTCAACTAGCAATGCCTGACTTACTTCTAAGTCACTAGTATATGGCACCCAGGTACCCAGGGCATGTAACACAGAGGGCCTCATTGCAAGTTTGATGGGCAGAAAAGACCACACACCAAACTCTCACGTTCATGAGACCACCAACGCAGTCTCCTTCCCGCCGGCCCTATTATGAGTTTCCCACTGGGTCAGTGGGCGGTCATAATACGCCGGCAGCAAAGCTGCTGTGCGTCAGGTGCACCAGCACTCATCGCGCAAATCACTGTCTGCAAAGCAGACAGGTCTGGCCAGGGGCTCCCCCGCACTGCCTATGCCATGTGCACCCCCTCTCCGCCAGCCTTTACATGGCAGTGAAACTGCCATGTAAACGCCGGCAGGGAGAGGGGTCGTAATCCCCAGGTGTAGGAAAGTAGCCTCTTTCTAGCCTTGTTACCCCCACTTTTGGCCTGTTTGTGAGGGTATGTCAGGGTGTTTTCACTGTCTCACTGGGATCCTGATAGCCAGGGCCCAGTGCTCATAGTGAAAACCCTATGTTTTCAGTATGTTTGTTATGTGTCACTGGGACCCTGCTAGCCAGGACCCCAGTGCTCATAAGTTTGTGGCCTATATGTATGTGTTCCCTGTGTGGTGCCTAACTGTCTCACTGAGGCTCTGCTAACCAGAACCTCAGTGTTTATGCTCTCTCTGCTTTCCAAATTTGTCACTACAGGCTAGTGACTAAATTTACCAATTCACATTGGCATACTGGTACACCCATATAATTCCCTTCTATATGGTACTGAGGTACCCAGGGTATTGGGGTTCCAGGAGATCCCTATGAGCTGCATCATTTCTTTTGCCACCCATAGGGAGCTCTGACAATTCTTACACAGGCCTGCCACTGCAGCCTGAGTTAAATAACGTCCATGTTATTTCACAGCCATTTACCACTGCGCTTAAGTAACTTATAAGTCACCTATATGTCTAACCTTCACCTGGTGAAGGTTGGGTGCAAAGTTACTTAGTGTGTGGGCACCCTGGCACTAGCAAAGGTGCCCCCACATCTGTAGGAGGCTGGCCTGGCTTGTAGTGGGTACCAGAGGTACTTACACCTTGTGCCAGGTCCAGTTATCCCTTATTAGTGTAGAAGAGGTGTTTCTAGCAGCTTAGGCTGATAGAAGGTAGCTATGGCAAAGCAGCTTAGGCCGAACTAGGAGACATGTAAAGCTCCTACTATACCACTGGTGTCATATGCACAATATCATAAGAAAACACAATACACAGATATACTAAAAATAAAGGTACTTTATTTTTATGACAATATGCCAAAAGTATCTCATTGAGTACCCTCAGTATGAGGATAAGTTATATACACAAGATATATGCACACAAACCAAAATTATGCAGATAATAGCAAAAGGAAGTAATGCAAGCAGTGTAAAGTTACAGTAGATTGCAATAGGAGCATATAGGTATAGGGGCAACACAAACCATATATTCCAAAAGTGGAATACGAACCACGAATGGACCCCAAACCTATGTGAGCTTGTAGAGGGTCGCTGGGACTGTAAGAAAACAGTGAGGGTTAGAAAAATAGCCCACCCAAGACCCTGAAAGGTAGGTGTAAAGTGCACCTACAACCCCCAAAGAGCACAGAAGTCGTGATAGGGGGATTCTGCAAGGAGAACAAACACCAGCAATGCAACAACAGTGGATTTCCGGACCTGAGTACCTGTAAGACAAGGGGACCAAGTCCAAGAGTCACAACAGTGTCGAGAGTGGGCAGGAGCCCAGGAAATGCCAGCTGAGGGTGCAAGGAAGCTGCCACTGGTTGGAAGAAGCTTGGTGTTCTGTAAGAACGAAGAGGACTAGGAACTTCCCCTTGGATGGATGTCCCACGTCGTGAAGAAGCTTGCAGAGGTGTTCCCACGCAGAAAGACCGCAAACAAGCCTTGCTAGCTGCAAAGGTCGCGGTTAGGGTTTTTGGATGCTGCTGTGGCCCAGGAGGGACCAGGATGTCGCCACTTGGATGAGGAGACAGAGGGGGCGCCCAGCAACATAGGAAGCCCTCACAGAAGCAGGCAGCACCCGCAAAAGTACCTGAACAGGCACTTAGAAGAAAAGCGAACCAGAGTCCACCCGAAGTCACAAAAGGGAGTCCCACAACGCCGGAGGACAACTCAGAGGGTTGTGCACTGCAGGTTAGAGTGTCGGGGACCCAGGCTTGGCTGTGCATGAAGGAAATCCTGAAAGAGTGCACAGGAGCCGGAGCAGCTGCAAATCACGCGGTACCCAGCAATGCAGTCTAGCGTGGGGAGGCAAGGACTTACCTCCACCAAACTTGGACTGAAGAGTCACTGGACTGTGGGAGTCACTTGGACAGAGTTGCTGAGTTCCAGGGACCACGCTCGTCAGGATGAGAGGGGACCCAGAGGACCAGTGATGCAGTCTTTTGGTGCCTGCGTTAGCAGGGGGAAGATTCCGTCAACCCACGGGAGATTTCTTTGGAGCTTCTGGTGCAGGGTGAAGGCAGGCTATTCCCAGAGCATGCACCACCTGGAAACAGTTGAGAAAGCCAGCAGGATTAGGCGCTACAATGTTACTGGTAGTCGTCTTGCTACTTTGTTGCGGTTTTGCAGGCATCCTGGAGCATTCAGCAGTCGATATTTTGGTAGAAGGTGAAGAGGGAGATGCAGAGGAACTCTGGTGAGCTCTTGCATTCGTTATCTGAAGAATTCCCCAAAGCAGAGACCCTAAATAGCCAGAAAAGGAGGTTTGGCTACCAAGATAGGAGGATTGGCTACCAAGAGAGGTAAGAGCCTATCAGAAGGAGCCTCTGAAGTCACCTGCTAGCACTGGCCACTCAGAGCAGTCCAGTGTGCCAGCAGCACCTCTGTTTCCAAGATGGCAGAGGTCTGGGACACACTGGAGGAGCTCTAGGCACCTCCCCTGGGAGGTACTGGTCAGGGGAGTGGTCACTCCCCTTTCCTTTGTCCAGTTTTGCACCAGAGCAGGGCTGGAGGATCCCTGAACCGGTGTAGACTGACTTATGCAGAGATGGGCACCATCTGTGCCCATCAAAGCATTTCCAGAGGCTGGGGGAGGCTACTCCTCCCCAGCCCTTCACACCTATTTCCAAAGGGAGAGGGTGTAACACCCTCTCTCAGAGGAAATCCTTTGTTCTGCCTTCCTGGGCCAGGGCTGCCTGGACCCCAGGAGGGCAGAAACCTGTCTGAGGGGTTGGCAGCAGCAGCGGCTGCAGTGGAGACCCCGGAAAGGTAGTTTGTCAGTATCCGGGTCTGTGCTAGAGACCCGGGGGATCATGGAATTGTCTGCCCAACGTCAGGATGGCATTGGGGTGACAATTCCATGATCTTAGACATGTTACATGGCCATGTTCGGAGTTACCATTCTGACGCCATACATAGGTAGTGACCTATGTATAGTGCACACATGTAATGGTGTCCCCGCACTCACAAAGTCCGGGGAATTTGCCCTGAACGATGTGGGGCACCTTGGCTAGTGCCAGGGTGCCCACACACTAAGTAACTTTGCACCCAACCTTCACCAGGTGAAGGTTAGACATATAGGTGACTTATAAGTTACTGAAGTGCAGTGGTAAATGGCTGTGAAATAACGTGGACGTTATTTCACTCAGGCTGCAGTGGCAGGCCTGTGTAAGAATTGTCAGAGCTCCCTATGGGTGGCAAAAGAAGTGCTGCAGCCCATAGGGATCTCCTGGAACCCCAATACCCTGGGTACCTCAGTAGCATATACAAGGGAATTATATGGGTGTACCAGTATGCCAATGTGAATTGGTAAATTTAGTCACTAGCCTGTTAGTGACAAATTTGGAAAGCAGAGGGAGCATAACCACTGAGGTTCTGGTTAGCAGAACCTCAGTGAGACAGTTAGTCATCACACAGGGAACACATACAGGGCACATACTTATGAGCACTGGTGCCCTGCCTGGCAGGGTCCCAGTGACACATAGACTAAAACAACATATATACAGTGAAATATGGGGGCAACATGCCAGGCAAGATGGTACTTTCCTACACTCGTTTGGGGGGAGGTTGTGTTGTGGTGTGACTTTAACTCTGATGTACCTAATGGATTATTGGGTACATCACAGGGTATGTCTGCAACCAGACAGCAAGGGGAGTTGGAAGAAGGCAGCAGGAGGAGCAGGCTCTGTTGTGGCTCTGGTGTGGCTCTGTTGTGGCGGCTATTTCTGACAAACCTGAAGTGTAATAAAAATGCCTGGAACATGAACTGAGCATCGCGCTGTCTCTTAACATAATCATCAAAGACTCACAGAATAAAACAGCTCTTTAATGCATTAAAAGAGGTTTTTAACACCCCCCACCTTAACCAGAGCATGTTCAATGACTCTTGCCCACTTGGCCCTCTGCCCCAGATCTGCCTGGGCAGTATCCTCGTAAATCTTAGACTATACTACCCCTTTCTTGGCTTCCATCCTAAAATCCATTCCTTCTTTGATTTTCCAACCCAATGTCTCTGATCACCTTCCCAGGGCCACACAATTCTGCTTGTTACAGGATATTATTTGTGTTTTTTATTTCCTTCTGTTTCATGAGTTGCTGGACTTTGTCTCTCTCAACACTTTCACAGTCTGGCACCTTCACTTCCTGGGGAAGCCGGGGCGGGGGTGTCACACGCCCAAAATCCTAAAGATTACCTCCTAAATTTTCCACCTGGATTGGATTGGAGCAGATTTCAGATTTTTATGAGTTTCACAAGAAATGCTGAGAGGAATGAGCTCCGGAACCCCTAAAGAGCAAATGACCTTCTACAGATTCCTCCCTCAGTGGGGCATCAGCACAGGTAAGTGAGGTCTCTGCACATTTAATTCTGCTCTTAGCTTTTTTTTCAAACAAAAACCTTTTCCCTCCTAATGAACCCTACTCCTTTATACCCCATGTAATTTGAGTGTGTTTCCTTTTGCACATTGATAAAACTGTTGTAAAAGGACATTACATAATATGGCCTCAGCAGCTGCTCTCATGTCATCACTCCAGATTTCTTGGAGCAGGCAGCATCCCTGCCTCAATAAAAAAGTGTAGGACAACCGCGCATGCCACCACCTCCCAGCCCTGCCCACTTGGCGTCATGTTACTCAGTTGACAGCATCTCTGCCTTGCACATGTGGCTATGTCCACCACTGGGCCTTCTCTGATCACCTCATTTCTTGGTTCACTCGTCCCTCTGGCTGGGTGGGTGCTGTCGAGCTGCCTAGATGTTTTAGTTCTGCGCCCCACCTACTGGGCTTGCAATAACACCACCCCCTCAGGTAGACGACTCTCTCAAGCATGACAGAAACCAGAAAACAAAAGATGGGACCTGCAGAGTATATAATAACCACCAGCTAATTACAATTATAGTTTGTGTGCCTTTCACTCACACTTCCTCCTCCATCACTATAGGCGCTCAGCCCCTAGACAAGAGCACCTCTCTGGTTACTCCTGCAGAGCCCCAAAATACTTCCCACATAGGGTCACAACAAACACAACATTCTGCCAACCAGGCACTGCCCAATGGTGTAGAGTGGTCCAAAAATACTCCTCTGTATCCCATAATGGGGCATGAAGCAACTTACACAATACGCTGCCAGCCACACACTCCCCCACGGTGTGAAGTACTGTCTGTCCACTCACAAATGCTCTTCTATGTCCCACAATAGGGCATGAAGCACTTTATACAGCTCTCCGCCAGCCGCACACTGCCCCACGGTGTGGAGTACTGTCTGTCCACAAATGCTCTTCTGTGTCCCACAATGGGGCTTGAAGCACTTTATACTGCACTCTGCCAGCCGCACACTGCCCCATGGTGTGGAGTACTGTCTTTCTACCAATGCTCTTCTATGTCCCACAAAGGGGCAAAAACCACTTTATACAGCACTCTGCCAGCCGCACACTGCCCCACAGTGTGGAGTACTGTCTGTCCACAAATGCTCTTCTATGTCCCACAATGTGACATGAAGCACTTTATACAGCACTTCGCCAGCCGCACACTGCCCCACAGTGTGGAATACTGTGTGTCCGCTCACAAATGCTCTTCTGTGTCCCACAGTGGGGCTTGAAGCACTTTATACAGCACTCTGCCAGCCGCACACTGCCCCACGGTGTGGAGTACTGTCTGTCCGCAAATGCTCTTCTGTGTCCCACAATCGGACATGAAGCACTTTATACAACACACTGCCAGCCGCACACTGCCCCACGGTGTGGAGTACTGTCTGTCCACTCACAAATGCTCTTCTATGTCCCACAATCGGACATGAAGCAACACATTACGGGTGATTACCTCCTGCTTGTTAAGATGTTCTAAGTTGCCCTTTAAAAATTCAGAATTATTTCCTATGGGATTTATATTTGAGCGGACGGGATATCTATCACCGTTGTGACGGAGTTACCCCTCCACAGTCAGGCACTACATTTTTAAGCCGATATTTCGTACATTGGTTTTCTAATACTCTTAATAACGCCAAGCGTAATGAGCTCCATAAGGTTATGAACAGGAAGGGCACACTTTTAGTTGATTCATTGATTGATAATTACAATATTTTTTTACAAATAATATTCATGTTTCACAGTTATAAACATCTGCGTTTACTAGATCCTGAAGTTTACATTTTAACTACAAATGAACTATAATTATAAAATACAAATAAAATGTTTGCAACTTCCTACAAACCTACAGGTTTGTGAGTGTTGACTGCATTATGGAAGGTCACTCCCTAGAGCACACCCTTACCAGAAGCAGCTGACAACAGTGGAAAATCTGCCACAATGCTGGACTTTCCACTGTCATAAGCATGCTTTTCTGTCTCAAATGTAGTGACGTTTGTCAATTCAGCAGCATATTCATTCCTTCAGTGACAGAACCATTCAAACAAACCTCCACTCTCCCATCTTTAACCCCTTCGCTGCCACGCCTTTTCCCCCTCAGGTGCCAATCCCTTTTTTTGGCTATTTGGGGCAGTTCGCGCTTAGGCCCTCATAACTTTTTGTCCACATAAGCTACCCACGCTAAATTTGCGTTCTTTTTTTCCAACATCCTAGGGATTCTAGAGGTACCCAGACTTTGTGGGTACCCCTGAAAGAGACCAAGAAATTAGCCAAAATACAGTGAAACTTTCGTTTTCTTCAAAAAAAATTGAAAAAAGGGCTGCAGAAGAAGGCTTGTGGTTTTTCCCCTGAAAATGGCATCGACAAAGGGTTTGCGGTGCTAAAGTCACCATCTTCCCAGATTTCAGGAACAGGCAGGCTTGAATCAGAAAACCCCATTTTTCAACACAATTTTGGCATTTTACTGGGACATACCCCATTTTTACTATTTTTTGCGCTTTCAGCCTCCTTCCAGTTAGTGACAAAAATGGTTGTGAAACCAATGCTGGATCCCACAAAGCTAACCATTTCTGAAAAGTAGACTACATTATGAATTCAGCAAGGGGTCATTTGTGTAGATCCTACAAGGGTTTCCTACAGAAAACAACAGCTGAATTAAAAAAATATTGAAATTGAGGTGAAATAAACAGCCATTTTTCTCCACGTTTTACTCTGTAACTTTTTCCTGCAATGTCAGATTTTTGAAAGCAAAATACCGTTACGTCAGCTGGACTGTTCTGGTTGCGTGGATATATAGGGTTTGTAGGTTCATCAAGAACCCTAGGTACCCAGAGCCAATAAATAAGCTGCACCTTGCAATGGGTTTTCATTCTATACTGGGTATACAGCAATTAATTTGCTGAAATATAAAGAGTAAAAAATAGGTATCAAGAAAACCTTTGTATTTCCAAAAAGGCCACAAGATAAGGTGTTCAGAAGCAGTGGTTATTTGCACATCTCTGAATTCTGGGGTCCCCATACTAGCATGTGAATTACAGGGCATTTCTCGAATAGACGTCTTTTTTACACACTGTCTTACATTTGGAAGGAAAAAATGTAAAGAAAGACAAGGGACAATAACACTTGTTTTGCTATTCTGTGTTCCCCCAAGTCTCCAGATAAAAATGGTCCCTCACTTGCGTGGGTAGGCCTAGCGCCTGCGACAGGATATGCCCCAAAACACAACGTGGACACATCACATTTTCAGAAAGAAAACAGAGCTGTTTTTTACAAAGTGCCTAGCTGTGGATTTTGGCTTTTAGCTCAGCCGGCACCTGAGGAAACCTAGCAAACCTGAGCATTTTTTAAAAGTAGACACCTAGGGGAATCCAAGATGGGGTGACTTGTGGGGCTCGAACCAGGTTCTGTTACCCAGAATCCTTTGCAAACCTCAACATTTGGCCAAAAAAACACTTTTTCTTGTCCTTTCGGTGACAGAAAGTTCTGGAATCTGAGAGGAGCCACAAATATCCTTCCACCCAGCGTTCCCCCAAGTCTCCCGATAAAAATGGTACCTCACTTGTGTGGGTAGGCCTAGCGCCCGCGACAGGATATGCACTAAAACACGACGTGGACACATCACATTTTCAGAAAGAAAACAGAGCTGTTTTTTACAAAGTGCCTAGCTGTGGATTTTGGCCTCTAGCTCAGGCGGCACCTGGGGAAACCTAGCAAACCTGTGCATTTTTAAAAACTAGACACCTAGGGGAATCCAGGATGGGGTGACTTGTGGGGCTCTGACGAGGTTCTGTTATCCAGAATCCTTTGCAAACCTCAAAATTTGGCTAAAAAAACACTTTTTCTTCACATTTCTGTGACAGAAAGTTTTAGAATCTGAGAGGAGCCACAAATTTCCTTCCACCCAGCGTTCCCCCAAGTCTCCCGATAAAAATGATACCTCACTTGTGTGGGTAGGCCTAGTGCCCGCGACAGGAAATGCCCCAAAACACAACATGGACACATCACATTTTCCCAAAGAAAACAGACCTGTTTTTTCAAAGTGCCTACCTGTGGATTTTGGCCTCTAGCTCAGCCGGCACCTACGGAAACCTATCAAACCTGTGCATTTTTGAAAACTAGAGACCTAGGGGAATCCAAGATGGGGTGACTTGTGGGGCTCTCACCAGGTTCTGTTACCCAGAATCCTTTGCAAACCTCAAAATTTGGCTAAAGAAACACGTTTTCCTCACATTTCGGTGACAGAAAGTTCTGGAATCTGAGAGGAGGGACACATTTCCTTCCACCCAGCGTTCCCCCAAGTCTCACGGTAAAAATGATACCTCACTTGTGTGGGAGGGCCAGGTGCCTGCAACAGAAAAAGGCCAAAAACTTGTAGCGATTGAGGGGATAGCACAGCGAGTTGATAAGCACATATTCTTCTTTTATACATCTTTAGGCTAACTCTGCTTTGGGGACCCACACAAGTGAGGTGTCATTTTACTTGGGAGACTGAGGGGAATGCTGGGGAGTAGGCATTTTGTGCTGGAGCGGTGATCATACAAAGAAAACTCAGGAAAATATGCTTTTTTATGCAAATTTTGAGGTTTGCAGAGGAGTCTGGGTAAGAAATGTTGGGGGATCCACACAAGCCACACCTCCCTGGACTCTTTGGGGTGTCTAGTTTAAAAAAATGTCTGGGTTTGGTAGGTTTCCCTAGATGAAGGCCGCACCCAGGACCAAAAACATAGCTGTCCCCTTCCCCCTAAACACAGGTAGTTTTGTAATATATCATTTTGATGTGTCCACATAAGTCTGTGATGTGCCAAACACTAAAATTGTGAAAAGAAACGCACTTAGGTTATGTGAAAAAGACCCCTCACCAACCAATCAAGTTGGTGGCATGCTTCATCATCGGGGTCCCACCCGAGGCACCTAGCGTGTCACAGGTGTGCTGCGACGCCTGATTACAGAGGAGCAGGTTTTGACATTTTTAACCACACATACTGGTTGGATTTGGCACGAGGGTGAGTGATGGTTCAGCAGATAACATTTTTTAACAAGAGATTTCACAAAAGTGAAATGCACTGTTAATAACTGAAAGGCCAAAAAACTGAACCAATGACTCACAGCTCGTGAGCTGTAGAGCCACGGCAAGGCACCAACCGCTTTACAGTCCATTCACACACCTTTCATACATGACATGCACAAGACCATTCACGTCACTAGCCACGGGCCCAGCACATTACAACACTTGCATCGACAGACAGCGCCACTCAAGGGCCCATCACTTTCATACGCCCACATGCCTGATACAGCAATCACATTAACTGATGTGTGTGGACTGGTGTTTGGCTGGCACCGCCAGCCAAGCGCCGCCCCACGCACACCGCCAGCCAAGCGCCACCCCACACACACCTCCAGCCAAGCGCCACCCCACACATACCATCCCTTTTTTTTGTTTTTAAACAACAAAGAAACCACTAATCATAAATAAGTACAAAACTACAAACACAAAAGCTCTAACTGAATACATGACTAATGCCAACCGTGAAACTGAACATATAAAAATATAAAACAGCAGTTTACGCTCACGGAATTTCCCAATAATTCTTCTGTGTGTGGTAGCTCCTGAAACAGCCACCCTCACACAGCCCAGGCTTTGAAGGACAGTGAGGGCAGTACATCCTAGTCTCCTTCCTGATACCTCTTCGAGCACAGACTCTACATCTCTTAGCAGGAAAGTTTTTTTTGGCCGTGGGAGGAATGTGCTCAGCAAAGTGACGATCTTTCAATCTAGCCACATCCTCCACCACTGCTTCTCTAGGAACTCTTGCCTGTTCCAGCACAACAAGGCTAGCTATGATAGACTCCTGAAATTTCACAAATGTCATCCTTGACTCTGGAGAACTATCCTTGAATACAACAAAAGCATTAAAAGTTGCCAAGTGGAACAAGTGAACCACTAATTTCTTATACCAAACATAAGCCTTACGAGCAGCAGTGTAAGGTTCCAACCTCTGATCTACTCTATCAACACCACCCATGTGCTTATTGTAGTCTAAGATGCACACAGGTTTGCCCACTTCGGCAACCTGACCCCAAACAGCCACAAGTGAAGTACTCTCATCATGGATGGTGCTTAGCATGTATACATCCCTCTTGTCTACAAATTTCAGAACTAGCAGCTCATCATTCCGCAAGGCACTGCACTGTCCCTTCTCAAGTTTTTTACAGACAAGCTCTCTTGGATAGCCTTTCCGGTTAGAGCGGATTGTGCCACAAGCAACAGTGTCCACTCTGAACAACTCCTTGAACAACTGAACTCCAGTGCAGAAGTTATCTTCATATAAATGGTGACCTTTGTTAAACAGTTGTCTACCAAGATCCCACACAATTTTCTCACTAACTCCAAAAGTGGGTGGACAACCAGGGGGGTCAATATTGGAATCCCTACCAGAGTAGACCCGTAAATTATAAACATATCCTGTACTACTTTCAGACAGCATATACAATTTAATTCCATACCGTGCCCTCTTGCTAGGAATGTACTGCCTAAAACCCAAACGACCCTTGAACAGGACCAAAGACTCATCTACAGATATTTCTTTGCCTGGAACATAGATCTCTGAAAACCGATCTACCAAATGATCAAGGACAGGTCTAATCTTAAAAAGACGGTCAGAATCAGGGTGATCTCGTGGCAAGGCTAAAGCATTATCAACAAAATGCAGCATCCGACGAAGAAGCTCATACAGGTTACGGCTCATGGTTGCAAGAAATATAGCAGTTGCCATCAAGGGACTAGTAGACCAATATGAAACCAGCAATGGCTTCCTTATCAGCCCCATCAAAAAAGTTAAACCCAAGAACTTTTTCAACTCTTCCAGATTTGTGGGAATCCACTGGCTAGCTCTAGAGTGTGGCCTAAGTCTGGCAGCGTTGTCCCTCAAAAACTGCTCTGCATACAAATTAGTCTGCTCAAGAATCTCTTCTAAAAATATATTGCCCATAAACAACTCAAAAAAGTTGACAGGCAAAAAGTTATTAACTCGACACCCTGGAAAACCAGTAAACGCAGGCAACTGTGGCTGCTCCATGTTTGGTGCAACCCACGTGTCAGGTCTTCCAATGGGAAGCCTTTCAGCCGCTGGCTCCTGCACCAGCGGCACATCAGTGTCCTCCTCTAAAACAGGCCCTTCATGAGCACTGAGAGTGGCTTCATCATCAGATGATTCCTCTTTGACACATAAAATTCACTTCCAGAATCTTGCACTTCCTCCTCTGCCTCAGGTGCAGAGTCAGTCTCATATTTATGGTCAGAAGATGACTCAAAAAGCACACCAACAACCTGCTGAGCGGTCATCCTGCGGCTAGCCTTGATCCTTTCTACAAAAATTAACTGGACAAATGCACCACCAAAAACCAGCACTGTGTAAGATAAGTAACAAACAAAGTGTAGCTTTATCACTAAGAGTTATAAACTCAAATACCATACCGCTCACTTCCCTGAAAAAGCTTGACTCCCCAGCAACTACTCTGCACAGCCACAGCAATCACCAACGATATCCCACTAAAAAGAGAAAAAAAAAAGCAAATTAGACATAAGACAACACAATAATCATTGTGCATAAATCTAAGGACAATTTCACACACAATCCTGCATTCAGTACACCACCTACAGACATGTGATTCGTGCATGGCAACAATACTCACTTGGAGTAAATTTATTTACTTACCTAAAACATGCAACTAAGCAAACCGCAGGACAACTACTGCCAAAACTGCAACAAGCCACAGCAAAGTCAGCAAAAGCTTTGAACTAGAACAAAAAGGGGAAAAACTGTTATTATAAAAGCAAATACTTCGCCAGTTGACAAACACCCCACCACCAACCATTTTTAAATTTTCCCTCTTATCTAGTGTTCTCTGCTTGGGGGAAGATGGGCCTAAAAAAAATAGGCCAATCTGCCCCCAAGGGGGGCAGAAATGCCATAGAACAGTGGTTCCCAACCTTTTGATATCTGTGGACCCCCACTTTGACATTAATGGAAACCAGGGACCCCCACTGAATCATCATGGGAATCTGGGGACCCCCGGCTGAGTCATTACTCAAAGCTGGGGACCTAATTTGTCAATATTTGTTAATATTTTTTTAATTTACTAGGCTCTCTTGGACCCCCAGAGAAGGCTTCAGGGACCCCCAGGGGTCCCAGGACCACAGGTTGGGAACCACTGCCATAGAATATATTGCCCCCTTTGCTGGCGACCCTTGCCCAAGGGGCCAACCCCCCCCCCACACAAAGCACACACATGATCCCTGGCGCTAAGTGGATTCTCCCCCCCTTGGGGGCAGATGGGCCTAAAAAAAACAAACAAATAGGCCGATCTGCCCCCAAATGGGGGGGGGGGGGGGCAGAACTGCCCAATAGTTTTTTTTGGCCCTTGGGGGCGACCCTTGCCCAAGGGGGCACCCCCCCAACACAAAAAAAAACAAAAGAAAGAAAAGGGCCTACAAAAAATAAGCCAATCTGCCCCCAAGGGGGTGGCAGAAATCGCCCAGATTACTTTGCCCCCTTTGGGGGGGGCGACCCTTGCCCAAGGGGCCACCCCCCACACAAAGCACACACACACACACACATACATTATCCCTGGTGCTATGGGGATTCTGCCCCCCTTGGGGGCAAAAGGCCTAAAAAAAATTGGCCTATCTGCCCCCAAGGGGTGCAGAACTGCCCAATAATGCATTTGTGCCCATTGGGGCGACCCTTGCCCAAGGGGCCGCCCCCCAACACAAAAAAAAAAACAACAATAAAATCCCTGGTGTCTAGTGGCTTTCTGCTCCCCTTGGGGGCAGATCGGCCTAAAAATAAGGTCAATCTGCCCCCAAGGGGAGCAGAAACGGCGATAAATACATTGGCCCCCCAAGGGGAGCGACCTTTGCCCAAGTGGCCACACCCCCACACAAAGCACAGAAACACACATATAGTATCCCTGGCGCTATGGGGATTCTGCCCCCCTTGGGGGCCGAAAGGCCTAAAAAAAATAGGCCTATCTTCCCCCAAGGGGGGCAGAACTGCCCAATAATACATATGGGCCCCTGGGGGCGACCCTTGCCCAAGGGGCCGCCCCCCAACACAAAAAAAAACAATAAAATCCCTGGTGTCTAGTGGCTTTCTGCCCCCCTTGGGGGAAGATCGGCCTAAAAATAAGGCCAATCTGCCCCCAAGGGGAGCAGAAACGGCGATAAATACATTGGCCCCCAAGGGGAGCGACCCTTGCCCAAGGGGCCACACCCCCACACAAAGCACACACACACATATAGTATCCCTGGCGCTATGGGGATTCTGCCCCCCTTGGGGGCAGAAAGGCCTAAAAAATAGGCCTATCTGCCCCCAAGGGGGGCAGAACTGCCCAATAATACATATGGGCCCCTGGGGCGACCCTTGCCCAAGGGGCCGCCCCCCAACCCCAAAACAAAACCAACAACAAAATCCCTGGTGTCTAGTGGCTATCGGCCTAAAAATAAGGCCAATCTGCCCCAAACGACGATAAATGCATTGGCCCCCTAAGGGGAGCGACCCTTGTCCAAGGGGTATCTCCCCCACACTAAAAACAAACACACACACATACACAAATCCCTAGTGGGCATTCCTGCTGCCCGATTGCAAGAGGCATCAAGGCAAAGGAAAACCCTTTCCTTTCCCTCGATGCCTCTTTCAGAGGCATCCCCCACCTGCCCGGAGGTGAACACTCACCTTCTTCTTAGACGCGCTGGAAGAAAATGGCTTCCAGCGCGTCTTTCACCCTTTCATGATGTGACGTCATGGGGGGTTGGGGCGGGGTGGAAGGGGAAGGTATTCCCCTTTCAGCCCTGGCCTGGGGGGGGGGGGGCGGCCCTCGGGGGAGCACTAGCGCTTCCCCCGAGGGCCGGTCCCAGGACGTAATGGTTACGTCCATGGTGCCACACGTCCTTGGCGATGAATGGGTTAATCTACTCGACCAGCAAGCACAAGACAAGACTCTTTTTAATACAGCACCCCCCAGTTGAAAAATACAAATCATTGGGACCCCCTCAGAATTTTTCACAATTATTTTATTAAGATATCAATGTTTAAATAAGTGTAGATCTATTTAAAAATTGCAGTTAAGTACTGTTACCTTTTTAACAATGCAATAGCATGTTCCTGCTTAAAACAAAGTCCTGTTATCTGTATAATGCTTCTTTTGGCCAGAGCCTGGCGCCCCGTTCATCAACTCAGTCACTCAGCCAGTCTTCAAAAAACGAGTCTAATGCACTATCTAGTTATGTGCTCAGCTATCCATCCATCCATTCATTCAGCTACCTTTCCACTACAACAGCTTAACCTTTTGTAATGTTCAACTACCTACTAATTCAGCAAGCATGTCGTTCATTAAACCACCGAAACATTCAAACTTCCAGACATTTATCCATTACTGCACCAAAGCCCTCTTCTCTGCATACTCAAACCATGTACCCATTCATCCACTCAGCGACAGAAATGTACAGCTAACCCAAGAAGGAACCACCTCCTGAAATGTGTAACCACAGTATGTAATCTGCGCATTGAGATGTTAAAACATTCAAGGATCCATCTGTCCTGTCCGAGACAGCATCATTCAACTATTCAACAATCAAACATCCACTCAGCAAACAACCAGCCAGCCATGTGATGACTCAATCCTTAATCAAGACAAGTTTAATTTAGGTTGAAATCCATAAATCATGTTTCAAAGAGAATATAAGCATATTATAAGGCATGTATAAAGTTCACAGTGCATAGTATAAGCATACAAAATATAACATTTGACAACATGTGCACGGTGTGACAAAAATTGTGTAGTAACAATTAATGCAGTTTATATTTGTTACTTAGATTCTGGGGCATCAGCAACGTAAGAACACACCAAGGCAACGAGCAAAGATAGACAATCACATGTAAAAGCAAGATGGAACTACGTTAGTCCTGACGCTGAATAAACCCATGGCCAGACACAGAGCCATGATCAAGCACTGAATAGGCCAGTCTCAACAAGTCTGCCCTGAGATAAAACAACCATCTAGAGATGGCGCACGCCAGATGCTCCGAGGGGCTGCTTTGTATACTTTTAGGACAACTTAGATGCTCCAAGAACCCTACATTTAGTAAAACTTGCAGCAGCCATCTCCTGCGCAGGAACCTCTTGGAGGCTGTCCGAGCTAGGACCAGCACCCACAAACCACCCAAGAAATCTAGGGATCGTCCTAGACACCAAGCGCGACATAACAGCTCAAGTCAACACAGTGCACCACCTCTTTCCACATCTGACGCACGGTGTGAAAGATCTTCAAATGGTTGTCTCTGTAGACCAGATGAACCGTCACGCAAGCATGCATCGCCAGCAGCCTGGACTACGGCAACATTCTCTACACCTGGATCTTCAAACAACTCCTACACAGACTCCAGACCATCCAGGACGCAGCGGCAAGACTCATACTCACTTCCCATGCCACACCCACATCAAACCGCACCGCAGGGAGCTTCACTAGCTCTCCATTCACAAGCGCAGTCAATTCAAACTTCTCACTCACACGTACAAAGCCCTACACAACACAGCACCAGAATACCTGAACAGCTGCACAAACTTTCACCAACTCACCAGACAGCTGCGATCTGCCTCACTGTCACTCGCACACATTCCCTACATCTGCGAAATCATAACTGGAGGTCGTTCATTCTCGTACATTGCACCCAAGACATGGAACGACCCCCTCTGAACATCCCATCTTCCTTGTCACTTCTTGAGCTCTGCAAGAAGCTGAAAACCTGGCTGTTTGTATAAGCACCTTGGGGGCCACAAACCTACACACCTGCCCAAGTGCCTGGATACCCTCTTGAATGATTAGAGCGCTGTACAAATCAACGTAACATCTTGCATCGAGGGCAAAAGAGCATAAAATGAGCCTCGATTTACTCTAGATAGAAAACAATCAAAACGTTTTTTAGTTTCATGAATCATTTCATTGAATTACTCGGCCATTCAAACACCCATCCACATTCTGAATGCTGCACCCAAATGTGCCTTCATTCAAAGTTTTATATATATTATTTAATATATTATAAATATTTGACTTATTCAATCTTTATCCACAATGCCTGTGTCCAGGGTTTGTTCTTAAGCCCAGTGCACAGTCTGAAGACCACTGCTAGGTGTCCTGGCTTGTTGTAGCCTGCTTCTTGACACTTGTCTTGCCTGAGTGTGTGATGGAGTGCTCGTCGCTAAAGTGCGGTGTGAGAGCTCTTAGGGCCTGACTACGAGTTTGGCTGTCAGAAAACCCGACCGCCGGACCCGTGGTGAGGAGACCACCACGGACCTGCCGGTCTCCGCACCTGCCCTATTATGAGTTTTCCACTGGGCTGACCGATGGAAATCAGGCATTCCGCCGGTCAGCCCAGTGGAAAACGTGCAGCAGCGTTGTACTCGGCTGCATATAGAGCCAAGTCCAATGTCGTCGCACAAAGGGCCTCCCTAGCACCCTTGGAATTCGCACTAAACAGCAGACAGTGCGCATTCCAACAGTGCTGGGGATGGCGTTCCCCTGCATTTGTTCTCTGCCATGCTTTCATGGTGGTTAAACCGCCTTGAAAAGGCTGGTGGAGGACATGATTGTAATCAGCAGGGCGGCGCTGACTTCAGCGCCACCATCTGATCACAACCAAGACCGCTGTCAGCCTGTCAGGATCAGAGATCCTGGCGGAGACACGGTCCGACCGCCAGAGTCGTAATATGGCAGATCGACCGCCACAGCCGCAGTGGTCCGGCCACCACTGCAAGTCTGGCGGTCTTGAGATCGTCAGACTTCTAATTAGGCCCTTAGTATCTCATGTGGACTGCAGTTGCAGGAGTCGATGTCTATAGACAGAGGAGTCCAACTCCTACCAGGCTCAAGCTTGGACCGAGTACCAGAGATGACATGAGCATCCACTACATCAATTGGAAAGAGTCACTGGAGGAACCAGAAGAACCACCTGCTAAGGATCCTTCCATCACACATGAGGTTACCACAGAGAGAGAACCTTCCAGTGACCACCTGCTAAGAATGTTTCCTCCACCCATGAGGGTACCACAGAGAGGGAACTATCCAGTGACCACCTGCTAAGGATGATTCCTCCACCCATGGGTACCACAGAGAGGGAACCAACCAGTGACCACCTGCTAAGGGTGCTTCCACTACCCATGAGGGTACCACAGAGAGGGAACCATCCAGTGACCACCTGCTAAGGATGCTTCCTCCACCCATGAGGGTACCACAGAGGGGGAACCATCCAGTGACCACCTGCTAAGGATGCTTCCTCCACCCATGGGTACCACAGAGGGGGAACCAACCAGTGACCACCTGCTAAGGTTGCTTCCACCACCCATGAGGGTACCACAGAGAGGGAACCATCCAGTGACCACCTGCTAAGGAAGCTTCCTCCGCCCATGAGAGCATGTGTGTGTTTTTGTCTGTGTGTGTAAAAATTCCTGGCCTCACTATAACCGACTGAAAGCACCTGTACCCAACTATTTCCTAGAAAAGAGATCTATTGGGGGGTGCAACATCCCACTGAAGCTACACCCCTAACGTCTACCTTTATAGAAAGGGTGGTAAACGTGTGGTATCACCTCTCAACAGGATTACTGGGGAGCAAACTGGCAACAGGGAGCTGTGCATGGTCTGGGCCCTCAGGTGTGCATGCCTGATTGTGTGTGGGATTGCAGATCCTTTCATTGCTGGCAGGGCAGTGATGGGGCTGGAGGGTGGGGTTACAGTTAGTCACTGACATGATCCCTCTCTGATGTCACCACGCACTGAAGATCAACTCATCACTATTTCCTCACCCTGTGATTAGACTTCACTGCACAAGCAGCTGGTCACCACCAATGACATCACACCAGCCTGTAGTGTGCTCCCCCCCCAGCAGGGGGCGCTGGAGTGCACCTTAGTCACAATCATAATGTCAAAGGCATACATTTCACAGACCGCTTGGCTCAGAAAGTGGTGAAATATTCCAGGCGTTCAGGGCCTGGCACGGCATCTGACAGAATTATACACGGCGAAGCATGCAGACCATGTAGGCAAGCACTTCAGGGCACCGCACAGGGGTACTAAGCGCTATATAAATGGTGTACTACAATGGAAGCCATTCCGACAGCAGCTTCTTTCAGGACTGAGGAAGCGGTCATGATGTCCAGAGTGCACCCTATTTGTGCAGCGAGAAGCCGCCGCTGGTTCCCAGAGTGCATTTCGACATCCCTCCCCATCTCACAAGCCACACCCTACCAACCACTTCTTGGTGACATTCTGAAAGCTTCCCTGAGAATGCCTTCTGCCCACTGCTTACCATTGGCTTTGTGGTTTGTAACTCACACTTACTTTCTTTCTATTTGCTGGCTTTATCTTTTTTAGGCTGTCAGCATGTATTTGCCCCTCCCGTGGAGCAAACCATGTTTACTGTATTCTTCCACAAGTCCTTGCTTTCTCTAGCAGGCCTTTAAAAGTTGTTCTTAACTTGTGACATCACCTGTGCATTCAAAGACAGAGTTCATATGTCAAGCTCCTTCTTCAGAAGGAGCTTGGTGTTTACTTTTCTTTCTTTGATTTGAAAGTGAGAGGATTTATGTGACAATCTTGCTGAGTAATGAGTGTGGGAATAAAAACGTTTTTTCTAGCACACAATAAAATTTAAATGCCTGTAAATGAACTGTGCAAATATTTCAGAGTATTTCAGAGTATCTCCAAATTAGGAAAGCCTATTTTCCAGTAATTCTTAATTGTGTTGGAAACAAATATTTTAATACAATCAAAACCCAATACACTAGGTGATGCAATTTTCACATATTATCATTGGTGCTCTATATATTTTTATCAGTAAAATTGTGTGTCTGCAAACGTAATTGCCATTTCAATTGAAAGTGTTTTTTCTGTAACAACAGTGGACTACCACACCATGTATACGCCACTCTACGCAACTACGTTCTATGCCACTCCACTCTATGACACTTCCCTTTATGACACTCTACTCCACTCTCCGACACTCCAAGCCACTCCACTCTACACCACTTTACTCCTCTATTGCACTCTATGCCACTGCACTCCAGCCTATGCCACTCTACCCTATGCCACTCTATTCTACACTGCTCTATTCCACTATACTCACCTCCAGTCTACTCTACTTCACTCTACTCTCCTCCACTCTATGCCACTCTACTCCACTCTCCGACACTCCAAGCCACTCCACTCTACAACACTCTACCCACTTTCCTCCCTTTCACTGTACTCCCCTCCACTCTATGACATGTCACTCCACTCTACACCACTCTACTCCTCTATAGCACTCTATACCACTGTACTCCAGCTTATGCCACTCTACCCTAGGCCACTTCACCCTATGCCGGTCTGTTCTAAGCCACTCTACTTCACTCTACTCCCATCACTTTACTCTACTCCACTCTCCTCCCCTCCACTTTACTCTGCTCTACTCCACTCTACTCCTCTCCACTTTACTCTACAACACTCTACTCCCCTCCACTCAATGACACTCCACTCTACGACACTTCACTCCACTGTACAACACTCTACTCCTCTCTATGCACCGACTCCACTCTACAACACTCTACTCCACTCTCCTCCCATCCACTCTACTCTCCTCCACTGTACGACACTCTACTCCACTCTCCTCCCATCCACTCTACTCTCCTCCACTCTATGATACTCTACTCCCTTCCACTCTATGACACTCCACTCTGCACTTCACTCCACTCTACAACACTCTACTCCTCTCTACACACCCACCCACTCCACTCTACTCTTCTCCACTCTACGACACTCTACTCCATTCTCCTCCCATCCACTCTCCTCCCCTCCACTCTACGATACTGTACTCCCCTCCACTCTATGACACTCCACTCTACACTTCACTCTACGCATCCACTCCACTCCACTCTACGCCACTGTGCTCCACTCTATGCCACTCTCCTCTACGCCACCACTTCTTTAGCCATGCTGAACAGCAACCACGCGGCTGTATAACATGGCTAGAAGCACAGGCAAGACCTACTGGCTTTGCCAATGCTTGTTGCCACATGGGCCGTGGCACTCAAAGGCTAGTTTAGGCAGTATCGTAGTAAGTATGCCACGGGCCCTGGTGCACGCAGGAGAAGTGGCCCATTTGACTGCTGTTGTGGCAGTAAATACAGCTAATGTCGGGGTTCAGCGGGTCCTTCAGTGCTCTGGGGCCCGGTGCCACTGCCCCTGCTGCACCAATGGCAGCTACGCCCCTGGGTCTGGGGGCAGCATCAGTCCGCGAGGATGGGCTTTACACTCTCTCGTGTCTCTCCGGACATTAAAGCTGACCTCCTGCTAGCCTTCCCATACACCTGCGTCTAGGGTGACCTTTGACCTTTACCAGAGTGACCCTTCACCTATTAGAAATAAATACTGTAGCCTTCTACTGGCCACCCCTACGTACCGGTTAAGTTGGTATAACCAGGTGATTCCCCTGGTCCAGCATTGACCCTTGACCTGTCACCTTTCATCTGTGAACTGCTGCATTTTTCACCAGCACTTCTTAGAAGGTGTTTCTCTCCCTCCTCTGTAGAGCACCGCCCTCCTCTGCTGCCAGCTGCACTCTCCTGGTCTCTCTCTGAATATACACAATACGTGAAAGGCTATGCCCCTCCCAGGCCCGCCAGCTCATTGTGCCTGTTCTCTCTGTACCCCCTCCCCCAGGCCTTTCAACAGTGTGTACATCTGAAGAGACAGCCCTGCACCTGCAGATCTGAGGCGCCCAGGCCTTTCATCCTATTGTGTGCCCCTGGGCACCTCCAACGTCAGAGGTACCAGGGCCAGGCATTCATCCAGAGGGAGCCATCTGTGGGGCACCTGCACCCTCCCCTCATCCCTCATTCTGCATCCGTGACACAGCTCTCCTGGGGACATTGAAACAGCTCCCTAGGACTGCCATGGACTGGGGGTGACTCACATGTACAGGAGCCTGGCACCCACCCAGAAGGAGCCATCTATGGGGCACCTGCTCCCCCTCCCACATCCTTCATTCTGCATCCATGACACAGCTCTCCTGGGGACATTGAAACAGCTCCTTAGGACTGCCATGAACTGGGGGTGACTCACAGGTACAGGAGCTTGGCACCCACCCAGAAGAAGCCATGTGTGGGGCACCTTCTCCCCCCTCCCACACCTTCATTCTGCATCACACAGCTCTCCCAGGGCCGGTGAAACAGCTCCCTAGGACAGCTGTGGGCTAGGGATCACTCACAGGTACAGGAGCCTGGCATCCATCCAGAGGGAGCCATCTGCGGGGCACCTGCTCCCCCCTCCCACACCTTCATTCTGCATCACAAAGCTCTCCAAGGGCCTGTGAAACAGCCCCCTAGGACAGCTGTGGGCCAGGGGTGACACAGGCACATGGGTCTGACACCCACCCCAGTAACCACAGTAACATTTAGTTTACACACCCTGGGTATATGGCATACCACTTTACAAGGGACTTACAGGTCAATTAAATAAGCCAAACAGGTGTAAGCCAACCATACCAAGTTTTAGGGGAGAGAGCACATGCACCTTAGCACTGGTTAGCAGTGATAAAGTGCTCAGAGTCCTGAAGCCACCAAAAAGAAGGTCAGAAAAACAGGAAGAGAAAGGCAAATACTTTTGGGATAACCCTGCAGGAAGGGTCATTTCCAAAAGTTAGTAACAAGGAATAGATGCCAAAATCCAGGGATGGACCAAGACGTGAAGGGTGGTAACAGGACTGCGAGCTGCGAAGAAAACATTTTATTTTATTTATAAAGTTTGTAAATGGCATGTTCTGAGCCCTTGAGCATGAGAGCAGGTAACACTACACAGCAAAACATGTACAGTCAGATGGAAGAGAACTTTGCAAAATGCAGCAGCACACAGGTGGTCATTGAGAGTGTGGCGGACACATGCCCGCTACCCTGGCGGGGAGATCAGACCGCCAACAGGCTGGTGGTGCGGACCGCCGTAATATGACTGTGGCGGTGAACAGGCCAGCACACACCCAGTATACCACCTGTACTGCCAGTGTGGGCCGACCGCCAACGATGGCGGATGCCATCTACAGGGTGGGGGAAAGGACCTTACCGCCCACCGTATTAGGGAATAGCACACCACCATGATTTCAAGGGCGGGCCAACCTCCACTCAAAGCATGGCGGAAAGGAACAGTATAAAAGGAAACACTCACGATAGGGACACCGAGGAGGCCGACGACGACATGGAGCGTGAACTGGAGATCTTCCCGATGCTGGTACTTGCTATCCCCTACAGGACATACAGCGCCAACGAAGACGACAACAGTGAGTACACCGCCTACCATGCAAGGGAGGGAAGGGGACAATTACACACCCACACGCCACACACACACCCAACACCAACTGCCACGTCCATACACAAACACATCCACAGCAATGCCACTACCCATATACACACACACATACTGTACACACTCAAAATACACTCACACACAACCAGAACAGAAACCATGCCCCTACACACAACACACACACACCAAACAACACCAACCGTAAACACATCATGACACACATATGCAGCCACACGCAAACTGATCACAAAACCACGGCTGACACAGACACCAGGCAGAAGACGGCATACCAGACACACATACAGCACACAATCACAAGTGCCAACCACACATACACTGGTACCATACCATGATGCCATTGTCCATACCACTCACTCCACCCACACCAGGCACAACAACTGAACACACATCACAACCAATTACCCACACACATACCATCCACACCAACTTCCAAAAATATCACCACACAAACAGCATTGCACACACAAATACAGACAAGGGCAAAATTGAAAAATAGAAGTGATGCGCCCACACAAGCACAATACACATGCACAGATGGTGACAACAATGCACATACCTGTGCTCACGAGGCAGCCATAGTGAAACGCAGGACACCTTGATCAAAGTGTACCAACTGTGCAGGTAGGCCAGATCTATTATTTTTAAATTAATAATAATAATGAACTATTTACAAATGGGCCCATTGGACAGTTCTGAGGTCCATGACCATGCAGCCAGACAGGCATAACAAGGCCCCAACTTGACTCCTGACACAACCATGGTCTCCACAGGGCAGAGGCATCAATGGACAGGCACCTCAGGGCGCAGGGGGAGGGGTTGGTGGTGGGGGCTCAGGTCATGAAGGGAGGGGGCTTGGGCTTTGGGGGGGTGGCTTGGGCTTTGGCTTGGGAGGGGGTGGCTTTGTCTTTGGCTTGGGGGGGGGCTTGGCCTTAGCCCCTGATGGAGAGGGGTGGGTAGTAGCGGGATCAGGGTTATTGCCAGGTGTCTTGGACGGGGAAGGGACAAGGGAACTGGAAGGAAGGTCCAGGGAGGTACATGAAGCGGAGGTACTGGGTTTGGGGAGGCCACGTGAACGTGCAGGAACAAGACGGGCTGGGCAAGGAGGTTCAAAAAGGTCAATGTGGGAAAGGAAGCGTTTTTTAGGAGCTTGGGGAGGGGATGTGGAAAAAGGTGTGGAAGTAGAGGTAGAGGGAGTGGTCATAGAACGTGTAGGTGTGATGGACGTGGATGTAGGTAGGTGCTCAGTCTGCTTGTGTGTGGTGGATAAATATGGGGTGTCTGAATGGGAGCGTTTACGTGTTTTGGGAGGAGGTGGGTGAAAAAGTGTGGGAGAGGACAAACAGGTCATGTGAATGTAAGTTGTGGTGGTGTCTACATGTCTGGTGTGTGTGCTGCAGGTGACTGTAATAGTTGTTGTGGTGAGTGTAGGTGTGGTGTCTGGGGTGCTATTCTGGGTGACTTCTGTTGTGGGGGCAGGATCTGGGAGTGAAGATGCAGTGCTTGCGGGTGTTTGTGGTGAGGTCACTATAAGGGAGGAGGAGGTGGGTGGACAGTGGAGGACGTGGCTGCCGTTGTGTTTGCATCTGTATGTTGAGTGTGTGGATGGTTGTGGTGTGACTTGTGGTGCCTGTGTGTGTCCTTGTGTGGCGTGTGTGTTGTTCTGTGTGCATGCTGTTTGGTTTGTGTGCTTGGGATGGGTGAGGCGAGAGGGGTGCTGGATGGGGCACAGGTGGTTGGAGGGGGGACGGAGGGACCAGGGACACTGGCTACCATCAATGAGGAGGCCAGAGGCTGAAGTAATCTCTGGAGGCCAGACAAGGCACGGTGAGTGCCTTCCAGGTAGGCATTGCTCTGCTGCTGATGGCATTCACAATCGTTGTCTGTCCCACAGAGATGGTCTCTGGCGATCAATAGCCTCCTCACTTATGGCAGCAAGGCTGACTGGAGCAGGGGCTGAGGTGTCTGTGGCGAAGGAGGCACTCACCCTCGGGGTGAGCGGGCCCAGGCAACTCGGTGGGGGACTACTGGGAGGGCGGTGCTGGTATGGGGGTGATGGACTAAGATGTTGTTGGGGTGGTCCCAGAGGGGTCCGCCACCACCAGGGAGCTGTCATCGGAGGAGGAATCAGAGTCTGATGTTGCAGTGGGAGTAGGCTCCCCCATGGTGCTCCCCTCCAACCCACTGGTTCCCTCAGTGGTGGACTGTGCCTTCTGGGTCCAGTGGGCTGCAGCATCTCCACTTGCCGGTGCCTCCGCTCCTTCGCCTGATGATGCTGATGCACATAAGGACACAAGAAAACAGAGAGGGAGGGGGAAGACAAAGAAAGGGATGCAGACTGAGAGCAACTCACCTATGATGCAGGTAGGCACACATGCAGTACACTTCAGTCCCAGAGCTCACCTTGCCATGTCTTTGCAATACAGGAATGTACCACTGATAGGAAGTACAGCTGCCTCTTTGGAGTACACTACAGTGGTGTGCCACAGATTCAATGCACCTGTCCTGCAACTCCAACTGAGGTATCCATGTATTGCTCAGATGTATTGAGTACCACTACGTCACTTAGCAAGACAACCAGAACACTACCTGACTGACTGTACTATCCAATTTCCACCTTACCTGGGTACACATGCCCCATAAACAACAAGGTAACGTAACCCGGTCAAGAAGCTGAACACCTGCATACCCTGACACCTATGAGTCACTGTAACAGCAACCTTTCCCCACATTGCCTACAATCCACACAATACAGTTGGCACGCAGGACAGTGTGAGTACTCACCCCCTTGTGGCTGTTGTGATTCCTTCAAGCACCCATCCAAGTATGGGTAGGCCACTGCTAGTATGTGAGCCATTGGAGGGTCAAGGTCTGATGTGCACCCCTCCCTCGTTGGGAGGCCGTCCCCAGCTGGGCCTATGTGGTCTTCCGGGCCCAGCGTCCCAGGTCCTCTCACCGTTTGCGACAGTGGGTGCTCCACCAGCTATAGACTCCCAGGGTCCGCACGTTCTTAGCGATGGCTCGCCATAACCCTTTCTTCTGATGGGCGCTGACCTGCATGGGAGAAATATAGGAATACACATTAATGTAGACTGACCACACGCATGCTGACATAGGATACAATTGCACTGACAGTTGACAACAATACATTCCATGATCTTCCTATTGGTACACATTGATGACCTCCTCAATACTTCTTCATGCTTGGTAATCCTACATTCACCCAAGCAATCGCACTCACTCCTAGGACACTGTTTATCCACTCACCTGCTCCTCTGGTCGCCCATACAACTTTGCATACAGGGGTAGGATCCCGTCTTCAAGCTTCGTCAGCTCCTCCTGGGTAAAGGCTGGGGCCCTCTCCCCTGTAGCATGTGCCATCTTCGAGACTGTAGGAGGCTGGCCTGTAGTGGGTACCAAGGGGTACTTACACCTTGCACCAGGTCCAGGTATCCCTTATTAGTGTAGAGGGGTGTCTAGCAGCTTAGGCTGATAGAAAAGGTAGCTTAGCAGAGCAGCTTAGGCTGAACTAGGAGGCGTGTAAAGCTCCTTCTGTACCACTGGTACAATATCATAAGAAAACACAATACACAGATATACTAAAAATAAAGGTACTTTATTTTTATGACAATATGCCAAAAGTATCTCAGTGAGTACCCTCAGTATGAGGATAGCAAATATACACAAGATATATGTACACAATACCAAAATTATGCAGTAATAGCAATAGAAAACAGTGCAAGCAATGTATAGTCACAATAGGTTGCAATGAGAGCACATAGGTACAGGGGCAACACAAACCATATACTCTAGAAGTGGAATGCGAACCACGAATGGACCCCAAACCTATGTGACCTTGTAGAGGGTCGCTGGAACTGTAAGAAAACAGTGAGGGTTAGAAAAATAGCCCACCCCAAGACCCTGAAAAGTGGGTGCAAAGTGCACCTAAGTTCCCCAGAGAGCACAGAAGTTGTGATAGGGGAATTCTGCAGGAAAGACCAAGACCAGCAATGCAACAACGATGGATTTCCAGACGAGAGTACCTGTGGAACAAGGGGACCAAGTTCAAAAGTCATGATCAAGTCGGGAGTGGGCAGATGCCCAGGAAATACTAGCTGTGGGTGCAAAGAAGCTGCCACCGGATGGTAGAAGCTGTGGAAGAGGGCTAGAAACTTCCCCTTTGGAGGATGGATGTCCCACGTCGTGAACAAGCTTGCAGAGGTGTTTCCGTGCAGAAGACCGCAAACAAGCCTTGCTAGCTGCAAGGGTTGCGGTTAGGGTTTTTGGATGCTGCTGTGGTCCAGGAGGGACCAGGATGTCGCCAATCGCGTGAGGAGTCAGAGGGGGAGTCCAGCAAGACAAGAAGCCCACTCAGAAGCAAGCAGCACCCACAGAAGTGCCGGAACAGGCACTACGAAGTGGAGTGAACCAGAGCTCACCCGAAGTCACAAAGGAAGGTCCCACGACGGCGGAGGACAACTCAGGAGGTCGTGCACTGCAGGTTAGAGGGACCCAGGCTTGGCTGTGCACAAACAAAATCCTGGAAGAGTGCACAGGAGCCGGAGCAGCTGCAAATCACGCGGTACCCAGAAATGCAGTCTAGCGTGGGGAGGCAAGGACTTACCTCCACCAAACTTGGACTGAAGAGTCACTGGACTGTGGGAATCACTTGGACAGGGTTGCTGAGTTCAAGGGACCTCGCTCGTCGTGGAGACCCAGAGGACCGGTGATGCAGTTCTTTGGTGCCTGCGATTGCAGGGGGAAGATTCCGTCGACCCACGGGAGATTTCTTCGGAGCCTCTAGTGCAGAGAGGAGGCAGACTACCCCACAGCATGCACCACCAGGAAAACAGTCGAGAAGGCGGCCGAATCAGCGTTACAAGGTCGCAGTAGTCGTCTTTGCTACTTTGTTGCAGTTTTGCAGGCTTCCAGAGCAGTCAGCGGTCGATTCCTTGGCAGAAGGTGAAGAGAGAGATGCAGAGGAACTCTTATGAGCTCTTGCATTCGTTATCTAAAGAATTCCCCAAAGCAGAGACCCTAAATAGCCAGAAAAGGAGGTTTGGTTACTTAGGAGAGAGGATAGGCTAGCAACACCTGGAGGAGCCTATCAGAAGGAGTCTCTGACGTCACCTGCTGGCACTGGCCACTCAGAGCAGTCCAGTGTGCCAGCAGCACCTCTGTTTCCAAGATGGCAGAGGTCTGGAGCAAACTGGAGGAGCTCTGGGCACCTCCCAGGGGAGGTGCAGGTCAGGGGAGTGGTCACTCCCCTTTCCTTTGTCCAGTTTCGCTCCAGAGCAGGGCTGGGGGATCCCTGAACCGGTGCAGACTGGCTTATGCAGAGATGGGCACCCTTTGTGCCCATCAAAGCATTTCCAGAGGCTGGGGGAGGCTACTCCTCCCCAGCCCTGACACCTTTTTCCAAAGAGAGAGGGTGTAACACCCTCTCTCTGAGGAAGTCCTTTGTTCTGCCTTCCTGGGCCAAGCCTGGCTGGACCCCGGGAGGGCAGAAACCTGTCTGAGGGGTTGGCAGCAGCAGCAGCTGCAGTGAAACCCCGGGAAAGGTAGTTTGGCAGTACCCAGGTCTGTGCTAGAGACTCTGGGGATCATGGAATTGTCTCCCCAATGCCAGAATGGCATTGGGGTGACAATTACATGATCTTAGACATGTTACATGGCCATGTTCGGAGTTACCATTGTGACGCTATACATATGTCGTGACATATGTATAGTGCACGCGTGTAATGGTGTCCCCGCACTCACAAAGTCCGGGGAATTTGCCCTGAACAATGTGGGGGCACCTTGGCTAGTGCCAGGGTGCCCACACACTAAGTAACTTGGCACCCAACCTTTACCAGGTAAAGGTTAGACATACAGGTGACTTATAAGTTACTTAAGTGCAGTGTAAAATGGCTGTGAAATAATGTGTGCATTATTTCACTCAGGCTGCAGTGGCAGGCCTGTGTAAGAATTGTCAGAGCTCCCTATGGGTGGCAAAAGAAATGCTGCAGCCCATAGGGATCTCCTGGAACCCCAATACCCTGGGTACCTCAGTACCATATACTAGGCAATTATAAGGGTGTTCCAGTATGCCAATGTAAATTGGTGAAATTGGTCACTAGCCTGTTAGTGACAATTTGGAAAGAAATGAGAGAGCATAACCACTGAGGTTCTGGTTAGCAGAGCCTCAGTGAGACAGTTAGTCATAACACAGGTAACACATACAGGGCACACTTATGAGCACTGGGGCCCTGGCTGGGAGGGTCCCAGTGACACATACAACTAAAACAACATATATACAGTGAATTATGGGGGTAACATGCCAGGCAAGATGGTACTTTCCTACAGTGACCAGATGCAGAACACAGCAGCACACACAGTGGAGTAGTGGTTGTGGTGATTGCAGAAGTCAATTGGCTAAGGGAAATCAAAATGGCTGTGAAGACCGCAGTGGTATGCACTGTCACCGCCAACGGCAATCGTGATTGGCCCCTGTTTCCCACAGACACCAATGTTAACCAATGGGGATTGCACGGCGGCACTGACCGCCTAACGGAATGGCAACTTCCCCAGCTGAGTCATGTCACTTCCATCTGTCCTCAGCATGTAGGACAGGCAACCACCATTTGAAGTGTAAAATGTAATAGAGTGCAATTTCTACGCGCCCTCCCTGCTGTCTTTTCTTCCTGAACATGTCATGCACACCAGTCATACACAGCATTACATGCCGTATGTGATGTGTGGTATCAGTTATCTGCATTTGTAGGTTGCATGGCACTGTGTACACACGTCGATTGTCACAGTGTTTGCTGCATGCAACCCTTCCATAATGTGAAGGCTATGGTTGTGCAGTTGTGTGTGCGTTGACATCATCCATAATGTGTTGGTGTGGTGACATATGTGTGTTGTTCCTCCATAGGTACCGACCCATGCAGAGACAGAGGAATGCACTGGTGTATCGGCCCCTAGTTGACCTGGCATCCGTGGAGGAATGACACATCAGACTGACCTACCGTTTGAACCGGATGACTATACATGAACTGTGTGCCCAATTGGAGCCAGATCTACTGCCAGGTCTACGTAATCCCTATGCTATTCCCCCTACTCTGCAAGTAGGATCTGTGCTATATTCTTTGGCCAGTGGGTCATTGCAGGCGACAGTGGGCATGGCAGCAGGTGTGTCACAGCCAATGTTCAGTAACATCTTAAAGGATGTCCTGACTGCCTTGCTGAAACACCTCCACAGCTACATCAAATTTCTATGCCATTGCACACATTTCTCATGTGACTGGGGCCATATATGGCACCCATGTTCCCTTCATTCCTCACAGGGTTAATGAACAAGTGTATAGGAACAGGAAATATTAACACTCTGTTAATGTACAGGTGGTGTGTCTTGCAGACCAGTACATCTCCCAAGTGATTGCTAAATTCCCTGGATCTGTGCATGACTCTTACATTTTGAGGAACAGCCGTGTCCTACACCTGAAGGCACAGCCACAAGGAGAAAGAGTCTGGCTGGTGGGTGAGTGAGATGTGAGAGTGCAGTAGCTAGCAACCTGCTTTCTTACTCTTTACCCTCTATACAATGCTGCCACATGCTATGTATTCCCACTCTTCCCAGGTGATTCTAGATATCCAAGCCTGTCCTAGCTGTTGACACCAGTGAGGTATCCCAGGTCAGGGAGTGACATTCGCTACAATGAGGCACACGGCAGGACAAGAAGAGTTATCGAAAGGACCTTCAGCCTACCGAAGGCAAGATTCCGGTGCCTGCATTTGTCAGGCGGATCCCTGGGCTACTCTCCAGACAAGGTTTGCCAGATCATCATGGCTTGCTGTATGCTGCACAACTTGGCACTAAGGAGACATATACCCCTACTGGAAGAGGAGGAGCGACCTGATCCACAGGTGGCAGCTGAGGGGACAGAGGACAGCGATGAAGAAGGGGAGGATGATGTGGACTCCAGAACTCAGCTCATTCAGCTATACTTCCTATGAGTTCAAGGTACATTTAGCCTAATGTTTCCTGCAACATTTCCTACGTAGAGTTGTGTACAATTGTGAGATTGTACAACCAGTGCTGGAGACACAGCAGTGTGTGTGGTGCAATGTGTGTACTGTCACATACCCCTCATTGCTTCATGTGTTTGATGACTCCCAAACGTAGTTCACACATAGAAGTTTTGTTTTCCTCGATGTGTTTCCTGCCTTCACATGTATGGACTGTTTGGCCTACAGCTGTACTAATTTTGAAAGCTGCAAATATGTGTGTGCATAACTGGTGTGTAGTACAACTGACAAACGGTGACACTGGTCAGTGAATAAGTGATAGTACCCTAGCAATGATGTTCAATTTTGGACACAATGCAGGTACATGTGTCATTGAACAAACTGCCCCTAAATGTTTCTACATATCTGTTCCTCGCAGGTCTTACCATGGTATGATACCCTTTGCCATGCTGTGTACAAGGAGGATTGGGACATTCCTGGTGCACGTGTGAAGAAGCCATTTCTCAGATTTGGAATGGACATACCTGCGGACATAAGCCCCAGCCAAGTTCTGGTACTGTTTAACATTTGACATAGAGAGAGTCATGCATCACATGTATGCATTAGGAATAAAGCACAGATACATTGGGTGTGAATATACAATTTTAATTAAGTGCATCAAAATAAGGAATGGTGAAATACAAGGGAGTGGGCAGATGAAGGACGAAATAGTCAGTTTGGTGTTCACAGCTGTTGGTAGCACAGGTCCAGAGTCCATGGGGCCATTGGGAAATGGAGCACGGACAGTAGATGGTCAACAAGGTGTGCCAGGGGCACACAAGGAAGACAGTACAAGAAGGGATCACTTCCTGGGGGTGGGTTTGATCATCGCTACAGAGTCTGAGGTATGTCTAGTTGGACAGCTGCGTTTGCCAGGGGGTTCTTGGGCAGCAGAGGAAGGGGTGCTGGTGTCCTGTGAGGTCACTGGCAGGGCCACCAGTCCAATACCAGCAGCAGATGTGAGGGGCTGGGGTATCTTGTCTCTTGTGGATGGGGCCTGCATGCGGGTGGAGAGCTCACGCAGTACTCCAGTCATGTCCTGCAGCACCCCTTTGATGGAGGCCATGGTGGCATGGAGGGCCTGCCATTGCTCCATGGCCTCCTGATGGTGTTCAATCTGCAGCCTCTGAATCTCCTGCAAAGTGGGCAGGATCGGGCCCACCCTGTCCTGGGTGTGCTGGTATGCTGACAGGATTTGGGAAATGGCCTCCTGGCGAGTCGATGCCCTTGCTTGGCTCCCCTCTTGTCCCACAGATGGCCTCCCACTGGCCCGGGCCCTCTGTGCCTGTGACCCTGTTACAGTCACACCACACCCACTTGCACCAGGACCTTCATCGTCTTGCCTGGTGACTGGTGGTGACTCCGGTCTCTGTAGAGGTGGGCATACAGTGGCTGAGCCAGGGACACTGGTTTGGGGGCATTGGGCCACAGCTGTTGGTGGTGGCTATCTAGTGGGGGTCTGTCTGGTGGGCTGGGTGGGGCTTCTGGAGGGTGCTTCAAGTTGATTGTGTGTCCTGCAGAGTGTTTGACTGTGCGTTAGCTGGGTGGCAGTAGTGTTTAACGGCTTCAGGGGATATGGCATTGACAGTCAGTTAGTTGTCGATGGTGGACATTGCACATGTGCATTGCTTGCACACATTCTCAGTGGCATGTGTTTCCTTCTGTTCATGTCCTCTATCCTGTCATTGCCATGTCCCTGTCACCATCTGCCACCATTTTCTTGTGCTTACATCTCCATACATCTGCATGCAGGACTCCCATTGGAATGCGTGCAGTGCATGGACTAGTGGGATGGGTGATGCATTGTGGGACTTGTTGTGTTTCAAGCTCTACATGCAGGGACTGGTGGTTGTGTGCAGATTGGTTGAGTAGGTGTTAGTGGGGTGTGTGGGCATGCAGGGGATGAGTGTGGGTGGTTGATGGAGGGGATGGATATGGGATAGGGTGACCTGGGTTCAGTACAGGGGGAGGGGGTGACATGCCTTTCAGGTGCAGGGGTGTGTCATTGACTTATCAGAGTCCAGTCCTCCATTGAGTCCAGTGAGGCCCTCAGGATGAAGGATAGCCATGATCTTCTCCTCCCACTCGGTCAACTCGGTGGGAGGTGGTGGGGGACCACCGCAAGTCCTCTGGATGGCAATCTGGTGTCATGATGCCATTCCCCGGACCTTCCCCCACAGGTCGTTCCACCTCTTTCTGATGTCATCCCTTGAGCGTGGATGGTTTCCCACTGCGTTCACCCTGTTGACGATCTTCTGCCATAGCTCCATCTTCCTGGCTATGGAATGGATGTCTGCTGGACATGTCCACCGAACAGCTGTGGCTCCACCCAGATTACTTCATCCACCATGCTCTGCAATTCCTTGTCAGTGAAACAGGTGCTCTGGGGGTGCCATAGTGGGTTGTGTGGGGGTGATGTGTGCTGTGATGTGGTGGTGTTGTTTGGGGTTGTGCAGTGTGTGAGTGAGTTGGTGGCAGGTGTGGTAAAAATTGAAGGTGTAGTTGTGGGATGTGTGGTTGTATGTTTGTGAGTTATATGTAGCATGGTATGTGCAAAACATGACTTGAGTTCATGGTGTCCCTTTCCAGTTGGCCACTACAGTAGTTCTGTGGCAGTAGGTAGGAATAGCTCGGGATTCTGGGTATTGTGGGTGTGTGTTTTATAGTGGGGTGTGTGAAGTGTAGTGTGTGTTTTAGGTGTGGGGTTTTCAAATTGTCCAATGTGGGGTGTTTTTGTGGTGAGTCCATTTCGTGACTGCGGTGGTCCGTACTGCCAATGGCGTACTGCCGTTGCACAACCTCTATACTGATTTCTGATTCGTATTTGGAAGTGTGGTTTAGTTTTTGCCATGGTGGTGGCAAATTCTGTGCAGCCTGTTTCCTGTCGTTGTTCGGCCTGGCGGGGTCAGACACCTCACTCTTTTCTGGCGATTTTGCCTTTGGGGTCGTATTACGGCGGTAAGTTTCCCGCGTCCACTGGGGTCTTTTCAACGCAGACTGCACCGCATTTGGCGGTACTTACCGCCAAACTCGTAATGACCACCAAAGTGTTTGACCACACAAGTATGCTTATAGTGAAACAAGCTTCAAGACTTATAAGCAGTTAGAGGGAGCACTGTGCAAGGACATTCAATTGGGTGTTAGAAGCATGCACTGTGGGCGCACACCAAAATGAACTAGTCAAGAAAATAAATGTATAACAAGACCACATGCAAGCAGAGCATAACTTAAGGCCTGATTTAGAGTTTGTTGGACAGGATACCCCATCCGCTGTATTACAAGTACATTATATCAACCTCGTCCTCTGTATTACAAGTGCATTATATCCAACCCGTCTGCCGTATTACAAATAAATTATGGGCCTCATTACAAGTTTGTGGAGGGGATGACTCCATCACAAACATGACGGACATCCCGTCCATGATATTACAAGTTCCATAAGTTATAATGGAACTTGTAATACTGTGGAAGGGATAGCCATCACGTTTGTGATGGAGTAATCCCCTTCGCCAAACACGTAATGAGGCCCTATATCAACCCCATCCTCCGTATTACAAGTGCATCATGTACAATCCCTTTTGCGATATTACAAGTGCTCTATATCCAACCCCATCCTCCGTAATACAAGTGCATTATATCCAATCCCTTCCACCGTATTACAAGTGCATTATATTTAAATCAACCCTGTCCTCTGTATTACAAGTGCATCATGTTCAATCCCTTCCTCCGTATTACAAGTGCTCTATATCCAACCCCATCCTCCGTAATACAAGTACATTATATCCAATCCCTTCCACCGTATTACAAGTGCATTATATCTAAATCAACCCTGTCATCTGTATCACAAGTGCATCATGTTCAATCCCTTCCGCCGTATTACAAGTGCATTATATCCAACCCCATCCACTGTATTACAAGTGCATTATATCCAACTCCGTCCTCCGTATTACAAGTGCATTTTATCCAACTCTGTCCTCCGTATTACAAGTGCCTTACATCCAACCCTGTCATCCGTATTACAAGTGCATTATTTCCAATCCCTTCCAATGTATTACAAATGCATTATATCCAACCCTGTCCTCCAAATTACAAGTGCATTGTATCCAACAGCAGATGGAATATCTATCATGTTTATGATGGAGTAACTCATCTGGCAAACTCTAAATCCGGCCCTTTGGCCCTCCTTTCGACTTTGGTGGTCTTCCTTGAAGACCGCCAAAGCCACAGGCGCCAGAAGACCACTAGTACTGACGGTCTTCCACCCACCATATGACGGGTACTGCTGGATTTCCGCCACACCTTTGGCAGGAATCCAGCAGTAGTCGTGCTGGTGGCCGGAGGCGCTGAGACAGTTCTACCACCCGCCCCATCAGAAGGGTTCTTCCCACCGTATTGTGTGCAATAATACAGTCTGGCGGTGTCCTTATGGCGGGGCACTGCCGGAGGTGGAAGCACCCGTTCTCGTTCTCTGCCGGACGACCTCCTCCACGGACCAGGTAAGTTGATCGTCCAATAGGGAAGGGGGTGGGAGGGTGGGGGATGTTGTGTGTGTGTGTGTTGTCTACATGTATGCATGGATGTCTGTATGCATGGTTGTATGCCTGTCTGAATGTAGAAGTGAGTGCGTGTATGCATGTAGAAGTGAGTGCGTGTATGCATGCAAGTGTATGCATGTGTGTATGCGAGTATGAGTGCTCTGGTGACCGCGTGTTTGTCTGCTTGTTTGTCTGCGTGTGTGTATGCGTGTTTGGATGGGTGTGAGTATGTGTGTTTGGATGGGTGTGGGTATGCATGTTTGGATGGGTGTGTGCCTGCGTGGTTGAATGCGTGTATGAGTGCTGAGGTGAATGTGAGTATGAATGCATGTGAGTGAATGCGTGTATGTAAATGTAGGGGAATGAGTTATGTGTGGTGCATGTGGGTGTGCGTGGGCATGTATGCATGGAGGGGGTCACTCTACTTGGTGGGGGGTTAGGGTAGCTCTGCTTCGTGGGAGGGGTGAAGGGAGGAGGGTGGGGGGGTTGATTGTGCTTGCAGGGGTGGGGGAGTTGTCTACCGCTGACAGGGAAGAAATTCCCGGTCACCGGTACCATTTCCACCAGGGTTTTTATGGCGGTGCTACAGCTGCGGAAACCCTGGTGGAAAGGTGGCTTGTAATACCGCCGGTGGTCTTCTGTGGAACACCGGCTCGGAGATGCTCATCTCCAGCCCAGCAGCTCCGACCGCCCTGGCGGTATGAGTGGAGATGTGGCGGGTTGGCAACCCGACACACTCATAATGTGGCAATCTTCACCGCCAGCCTATTGGCAGTGGAATCACCACCCTTACCCCGGCGGTCAGAAGACCGCCAGGGTCAGAATGAGGGCCTTAGTGTTTTCAGAGATGAGGGAGTAAGAGAACCAATCAATCCCTCTGTTCGAAAGGAATGAACATAGTCCAGCAGCATCAGTCATTGGTCAAAAGTTCTGTGGTAACCACAGCTCCAGTCTGAGAAATGGAGGCTTAATTTACAGACATATTTACATGCTTTCAACATGCTTCAGAGCATCCAACGATCTGGTCTGGAGTGGACTTTGGAAAGGATTTATTGAAGAGGAACTCTTTAAGTTGGTTTCAGAAAACTTGCAGAGAACTTTGGGCCAGATTTAAGTTTTGGCAGACAAAGTATTCTCCATTGGCCTGGCAGAGGATATGGGCCCTTATTTTCCCTTTGGTGGTCTTTTTCTAAGACTGCCAAAGCTGCAGGCGCCAGAAGACCACCACTGCTGGCAGTCTTCTGCCCAGCAGATCACGAATACTGTAGGATTTCCGCCACATTTTGGGCGGAAATTCTCCAGTAGTCGTGCTGGCGGTCAGAGGCGCATGGGTGGTTCCACCACCGGCCCGCCCCGCAAAAGGACTCTGAGGAAATTTGATTTTTAATACGATCGTATCGACCCGCCATTTTGTGGCCCGCCGCCATTTTATGTTGCCTTCACTCAGGCAGCACAGCGAACGAAGTCCATTCTGCCTTTTCTGCTTATTCTGCAACATGGTGTTCAAAACAGCCTTCTGCCTCTATCTTTACAAGGCTGGTATTAAGGTCTGACCGAGTACACTAATCCCTGTCTGGTTTTCTAATCCTTGTTTCAACTATCTGTAGGCTCACACTATTCTCCGCCGATCTTATCTTATCGTCTGGCCTTCGCTGTCCTTTGCTAGTATTCTCTCATTTCACAACTGTCCTCCAAACGCACACAAACTTATCACACCACATGCAACTTCGTTGTGGATCGGTTAATGAATTAGTTCAAGGGAGGGGTGACAAACACAGCTGGAGGGGAGGCAACCTTAAGTCACTTGATACTTTGTTTTCCAATTCCTTCTATTGGTGCTGTCTTGTTTTCAGACATTTCTATTGGCTCTGTTCTATCTTTACATTATTCTTACTGGCTCCTTTCTATGTGTTCTGGGAGTGTATGTAGTTAACAAATGTTTTTTATACGGTATATAAGATTGTGCGCCACAAAGTAAAGTGGCAGTCTCCTGAGAACATACCTTGTGTACTTCTTGGACAACTGTACTAGCTGCAGCTAATAAAATCTGATCTTTTACGCCTGACAGAGTGTCCCGTGTCTCTGTTAGTTGAGGCAGGTGAATCCAAGGAGATTTCAGGCGTACCCTGCGCCGCCAGGCCCATAAGGTTCTGGTTCTTCAACTGGCGCCCAACGTGGGGCGGCTTCAGCGGTACCGGTTCTGCCTGAAGGTCGTGAGGAACCCCGCAAGAAAATTCTGGAGGAATCGCGAGCCACGTCAAGCGACCCCTGTATGTCGAAGTGGTCCGAAGGTCTTTTTCAGCGCGGTTACTCCTTCCTGACGGCTACTGACGACTGCTGCCCTGACTGCCGCCCTGCCTTGGCCCTTTCTTTGATGATGTATGGTAAAGCGAGACGATAGACGGGCCTCTGTTGGTGTAAGAAGACATCCTTAGTTAAGTATTTGGTGGGCGGGTGCAGTGGCCAAAGCCGAGGGGTAAGTGCATTTGTGCTGTGTAAACTGACAGTTTTACCCCCTTGATGTTTGTGAACAGCCAGTAAAAATCGTGAGATGTCTGGTCTGACTAAGTTTGGAAAACTTTGTTGCTTTGGTTGTAATAGGGACTCCCAGCTTGAGGACTCCTGTCCGATTCCTTCGGTTGGAACTCCCACATGTGAGCTCTATTCTAAACATGGTGTTGGTCCTATTGCCTTTAATAAGACATGGACCCGATATACAAAGAAAGATGGTGTTTTAAAATGGCCAGAAAATGGTAGTTTCGAAACTGATGTGCTAGATAATTTAGAAGCAACGTTATTTAAAAGAAAAGCCCGGCCGGCAATGTTTGACTCTTTTCGCCTTTGGCGTAAGGAAGCCAAACAGAGAGAAATTAAACAAGCGAAACGAGATAGGAAAACACAGGGAATGACGATTATACAGGCTGCTCAGCAATTCAAAGATGATGAAATAGATAATGCAATGGAAATTTCAGACAGACAGCATCGAATGGCAATAGATAAATGCTATCCGACGTTGCCTATCTCTTCCCTTGATAAGAGAAAAGATTTTGAGGAAGATTCCTTAATGTCCCACTTATTGAAATTGCCTCCGCCCTATGTACAAGGTGCTAATGCACCCCCGATGTTACAGCCTGTTCAGCCGCCAGTTGTGCTTCCGCCTGCTCCAGCTTTTCCACATTTGCCTCCTCAAGTATTGCCTATGCCAGCTTTGCCTTTAACTCCTTTGCCTTCTGCTCCTTTGGCAATTCCTAATGCTCCTTTAGTTAATTCACCTAATACCTTGTCCCCTATCCTTATGTCAAATTCTCCATCTATGCGTAAGCGATTTACCGATACTGTCTCTGGTCTCTTATCACCTTTCTTTGAAGCTTTAAACGTGTCTCCAGCTTTTTCTCGAAGACAGTCTCGTAGTCAATTCCCAGACTCCGAAGAGCGAGAAAAATTGGACTCACTTGCTTGTAGATGGATCAAGAAGGGTCCCCAATATAGTACGTCTGATATTATGTCCACCTTTCTGCAATGGAATGCACCTACGCAGAGATATGTTTTTAAAGTTATGTGCGATACTCTCGCTAAAGAATGGGAGGATATGAATTTGGGTTCGGTCCCACAGGATCTGTTAGATGTTCAGGCTGACTTTGACAAAGGACTTATTGTGGGTCCTAAGGTTGAAAACGCTGTCAGAACACTTATTTCTTTCAGATCCCTATTGTTCTCACAGACTTTTCCTGATTCTGATCCTTCAGTTAGGACAGCACTGAAAAACTATCCCATGAGAGAGGTTTCTCCAATATGGAAGGAAGAAGTTGCAGCAGCAGGTGCTAATCCAGCTATTCCTGCGCATTTTCAGCGCATATGGATACATGTCCCCTGGAAAAGGTCTGAAGTTTTAGCACTTAAACAGTCACTACCAGATCCACGCAAAAATCCTGCTGGTTACTATAAAGAGTTGTCGCAAACAGTTGATGCATGTACTATGAATCTAGCAGATATTGACATGTTGATGGGAAATGTAGTTCCACAGACAATATGGGCTAAAATTCGTAGAGAGGATCACGCTCAAGAATTAGGCGGCGATTGGAACGCTATTATTGCCGCAGATAGAGGTCAAGTAGGTGGTGCAAAGCCCGACGCTTTGATCTCAGAACTCCCTGGTAGGATTATTACATTAATGAAAACAATGATGCCTGCTTTGAGAGTTAATTGGGATAAGCTAGCAGTATGTAAACAAAAGAAAGATGAAAGTGTTTCCGATTTCTTTACCCGATTCGAGGAGACATTCATTGATCACAGTGGTCAAGATATGGCTACAGAAGGGGGACAGCGATTATTTGTGGATAAGTTCGTATATAACTTGCTTCCTGAACTATCACACAAGCTAAAAGACTCCGAGAGTTCATGGGCAGTTTCTTCTTCCGCCCAGATATTGGCTACTGCACAATATTATGAAAATAGAGACAAAGAAGAAAGGGAAAAACAAGAGAAAAAGACGAAAGAATTAAAAACTAAAGTTCTCTTGCAACAGGCTTATCCTCCTCGTTATGTTCAGCCTCAGTTTCAACAGCCTCCGCAGTTTCAGAGGTTGTATCAAAAGCCTGAACCATTCATTCCAAGACCTTTGCTAGGTCCCAATCAATGTGCTTATTGTAGGGAGGAAGGTCATTTTAAGAACAGTTGTCCGGCATTGTTGCAGCGTAATGGAGCAACATCTGCTTCACGAGGTCGTGGTGGTCTTCAGTCAGCAAATAGAGGTAGAGGTCGAGGTGTGTTAACCCAAGAGCAGCGTTCTTTTGTTCCTCCAAATTCCGGAAATTACTTTGACCAGCAAAATGTTAGGTCTACACAGTATTACAGTGAGGATCAGTATATTGAAGGAGGGAATGAAAGTCTTCATTTTGAATAGGACAGCCATGGACAAAGTAAGGGGGTTACGTCAATTCCAGTGGATCAGAATGGACCTTATGTTAATGTCACTACAATGGGTGTTTCAGAGCCATTTCTTTTAGATACTGGTGCCATGAGAAGCTCTATCATTCATTCTAAACTCCCTGGCGCACCTTTGTCTGGCTTAACAAATGTATCTGTAGGATTTTCTGGCGCCCCTGTTCGCAATCCAGTTTCTTGCCCTTTGCCTGTTTCAATAGGCCCTTATGATTTAGAAGCTCCGCTTCTTCTGACGAATGGTTGTGGTGAAAATCTGTTGGGTTTAGATCTATTAAAAAGAATGCATTCTACGATATATTGTTCACCTTCTGGTGTATACCTCACTCTAGGACAGAAAATGACTAGTCCAATGTACTTATCAAAAGATCAATTCCCACCTGAATTGCTTTCTCTTCCCGAAACGCTTTGGGCTACGGGTCCGAATGACGTTGGTTGTCTTGAGATCCCACCTTATGTTGTTACTCTTAAGCCCAATGCTGAAATGCCACGTATTCCGCAATACAGAATCTCTACTGAAGGTGAGAAAGCACTTCTGGAAATTGTCCATGATTTGATTCAGAAGGGTGTGGTTGAGGAAACGAGAGGAAATACATGTAACAGTCCTGTTCTTCCGGTTCTTAAACGCACTGATCCTTCTCAGCCTCCTGTTTATCGTTTTGTAATTGATCTTCGGGAGGTAAACAAGATTGTCGTACCGCAGTTTCCTGTAGTCCCAGATATCACTGCTCTGTTGACGATGATACCTTCTACAGCGACTTGGTTTTCAGTTATTGATCTAAAGAATGCTTTCTTTAGTATTCCCATCGCCGAAGAGAGTAGAGATATTTTTGGTTTTTCCCTCGGAGGCCGAAGCTTCCGGTTTAAACGCGCACCTCAAGGTTATTGTGAAAGTCCCTCTATTTACAGTCAAGCTCTAAAATGTCATCTTGATGCCTTTTCCTTACCGTCCGGTGCCGCTCTCATTCAGTACATGGATGACTTATTAGTTGCCGCTGATTCAGAGGAGATTTGCAAAAACGTGACTGTTGCACTGTTGCGTCATTTGTTTGATCTGAATCACAAGGTTTCTCCTTCTAAATTACAATATGTCTGTCGCGAGGTGACTTATTTGGGTCATCTCTTGTCAAAGGAGGGACGACGATTGACCCCCGAACGAATTCAGGCAATTGCACAAATGTCAGTGCCATCCACACAAAGAGAGGTACGTGCCTTTTTGGGCATTATTTCTTATTGTAGACAGTGGATTCCGAGTTTCTCTTTATTGGCTAAACCGCTGTTGGCGCTAACTTTAAAAGATACGCCTCAGCCTCTTCCGTGGACTGACGAATGTCAGAAGAGTTTTACTGATTTGCGTATTGCTTTGTGTTCTGCTCCTGTATTGGGTACTCCTGATTACAGTAAGCCCTTTACGCTCTATGTCCACGAAAGAGAGGGTTGTGCATTGTCAGTCTTAACGCAGCGTTTTGGAGATCAACAGCGACCATGCGCATATTTCTCAGCTACGTTAGATCCAGTAGCTAAAGCATTGCCTAGTTGTCTTAAGGCGACAGCGGCAGCAGCAATTTCTATTCGACAGTCTGCTGGAGTAGTGCTAGATAATACTCTCATTGTTATGGTGCCACATGCAGTGGATACTTTACTAAATAGGACAAAAACGCAGCATCTTACGAGTGCTCGGTTGTCCGGATATGAGCTGACGCTTTTGGCTAGTCACATACACATCAAACGATGTAATACCCTGAATCCAGCTACTTTGTTGCCTCTTCCAGAAGAGAGAGATGTCTCTGAACAGCATGATTGTTTTCTCCGTACTGAAGAAGAGACTAAGGGTAGAATTGACCTAAAAGACACGCCATTAGTGAATCCAGATGGAACACTATGGGTAGATGGTTCTTGTTTCAAGCTCCCGAATGGAGATACAGTTTCAGCCTACGCTATTACTACTTTGCATACGATTGTGGAGACAGCACGCATTAGACATAATTCAGCTCAGGCAGCTGAATTGATAGCCTTAACTAGAGCGTGTGTGTTATCCAAAGGAAAAAGAGTAAACGTGTACACTGATAGCCAATACGCTTTTGGTTTAGCGTTTAACTTTGGGCGTTTATGGAAGGAAAGAGGATTCTTTACTTCCCATGGTACTAAGATACAACATGGTCCATTAGTGACTGAACTTCTTGAGTCACTTACAATGCCTACTCAGATAGCGATCGTGAAGTGTAGTGCACACAAAAAGATTGTGGACGATGTTGGTCGAGGAAATGCATTTCCAGATGAGGTAGCGAAAAAAACAGCCAGAGACAACACAAGTCGAATGTATGTTGCAGGTCCCGCAAACTGCGTAAGAGAAAAGGGAATGTGTGAAGATACAGTAGAGAGTGTGAAATCAATTCAAGGAGAGGCTACGGAGAATGAGTTGAGAAAGTGGAAGGAAAGTACAGGAATGTTAGATGAGATGGGATGTTGGGTTGAATTATCAGAACATCAACGTTGGCTGTTACCAGATGCTTATGTACTACCTGTAGTTACTATGGCACATGGTCCAGCTCACCTAAGTGCAAAAGGAATATGTAGACTTCTGGCTCCAGTGTGGCAAAATGAGGGGATCCCAAAGTGTGCAAATAATGTAGTAAAACATTGTATTGTTTGCTTGATGTACAATCCGGGAAAGGGAACCCCAACTCCAGCAGGTCATTTTGCTCCTCCAACATATCCATTTGAGGTGTTGCAGATCGATTATATTCACATGGAACGATGCAACAACCTCAAATATGTTCTGGTGGTAGTATGTGCTTTTTCTAGATGGGTAGAAGCCTACCCTCTGAAGGACAATACTGCTTTATCAACTGCCAAAATACTTTTGAAAGAATTCTTCCCTAGGTTTGGTTTGCCGCGCATTGTCTGGAGTGACAATGGGAGCGAATTTGTGGGTCAAGTCATGCAAAAAGTTTGTGCAGGTCTTGGCATAAAACAGAAGTTCCACGCGGCGAATCACCCACAGTCGGCTGGTTTAGTAGAATGCTACAATGGAACCTTGAAGCTTAAAATTGCTAAGGTGCAAGCTAGCACAGGACTTAATTGGCCTGATGCTTTACCATTGGCTCTTCTGTCCACCAGAACAGCAGTACACTCTCGTTTGGGGCTTAGCCCTTACGAAGTGATATTTGGTCGCCCAGCTAATGTATGGGGAGTTCCTCGCCCTAAGAAATACTCAGACTTGCCATACCCGATGTTGATTGACTACTTGCATGACCTTACAACTAAATTGGGTGTTCTTCATCAACAGGTTCAGAGTGCTCTACCAGAGGCTTCCACAGACCCAGGTCATTCCATCCGACCAGGTGACTGGGTCTGCACGAAAAATTTCCAACGACAGAGAAATTTGGAGCCCAGATGGAGAGAGCCACGCCTGGTTCTTTTGACCACAAGAACAGCAGTTAAAGTCGAAGGAAAGAAAAACTGGGTGCATGCCGTGCACTGCAAGAAAGTGCCTTTGCCCTTGCCTTTCGATCAGTGGGTCCGTAGAGGCATCAGTGACTCTGAAAGTGAGAAAGTTCCGCAATTTGTACCATTCAGTGATGCACGTCTAATTGGAACACTTTCTGAGAAAGAGGACGACGACATCCTTCAAGAAGCAATACCATCGCATCGTCGCTTGAACACGACAAATCCAGGAACATTGTTTCAAAACCAGACTGCCTCTGGACAGGAATGCTATAATTTGAGACCAAGACCAAAGAACTTGTAAATTTCTCTCCTATGTAGTACTCTATCCCGGTTGCAGGGTCACGGTAGGAGTCTTAGTTACGACCTGAGTAAGTGGCAATAGGCCTGCAGGACCTCACAGTGTCATAGGACGGTAGATAATCGTGACTACAGTGATTGAGGAAGATTGCCGTGAGCATCCACTTAGAAAGATGGAGGCTACATTAGATAAAAGAGAAAGTAAAAACGTAAAGAATAATTATAAAGAAATATATAGTCGTTGTAGTATTGCTCTATGCGTCATTATATTGTCGTGTATTCTTTTGGCATCTGTAAACTGGATCATTATTACTCTGCAGCAAAAAGTTGTCTCTTCTCCTACCTCTACATCTTCTTCTACTATCTCTCCGCACCTATTTCACACTCTTCCCCAGCATGAACTCATCAGAAGAACTGAATACTTTAACAATTCCTTCGTCCAGTTGTTACATCAACATCAGTTAGTGATCAATACAACTGACTGTTGGGTGTGTGGACTCATACCACATACGGTAGAAAAAGGAATGCCATATTTAGTTCTTCCATTCTCCTATGAAGGTTCCGCTTGGGCTTATTTTGTCATTTTCAATAATGCATATCAAAGTAAAATTAAACAACCTGTCAGTTCACATAGTGTTGGTTCAGATTTCAGTCATAGTTTATTGATAAAGGGAATGGTAGCTATGGCTAAAATCATGGAAAAAAGTGAAGCTTCCATAGATGAAAGAAAAGCATATACCAATTGGAACATAACTAATTACATTTCCAGCCTCAATGATAAGGTTAAGCAAGGAAAATCTCCTCCGATACGGGTCATACCCCAACAAGGAAATTTCTGTCTGCAAATAAATGGTAGAACTCCAAACACCGGACAAAGAGAAAGTTTATGTTCCCATACATATGTTTATTCAGCCCTGAATTCACTGCCGTTAGTACCATCTCAAGGTACATACTTTGTTTGCCACGATAGGGCTTATACATGGTTGCCATCTGATTTCTCTGGTACTTGTTATATAGCCTTTCTTCTTCCCCCTACATACACCGCTCCTGCGAACCATCATAAAAATAGATATGGCAGAGGGATTGTAGATTCGAAAGACACAGCAGGACAAGAGGGAGGAGATTTCCTCAAAGGATTTCTTCCCTTCTGGGGTCCAATGGCCAACAGCAGAAATATAAGGCAATTGGTTCGTGTCGTAGAAACCACCATAGACATCACTGTAGGAGCTTTAAGTAACATTACAGCTGAACTACAGGCTGATCGTCTTATGACCTTGCAGAACCGTGTTGCCTTAGACTTTGTTCTTGCGGACCGTGGTGGAGTATGCAAATTGATCGGATCAAGTTGCTGTATTTTCATACCTAATGACGCTCCGACAGTATACCAAGCTATCTCTAAGTTACACATAATCTCCGAGTCGATTCATCAGGACGAAGGAGATTGGTCCTTTTCAGAGTGGTTTTGGGGATTACTGTCCAAATGGGGTTGGAAGGTATTGACATTCTTTGGAGTAATTTTAGCTTTTATATTCTCTTGTTGTCTTTGTATGCACTGCGGTCCTGCCATCTGAAACCTATGTGCTACTGCATGTATTCCCAAACCCAAGTCACAAAGAGCAGAGAATATCAAAATGATGGTACAGCAACAGCTTGATGACCTCATGGCCATAGACATCGACTCAGATTAACATGAGTTTGTGTATCTTGCCTGAGTTCTGGCAAAAGGAGGGTCTGAGGAAATTCGATTTTTAATACGATCGTATCGACCCGCCATTTTGTGGCCCGCCGCCATTTTATGTTGCCTTCACTCAGGCAGCACAGCGAACGAAGTCCATTCTGCCTTTTCTGCTTATTCTGCAACATGGTGTTCAAAACAGCCTTCTGCCTCTATCTTTACAAGGCTGGTATTAAGGTCTGACCGAGTACACTAATCCCTGTCTGGTTTTCTAATCCTTGTTTCAACTATCTGTAGGCTCACACTATTCTCCGCCGATCTTATCTTATCGTCTGGCCTTCGCTGTCCTTTGCTAGTATTCTCTCATTTCACAACTGTCCTCCAAACGCACACAAACTTATCACACCACATGCAACTTCGTTGTGGATCGGTTAATGAATTAGTTCAAGGGAGGGGTGACAAACACAGCTGGAGGGGAGGCAACCTTAAGTCACTTGATACTTTGTTTTCCAATTCCTTCTATTGGTGCTGTCTTGTTTTCCGACATTTCTATTGGCTCTGTTCTATCTTTACATTATTCTTACTGGCTCCTTTCTATGTGTTCTGGGAGTGTATGTAGTTAACAAATGGTTTTTATACGGTATATAAGATTGTGCGCCACAAAGTAAAGTGGCAGTCTCCTGAGAATATACCTTGTGTACTTCTTGGACAACTGTACTAGCTGCAGCTAATAAAATCTGATCTTTTACGCCTGACAGAGTGTCCCGTGTCTCTGTTAGTTGAGGCAGGTGAATCCAAGGAGATTTCAGGCGTACCCTGCGCCGTCAGGCCCATAAGGTTCTGGTTCTTCAACTCCACCAGCCATATTATGAGCCTGGCGATGTTCTGATGGCGGGGAGCTGCCGGCGGTGGAAGCGCCTGTTCCCGTTCCCTGCCGGACGACCTTCTCGCCAGACAAGGTAAGTCGGGGGTCCAACAGGGGAGGGGGGTGTGAGAGTGGGGGGAGTTGTGTGTGCATGTGTGAGTGGGTGTTGTCTGCGTGTGTGCATGTATGTGTGTATGCATGTGTGTACGCGTGTGTATATGCATGGGTGAATGTATGTGGGCATGTGTGGTGGAATGCATGTATGAATGTTGAAGTGAGTGCATGTATGAATGTTTGTGAGTGTATGCGTGTATGGATGCTCGTGAGTGTATGCAGCATAGATGCTTTTGAGTGAATGCATGTATGTCAGTGTTGGTGTATGAGTATATGCAGGGTGCATGAATGAGTGTATGTGTGGTGCATGTGGGTGTCTGGGTGTGTACATGAGGGGATGAAGGAAGGGGGTGGGGGGCTGGAGAAGGAGGTCCTGTACTAGAAGTGGGGGTGGGGCGCTGTTCTGGTAGGGGGGTTCTGGTAAGGAGGTGGGGAGGTATTGGGCCTGCAAAGGGTGTGGGGGAATCGTCTGCCACAAGTAGCCTTTCCACCAGGGTTTTCATGGCGGTGCTACCGCCACGGAAACCCTGGTGGAAAGCCCGCTCCTAATACCGCCGGCGGTCTTCATTGGGACTGCCGGGTTGGAAATGCTAAATCTCCGGCCCGGTGGGTCCAACCGCTCTGGCGGTACAGGCGGGGATGTGGCAGGTTGGCAGAGGCCAACCCGCCACACTCATAATGTGGTGGTCTTCACCCATAGGGCCATAATGTTCGCTGTTGCGAGGGGACTCTGCCCGCCATATTTAGAAATGACCACCAAGCTGGAGGTCATTTCAAAAGCATTGGCAGGACCCGCCATCATGGCGGTGCCTGATAATGCTTTTTTAAGTTTGATTCACAGCTCCGTCAACATGATGGACCTGTCCATCAAACTTATTTTCTTCTATTTTGAAAAAGAAAATCCTGAAATGGGATTTTCATTTTGAAAGCCAAAAAAAAAGCGCCCCTGTGATCACTCGTGAGCAGTTCTCTAAGTATGACTTACACCACTATAGGGCTTTTCCTTCAAAGCCCAAATGGTCTTGTAGGGCGCAGACATGGACATCATGGTGGACAGTATCAAACAGCGACCAAGAGGCCGAGTGAGAACCACTGTCCATGATTCTAAGAGCATCATCAGTTATTTGTAAGATGAGTGGATTTCATCCAGCAGTTTCTGTGGGTTACAAGTTGTTTTAGTTGAGAGCTGACACATCTCTTGGCCAGGAATGGGAGCCTGGAGAGAGGGAGGTAGTTTTTGAGGCCCTTAGCATCATCTGTTGTGTGGTAGTAAACGAGACACCTGCCCTGTTTTTAAGCAACAAGGGAAGATTTCTTGCTATATGTAGAAGGTTATAATGCTGGAGCAGAGTGGCATCAGGGGTTGCTCATCTCCTTCACTAGGAAGGGAATAGAGGGTTGATTTTGGATGTATTGTTTGGTACTTCTGTCCGCGAGATGGCCCTAAAACTGGATGAGAATTTAATGGATGTCTTGGCATATGTGTTACTAATGGTCATGGTTTGTAGGGGAAGGGATCCTTCTATGTTTTTGATCTTGGAAATAAAGACACTTAACTTAGATGTACAACAATATGCAGGGTGGTAACAAGGAATAGAAGCCCAGAGGCAAGGAGAGGCCTAGGAACAGTTGGGTGACCCTGTTTCCGCTGGACCTTTTGCTTAAAGAAGAAGGGAAGTGGAACTAAGGAAACGGTTCACTGGCAACAGGAACCCAATCAGACCCTACATGCATCCAAGAAGAGCGAGTTACATTAGATATGACTTTGGGAAACCCTGGATGTCGTTTTTGGAAATCTTGGTAGAAGTAGCGAGCCTCGTGTCCCACAGGTGCAAACAAATGCCGTGTGGACAGGAACGGAAGGCAGAGGCACACCAGGCATGTGCCCACAGTACACAGCTTAAATGAATCCAGGTGATGTTACCTGGAGGGCATAAAGGCCAAAAACAGTATTCCATTCAGGACAATTTAAAACATATGTGAGGGATTAGAACAGAGTTGTTGAAGGGGGGGTTCAAGGGGGCTGCAGATGGCCAACTTTAATAGAAACAAAAGAAATATGAGAGGCAGAAATAATGACTTAAACAACAAGTCCTTGAACAAACACCACTTAACCCCTTCGCTTTTTTTAGGCTATTTGGGGTAGTTTGCACTTAGGTCACCATAACTTTTTGTCCACATAAGCTATCCATACCAAGTGTGTTCCTTTTTTTAAAACATCGTAGGGATTGTAAAGGTACCCAGGGTTTATGGATTCCCCTTGAGAGTTAAGGGAACCAAGAAATTTCCCAAAATATAGCTAAACTTTGTTTTTTTGGGGTGAAAATGCAAAAACAAAAGTGCAGCAGAAGAAAGTGTCTGTTTTTTCCTGCAAATGGCATCAATGAAATATTTGTGGTGCTAAAATCATTATCTTCCCAGCTTTCAAGGACAAGCAGACATGATTCAGAAAACCAAATTTTCTAACACAGTGTTGAAATTTTACTGGGAGATAGCCCATTTTCTCCATTTGCTGTGCATTCAACCTCCTTCCAGTTTGTGGTGGAAATTTGTGTAAAACCCATGGTGGATCCTGGAGAGCTATACATTTCCAAAAACTAGACAGGATTCTGAATTCAGCGAGGGGTCATTTGTGTAGATTCTTCAAGGTTTTCCTAAAGAAACCTAGGGGCATATTTATACTCCGTTTGCGCCGAATTTGCATAGTTTTTTTCAACGCAAATTCGACGCAAAACTAACTCCATATTTATACTTTGGCGTTAGACGCGTCTAGCGCCAAAGTTCATGGAGTTAGCGTCATTTTTTTGCGTGGACACCTACCTTGCGTTAATTATATGCAAGGTAGGCGTTCCCGTCCCAAAAAATTACTCCCAGGCCTGTGCGCCGTATTTACACTCCAGTGCAAAAACGGCGCCCGGGAGTGGGCGGGTCAAAAAAAATGACGTCTACCCGTGTCATTTTTTAACGCCTGCTCAGGGCAGGCGTTAAGGGACCTGTGGGCTCGGAATGAGCCCACAGGTGCCCTCCCATGCCCCCAGGGACACCCCCTGCCACCCTTGCCCACCCCAGGAGGACGCCCAAGGATGGAGGGACCCACCCCAGGGACATTAAGGTAAGTTCAGGTAAGTATTTTTTTTTTTTTTGTTGTGGCATAGGGGGGCCTGATTTGTGCCCCCCTACATGCCACTATGCCCAATGACCATGCCCAGGGGACATAAGTCCCCTGGGCATGGCCATTGGGCAAGGGGGCATGACTCCTGTCTTTGCTAAGACAGGAGTCATTTCAATGGGGGTTGGGAGTCAAAAAAAATGGCGCAAATCGGGTTGAGGCGAAAAATTTGCCTCAGCCTGACTTGCCCCATTTTTTGACGCCCAAGCTCCATATTCCCCTACGCTGGCGCTGCCTGGTGTACGTCATTTTTTTTCATGCACACCAGGCAGCGCCGGCGGCTAACGCCGGCTAACGTCATTGAATAAATACGGCGCCCGCATGGCGCTTCAGAATGGCGTTAGCCGGCGCTAATTTTTTTGACGCAAAACTGCGTTAGCGCAGTTTTGCGTCAAAAAGTATAAATATGGCCCCTAGTGTTGAAATAGAAAAATATTGAAAATTGTTAGGAAAAAACAGTCATTTGTGACAACAGTTTTATTTGTAACTTCTCATCATGATGACCGATTCAGAAAAGCTATCCACCAATACATCTGCTAGACCCTTCTGGTTGTGGGGATAGATAGTGTTTGTGAGTTTTCCAAGAACTGGAGGAACCCAGAGCCAGGGCCAGCTCTGGTGCTGGTGGCACCCAGTGGACAATGTTTGTTGGTTCTCCCCAATACCCACCTCATCCACAGATTCCCTCACTACCACCCTTTAACTGTGCCTCTCATGTCTCCTTAACCGCTCGGTAGGAGAATGCCACTGTTGGCATGGTTACCCCCTAACCTTTTGACTTTTGTTGATGCTAGTTATGATTGAAAGTGTGCTGGGACCCTGCTAACCAGGCCCCAGCACCAGTGTTCTTTCCCTAAAAGTGTACCTTTGTCTCCACAATTGGCACAGCCCTGGCACACAGATAAGTCCCATGTAAATGGTACCCCTGGTACCAGGGGCCCTGTGACCAGGGAAGGTTTCTAAGGACTGCAGCATGTCTTATGCCAACCTGGGGACCCCTCACTCAGCACATGCACACTGCCTCACAGCTTGTGTGTGCTGGTGGGGAGAAAAAGAATAAGTCGACATGGCACTCCCCTCAGAGTGCCATGCCAACCTCACACTGCCCGTGGCATAGGTAAGTCACCCCTCTAAAGGGGCCTTACAGCCCTAAGGCAGGGTGCACTATACCACAGGTGAGTGCACAGGTGCACTAGCACTGTGCCCCTACAGTGTCTAAGCCAGTTCTTAGACATTTTAAGTGCAGGGTAGCCATAAGAGTATATGGTCTGGGAGTTTGTCAAACATGAACTCCACAGCACCATAATGGATACACTGAATACTGGGAAGTTTAGTATCAAACGTCTCAGCACAATAAATCCACACTGATTCCAGTGTGGGATTTATTGACAAATACACACAGAGGGCATATTAGAGATGCCCCCTGTATACCAGCCCAAATACTAATGCTAGGCTAACCAGTTTCTGCCAGGCTGCCACATCCAGATGGATTTCTGGCCACATGGGGTGAGTACCTTTGTGCACTCTGTGACCAAGAACAAAGCCTGCTCTGGGTGGAGGTGCTTCACACCTCCCCCTGCAGGAACTGTAACACCTGGCAGTGAGCCTCAAAGGCTCAAGCCTGGTGTTACAGCACCCCAGGGCACTCCAGCTAGTGGAGATGCCCGCCCCCCGGATACAGCCCCCACTTTTGGCAGCAAGTCCGGAGGGGATAATGAGAAAAACAAGGAGGAGTCACCCTCGGGTGTCCTGAGCTGAGGTGACCCCTGCCTTTAGAAATCCTCCATCTTGATTTTGGAGGATTCCCCCAATAGGAATAGGGATGACTTACCTATGCCACAGGCAGCATTTTGTGTGCATGGCATCCTGAGGGGAATGCCATGTCGACTTTGCCTTTTACTCCCCACCAACACACACAATCTGCAATGGCAGTGTGCATGTGTTAGGTGAGGGGTCCCTTAGGGTGGCACAGCATATGCTGCAGCCCTTAGGGACCTTCCCTGGTCACAGGGCCCTTGGTACCACTGGTACCTTTTACAAGGGACTTATCTGTGTGCCAGGGGTGTGCCAATTGTGGAAACAATGGTACATTTTAGGTAAAAGAACACTGGTGCTGGAGCCTGGTTAGCAGGGTCCCAGCACACTTCTCAGTCAAGTCAGCATCAGTATCAGGCAAAAAGTGCAACAGGGAGACATTTCCTTACACTGACGACCTGGACAAGAAGGACTGCTGACCTCTAAGCCACCCAGAGACGATGGAGACAATAACTGACTTGGCCTCAGCTCTACCGGCCTGTCTCCAGACTCAAAGAACCTGCAACAGCAACGCATCCAGCGGGACCAGCGACCTCTGCTGACTCAGAGGACTGCCCTGCAACCCAAAGGACCAAGAAACTCTTGTGGACAGTGGCTCTGTCTAAACTACAAAGAAGAAACCACCTTTAAAGGAACTCCAGCCTCACTCCAGATTGTGAGTCCCCAATACTCTGCACCCTACGCTCCCGGCTCGTGTCCAGAAGAACCAACACTGTTGTGAGGACCCCCCGGCAACTCCCACAACGTGGACACCCTGAGGCAACCTCCCTGGAGCCCCACAGCAACGCCTGCAGAGAGAATCCAGAGGCTCCCCCTGACCACGACTGCCCGTTAACAAAGAACTCGATGCCTGGAAGAAGCACTGCACCCGCAGCCCCCAGGCCCGAGAGAAACCAACTACCGGTGCTGGAATGACCAGCAGGCGGCCCTCATCGTTGCCCAGTCGGTGGCTGGCCCGAGAAGCCCCCATGTGCCCTGTCTGCATCGCCAGAGTGACCTCTGGGTCCCTCCATTGCTTTCAACGCAAAACCCGACACCTACTAAGCACACTGCACCCGGCCGCCCCGTGCCTCTGAGGGTGTGTTTTGTGAGCCTGTTTGTGTCCCCTCCAGTGCTCAACAAACTCCCCCTGGTCTGCTCCCCGAGGACGCAGGTACTTACCTGTTAGAAGACTGGAACCGGAGCACCCCTAGTCTCCATGGGCGCCTATGTTATTTGAGCCCCTCTTTGACCTCTGCACCTGACCGGCCCTGCATTGCTAGTGCTGGGTGTTTGGGGTTGACTTGAACTATGGGCTGCCTATGCCCAGGAGACTGAACTTGTAAGTGCTTTACTTACCTGACAAACTAACTTGTACTTACCTCCCCCCAGGAACTGTTGATTTTTGCAGTGCCCACTTTTAAAATAGCCTATTGCCATTTTTACCAAAACTGTGAACCTTACTGTTTTACTTCAAAGTTCCATACTTACCTATGCCAAGTATCTTACAATTTATGTATTTACTTGTATTCTGAATCTTGTGGTTGTAAAATAAATTAAGAAAATAATATTTTTCTATATAAAAACCTGTTGGCCTGGAGTTACATCTTTGAGTGTGTGTCCTCATTTATTGCCTGTGTTACAACAAATGCTTAACACTACCCTCTGATAAGCCTACTGCTCGACCACACTACCACAAAATAGAGCATTAGTATTATCTAATTTTGCCACTATCTTACCTCTAAGGGGAAACCTTGGACTCTGTGCATACTATCTCTCACTTTGAGATAGTATATATATATATACAGAGCCAACTTCCTACACACTCTCTATCAATTACATTTACTTCACTTAATAGCCCCACTCATACCAGTGTAGAGCGTCAGAGCACTTGACATCATACGCACATTGCACAGAAATAATAAATCATACATGTGTAAATCAGCGTATAGGAAATGGTACTTAAAACATTTAGGACTTCAAAGTGTAGGAGTCACACGTAACCCGTGCTGGTGGGCAGTATAGTTGAAGAGTGCTGGGTCTAGAGAACGACAAACTCAGAATTTAAAAGGTACACCACGAGTGGGGGGTTCTCTCTAATAATTAGTATTGATTTCTGCCCAAATGAGCCCTTTTTGCAACATTAGGATAATGAAAGACGGGAAAAATCAACGCTCAAATCTATACCTTGCAGTCTGTTCTACATTAGGATTTTAATTTATAAACTGCAAGTAGAAAAAGGATCTCTGTGACAAAAGCAGTAACACTCTGGCTTATTTACATGATGTGCACTTTGTGATATGCACGGAACACGTTCTTTGCAGCTAGAGTCAGCAGACCACCATGTCTGTGATTGCTTTAAATAAAGCAATGTTTTTTTTAAATGTAGTCCATTTTTCTTAAAGGAAAATGGTATGTGTTTCAAAAAGAAAAATTCTAAGTTTTCTCTTCATATTTTAAGAGTAGTTTGTGGTCCATGCGACCACTGCCTGTGCTTAAAAAATGTTTTTACAAACATTCAAAAACGGAGAAGGGGTCCCTTATGGACCCCTTTCCATTTGTGAATCGGTTACCACGTACTTAAGTAGGAGGTAAAATGCAAATGTTTTGCGACCTCATTGCAGTCACAAAACATTAATAAATACCACTGCGAGTTGCTATTAGGAAGGGACACCCTTAACACGGCCCTCCTGCTGCTTGACCAGCTCCAGCAGAGGAAGGCAGAACAAAAGATTTCCTTTGGGCCAGGGAGGCAACACCCTTTGCCTTTGGAAATAGGTGTTACATGCCTCCCCAAGCCACAGGTATGCTTTGAATGGCACATTTGGTGCCCTCTGTGCATAAACCAGTTTGCACCAGTCCAGGGACCCCCGATCCCTGCTCTGTCATGAAACTGGACAATGGAAAGGGGATTGACTACTCCCCTGTCCAGCCCCACCCCAGTGGTGATGCCCAGAACTACTCCAGGTGGCCCCTTGATTCTGCCATCTTGAATCCAAGGTGAGCAGACGCCACTGGGAGCACCTGAGTGGTCAGGTCAGGCAGGTGACATCACAGCCCCCTCCTGATAGTTGGTCACCCTGCTAGGTGACCAGTCCCCCTTCCTGGACTATTTATGTTCTCCCTCTCGGGTGGGTCTTTAGATTCGACTTGCAAGATTCCAGCAGGACACCTCTGCATCATTTACTTCATCTTCTGGCCACCGGGACTGCAACTGGACCCTCCAGAAACCAACAATCTGCAACTCCAGTGATGACTCCGCTCTGCAACATTGTTTCTCCCGCTCCTTACAGCAACTGCAACATTTCCCTGACTGTGCATCCTCTGGGGGTGACGAGTATTCAGCCTGCACAAGACGCAAGAAGAAATCTCCCTTGGTGTGAAGGAGCTACTCCCTTGCATCTGCAGGCTGCATGGATCCTTTCTCCTCTGGAACTACATAGATTCTGCATCACAGGCCTGAAGTTTTTCCTTTGGTCCTCTCTATCAGCTTTCCAACTTGGGACAAGGTAAGCCCTTGCCTTTCCTCACAGAAGGGTACCCCTGTACACTGTGACTTTTGCAGCTACAAAGGCTTGTTTGTTCCTCCTTCAAGGGATCTTCAGGCTCCCTGCAGCTCTGGCCTCCTGCACTCTTTTCTGCAAAGCACAGTCTCCTGCCTGCTGCTCCAGCGATGTGGGACTTCTCTCCAGGTGTGCTGAGTGGGCCTCACTGACTCCTGTGCCTGCTGCCTGTGGGTCACCTCAGACTCCTCTCCTTGGGTTGAGTCCCCTGGGCCTTGCTGGTCCTCTTAAGCCTTGCAAAACCTTCTCCACTGACCTTTGCTGAGGCTTCTTGGTAGTTTTCCAGCATCACGACCTCCGAAGTGGGTCATCACATGCATTATTCCCAGAACTCCTCTTCTGCTCCTGTGCTGCACTGCGGACTGTCTTCCTCCACCGTTGACCTGACCCTGCACCCCCAGAAGGGTGGGTGGTGGCTCTTGCCACAGCCAGACACTCCCACTGGAAGTGGACTTGGTCTCCTTCTCTTGCAGGTCCTCTTATGTCAGGATCCACCTTTGGTTTCTTCCAGTCTTGCACAGCCCTTTTACAAAGTTCTCATGTGGGTTAGGGGAAAAACCAGGTACTTACCTCTTCTCTCCTGGTTGCTGCGGGCACCCTGGTACTTACCTTTTGGGGTTCCTAGTTCCTCCAGCTCCCCTCTACAGATTCCACTTCCTTGGGTGGGGGAGTGCCTTTCACATTCCACCTACCTAGTATATGGTTTGGTCTCCCCCTAGGGCCTTCACTATTTTCTATTGTTTACTATTTGCTATTGCTTTCTATGCTAATCACTGACTTCTAATGTGCATATAATAGTGTGCTTACTCACCCCCTAGTGAAGTATTGCCTATAGAGTATTTTAGTATTTGTGTTACTATAATAGAGTACCTTTATTTCTGTAGCGCTGAGTATTTTCTTTCATGTGTGTGAGCACTGTGTGACTGCAGTGGTATTGCATGAGCTTTGCATGTCTCCTAGATAAGCCTTGGCTGCTCCTCCACAGCTACCTCTAGAGAGCCTGGCTTCCTAGACACTGACTACACTTCACTAATAGGGGATACCTGGAGCTGGTATAAGGTGATAACACCACAGACATCCACCACACACCAGGCCAGCTTCCTGCATTCTAGATTAAAGATCCCTCTCTTTGGAGCTCAGCCAGTGTTGCTTTCACAATTCTTAGAGAGCAGACGCACATTGATGTATTGCATGCTCCGGACTTGGAAGCTTTTACACTTCTATCAAGCGAGATCCCAAGTCAGACCTCATGCTACAATACTGACATTTCTGAAATGTATTTCAGCCTTATGCTAATTCCCTATATGTGATTAATTATGAATTCTGATTGATTTTTGAGACGAACTATGTTTTGCATTCTGTAATGAGCTTTTATTTAATAAACGTTTGTGGTTTCTTATACTTTTTCTCAGTAAAGCTTGTTTAACTGATTATGCCATTTGCTGACAATCTAATTTATTGTTTGGCACATTTCCTCATATGTTCTTGAGGACAACACTGCTTGCGATCCTGCATGAACACTGATGCTGCATAGGCACTGATCCTGCATGAAAACTGATGCTTCATAAACACTGATCCTGCATAGTCACTGAACCTGCATGAACACTGATGCTGCATAGGCACTGATCCTGCATGAAAACTGATGCTTCATAAACACTGATCCTGCATAGTCACTGAACCTGCATGAACACTGATGCTGCATAGGCACTGATCCTGCATGAAAACTGATGCTACATAAACACTGATCCTGCATAGTCACTGAACCTGCATGAACACTGATGCTGCATAGGCACTGATCCTGCATGAAAACTGATGCTGCATAGGCACTGATCCTGCATAAACACTGATCCTGCATAGGCACTGAACCTGCATGAACACTGATGTTGCATAGGCACTGATCCTGCATGAAAACTGATGCTGCATAGGCACTGATCCTGCATAAATACTAATCCTGCATAGTCACTGAACCTGCATGAACACTGCTGCTGCATAGGCACTGATCCTGCATAAACACTGATCCTGCATAAACACTGATCCTGCATAGGCACTGATCCTGCATGAAAACTGATGCTACATAGGCACTGACCCTGCATAATCACTGATCCTGCATAAACACTGATCCTGCATAGGCACTGATCCTGCATGCAAACTGATGCTACATAGGCACTGACCCTGCATATTCACTGATCCTGCATAAACACTGATCCTGCATAAACAGTGATCCTGCATAGGCACTGAACCTGCATAAACACTGCTGCTGCATAGGCACTGATCCTGCACAAACACTGATCCTGCATAAACACTGATCCTGCATGAAAACTGATGCTACATAGGCACTGACCCTGCATAATCACTGATCCTGCATAAACACTGATCCTGCATAGGCACTGATCCTGCTTGCAAACTGATGCTACATAGGCACTGACCCTGCATAATCACTGATCCTGCATAAACACTGATCCTGCATAGGCACTGATCCTGCAAGCAAACTGATGCTACATAGGCACTGACCCTGCATAATCACTGATCCTGCATAAACACTGCTGCTGCATAGGCACTGATCCTGCATAAACACTGATCCTGCATAAACACTGATCCTGTATAGGCACTGATCCTGCATGAAAACTGATGCTACATAGGCACTGATCCCGCATAAACAATGATCCTGCATAAACACTGATCCTGCATAGGCACTGATCCTGCATGCAAACTGATGCTACATAGGCACTGATCCTGCATAAACACTGATCCTGCATAAACACTGATCCTGCATAGTCACTGAACCTGCATGAACACTGACGCTGCATAGGCACTGATCCTGCATGAAAACTAATGCTACATAGGCACTGATCCTGCATAAACAATGATCCTGCATAAACACTGATCCTGCATAGGCACTGATCCTGCATAGGCAGCTTATCTTTTGATTTTCTGTTAAGAAAGTTTCAACATAAGCGAACTTGGTAACTTCTTGCAGAGAAGGAGGGCCCTGAAATGGCTCGCTTGCGAAAGTCTACACATACATGCTGAAACCTGGGTGGGAACAGCTCTGTTGGGCATGCTAAGGATTGCATTTCTACACTCCTTCAGTCACCCTGTTTGCCTTGGCACTCTCTGTCTGAATGCCATGCCAGTAACCCATTCTTGCATCACCCGCCTTCAGGTGGAACATCCAGCTTAATGTGATAGACAATGCGGGAAAACGGAGTGTGTCATCTCAAGAGGATGGAGGGAGTTGGCTCACCAGGATGCAGCCCTCAGGGAGTATTTTAATTAATTTAGCAGGTATTTATTCATGCTGTGCCAAGAGACACCCTGCATCAAAGCTAGGGCACTGCAGTCAAATGTAATGAAAGAGGTCAGACATGCCGTCTATTACCAGACTCCTCCTAGGAGGAATGTACAAGACTTTGGATCAGAAGAGAGAGAGAGAGGACTTTAATTTCACCATTATCCTACAGTGGAGCAGAGGATGGTTTATGTGTGGGGGGCAGTCAAAATAAATCCACTTTGACTTTTAAAATTTGGATTCTCCGTGTAGATTGGGGAGGTGGGCATGTATGAGCATAAGATCTTAGCTTAAGTTAAGAAAACCCTAAATATTCACTGAAAAAACAAAGGTTAAATGAATGTTATAGCTAGGTGTTAACATAAAAACCAATGTTTAAAAACAAAAAGAACTGAAATTCACCAGATATAGTTTACTGAACTTCAGCTCTCACCACGCACTGCGTATGACCTCACATATTACATCACTCATGACATGTTAAATGTCATCACTGATGACATTGATGACGTCTCAACTGACATCATTGATGAAATCACAGATGACATGATTAAGTCGTCACACCGTACCATAGGGTTTGTAGATGAGTTAATTCAACACACTGTCCTGTTAACTGTTTTCTATTCCCCTGGGATGACCAACTTTAAGACTTCATGGGACCCGTAATTTTAAGTCAAGAGTTTGAAAGGTGTACATTTACCACTGAAAAGGCACTTTCTGTGAGGCACAATGCCCAACCCTCTGTAGTTTAGTAAAATAAACTACATATGTTCCTGAGATGGGCACAGCTGTGTACAGCCTTAGAGCTATGCTTACAACACAAGTGAAAGATAAACCACCACTGAGCGCGACACCCCAGCATTTTATATAATTCAACAGTATCTTTATGCCCCAACATCTTGAGGAAAGTTCTGGAAATAAACATCCACACTTTACAAACACCCCAGCTACATAGAATTTGTCTGTACACTGGATTACACATATTTAATATGGGTCCGTTCACAGGTATCTGCTGGGGAATATTTTCTTGTGAACAGAAGCTTTAGTCTTTCTGACAGCTTTTTTGGGACAGAGTTTGGCTTTAAGCCTCAACCTCCTTTTAAACATACCTTTGTTGCCCACAAAAGGTGTCCCCAGCCTTTATCTTGTTTAACATGAAGTAATACGCGAACCCCAAACTTTGGTGATTTGTAAATGACGCAACACGTAATTTTCAGCCTGCAGGATCATGCTTGGTCCAGGGCTTACACTATTCCCATGCTATGGACGCACATGTGTAGACCCAGCAACTCTATGCTGTGTATAACTATGGTATTATCAGTGCTGTCATAAATTATATCATTTGAGATGTCATCAATGATGGCATTTTGCACGTCATGAGTGATGAAATATGTGAGATCATAAGCAGGGCACATGGGGGTGCAAGGTATAGTTAGCTCAGTAAACTATAACTGGTGAATTTCTGTCTTTATTTCACCTTATTTTAAAACACATAAATATAATGTCACTTTAACCTTAGTTTTTTAGTGGGCATATATATATGTCAAAGCTTATATTTCACAGAAAAGAGGTTTTCACTGTCAGCTATTTCCAAAACTCAAAGTGTTCCATTAATTTGCAGGAACTTTAGCTTCCATAAACCAATGAAAAAGTTAAATGGATGGTCAACACAGCAATTTGTCTTTTTTTCAGTGTTGACCCAAAAAATCTTTTCACAATGGCACTGCTGGTCTCAGAGCATGATCTGTGCTGCTGATGAGATCCCCACTGCACCCTTGCATGCCCATCCTTGATGCACGCATCTAACATTGAATTATTCGCAGCGTGCGAAAATGAACATTGTCAACGCGGAACCCTGTCAGCAGAACGCTGGACTGCCCACAATGCACTTTATTTTCTTGCTTCATATATATTTTGCTAGATCTCTTCTATAGAGTCTATGTACTACAATTGTTCTTACAATATGTGATTTGTGTAAAATGTAACTTACAGTACTACACATTGTTTCATATAACACATTTTAAACATTAATTCAGTATCCCCTACAACAATATGTATTGCTCGAAACACTGAGAAGCATCAACAGTCTCAGGCAAACAATGAAAAATAAACAGATAACTCAAATGCTCCAAACCTTTTTAAAGAGTACAAAAATCAATTAATAAATCATATTACACAAAGAATACATAATGACTGTATATATTGCCATCACAGGATCAAGTGATTTTTAAAACAAACCTACAAAAAATGATGGAAGAAATGCTTGCAATAGCTCTAACCTCTGGCAATCGCTCAGGGTAACATTCCAACTCATCGTTCTTTTGCCCACCAGGAAACCTCAGTTTAGACCCAGCCATAGGTAAATCAGTCTTAGTCCCACTCCAATAGCACAAGTCCAGCTCAAACGTCCAAGCCAGGTCCTCTCTGAATCTGTGCACAAGCAGCACAAGACGGGGTGAGGCATGATTGGACCTTTTCAGTCAGGTATGGCTTTGTTTCAGTGGCACAAGGAGCAAGATACTCACGTCCGTGCCCACCGTGGGCACTTCAGGCATCACATCAAACACATAAAAAGATGATGGAATAAATGCTTGCAATAAGTCTCACCACTGTTAGTCACTCAGGGTAGCGTTCCAGCCTGTCATTCTTTTGCCCACCTTGCCATCTCACACTAGACCCAGACATATGCAAATCAGTCTTGGTCCTGCTCCAATAGAAACAGCCCATGCTGAACTGCCAGGCCATGTGCTCTCTGTGCAACCAAAGGCAGGATTGGGCCCGATCGGGTGTCTTCAGTCAGGTGTAGCTTGGTTCCAGTGGTACAGTGGGCACAGGACCCATGTCTGGGCATAGCCTGGTCACTTAGGGCTTCACATCAATTTCTCAAAAAGGTGATGTGCTGTCAAAAGGTATAACTGTAGGAAAGTACCATCTTCCCTGGCATGTTACCCCCATTTTTCACTGTATATATGTTGTTTTAGTTGTATGTGTCACTGGGACCCTGTTCTCCAGGGCCCCAGTGCTCATAAGTGTGCCTGAATGTGTTACCTGTGTAGTGACTAACTGTCTCACTGAGGCTCTGCTAATCAGAACCACATTGGTTATGCTCTCTCATTTCTTTCAAATTGTCACTAACAGGCTAGTGACCAATTTTACCAATTTACATTGGCTTACTGGAACACCCTTATAATTCCCTAGTATATGGTACTGAGGTACCCAGGGTATTGGGGTTCCAGGAGATCCCTATGGGCTGCAGCATTTTTTTTGCCACCCATAGGGAGCTCTGACAATTCTTACACAGGCCTGCCACTGCAGCCTGAGTGAAATAACGTCCACGTTATTTCACAGCCATTTTACACTGCACTTAAGTAACTTATAAGTCACCTATATGTCTAACCTTTACCTGGTAGAGGTTAGGTGCAAAGTTACTTAGTGTGAGGGCACCCTGGCACTAGCCAAGGCGCCCCCACATTGTTCAGGGCCAATTCCCCGGACTTTGTGAGTGCGGGGACACCATTACACGCGTGCGCTACATATAGGTCACTACCTATATGTAGCTTCACAATGGTAACTCCGAATATGGCCATGTAACATGTCTAAGATCATGGAATTGCCCCCTCTATGCCATCGTGGCATTGTTGGCACAATTCCATGATCCCAGTGGTCTGTAGCACAGACCCTGGTACTGCCAAACTGCCTTTTCTGGGGTTTCACTGCAGCTACTGCTGCTGCCAACCCCTCAGACAGGTTTCTGCCCTCCTGGGGTCAAGCCAGGTTTGTCCCAGGATGGCAGAACAAAGGACTTCCTCTGAGAGAGGGTGTTACACCCTCTCCCTTTGGAAAATGGTGTGAAGGCAGGGGAGGAGTAGCCTCCCCCAGCCTCTGGAAATGCTTTCTTGGGCACAGATGTGCCCAATTCTGCATAAGCCAGTCTACCCGGGTCAGGGACCCCTTAGCCCTGCTCTGGCGCGAAACTGGACAAAGGAAAGGGGAGTGACCACTCCCCTGACCTGCACCTCCCCTGGGAGGTGTCCAGAGCTCCTCCAGTGTGCTCCAGACCTCTGCCATCTTGGAAACAGAGGTGCTGCTGGCACACTGGACTGCTCTGAGTGGCCAGTGCCACCAGGTGACGTCAGAGACTCCTTCTGATAGGCTCCTTCAGGTGTTAGTAGCCTATCCTCTCTCCTAGGTAGTCAAACCCTCTTTTCTGGCTATTTAGGGTCTCTGTCTCTGGGGTAACTTTAGATAACGAATTCAAGAGCTCATAGGAGTTCCTTTGCATCTCTCTCTTCACCTTCTGCCAAGGAATCGACTGCTGACCGCGCTGGAAGCCTGCAAAACTGCAACAAAGTAGCTAAGACGACTACTGCAACTCTGTAACGCTGATCCTGCCGCTTTCTCGACTGTTTTCCTGGTGGTGCATGCTGTGGGGGTAGTCTGCCTCCTCTCTGCACTAGAAGCTCAGAAGAAATCTCCCGTGGGTCGACGGAATCTTCCCCCTGCAACCGCAGGCACCAAAAAGCTGCATTACCGGTCCCTTGGGTCTCCTCTCAGCATGACGAGCGAGGTCCCTCGAATCCAGCAACTCTGTCCAAGTGACCCCCACAGTCCAGTGACTCTTCAGTCCAAGTTTGGTGGAGGTAAGTCCTTGCCTCACCTCGCTAGACTGCATTGCTGGGAACCGCGACTTTTGCAGCTACTCCAGCCCCTGTGCACTTCCGGCGGAAATCCTTTGTGCACAGCCAAGCCTGGATCCACAGCACTCTAACCTGCATTGCACGACTTTCTAAGTTGGTCTCCGGCGACGTGGGACTCCTTTGTGTAACTTCGGGTGAGCACCGTGTCACGCATCCTCGTAGTGCCTGTTTCTGGCACTTTTCCGGGTGCTACCTGCTGCTGAGAGGGTTCCTTGTCTTGCTCGACGTCCCCTCTACCTCCTGGTCCAATTTGCGACCTCCTGGTCTCTCCTGGGCCACAGCAGCATCCAAAAACGCTAACTGCACGATTTGCAGCTAGCAAGGCTTGTTAGCATTCTTTTGGCGGGAAAACACTTCTGCACAACTCTCCACGGCGAGAGGAATCCGTCCACCAAAGGGGAAGTCTCTAGCCCTTTTCGTTCCTGCAGAAACCTCAGCTTCTTCTGTCCAGTAGAAGCTTCTTTGCACCCACAGCTGGCATTTCCTGGGCATATGCCCATCTCCGACTTGCTTGTGACTTTTGGACTTGGTCCCCTTGTTCCACAGGTACCCTAGATTGGAAATCCATCGTTGTTGCACTGTTGGTTTGTGTCTTTCCTGCATTATTCCTGTATCACGACTTCTTTGTCTTCTGGGGAACTTTAGTGCACTGTGCACTCACTTTTCAGGGTCTTGGGGAGGGCTAATTTTCTAACTCTCACTATTTTCTAATAGTCCCAGCGACCCTCTACAAGGTCACATAGGTTTGGGGTCCATTCGTGGTTCGCATTCCACTTTTGGAGTATATGGTTTGTGTTGCCCCTATCCCTATGTGTCCCCATTGCATCCTATTGTAACTATACATTGTTTGCACTGTTTTCTAAGACTATACTGCATATTTTTGGTATTGTGTACATATATCTTGTGTATATTTCCTATCCTCTCACTGAGGGTACACTCTAAGATACTTTGGCATATTGTCATAAAAATAAAGTACCTTTATTTTTAGTATAACTGTGTATTGTGTTTTCTTATGATATTGTGCAAGTGACACTTCTGGTACTGTAGTAGCTTCACACGTCTCCTAGTTCAGCCTAAGCTGCTCTGCTAAGCTACCATTATCTATCAGCCTAAGCTGCTAGACACCCTATACACTAATAAGGGATAACTGGGCCTGGTGCAAGGTGCAAGTACCCCCTTGGTACTCACTACAAGCCAGTCCAGCCTCCTACACTGATGAAGACTCATTTTTAGATTTGTCCCCACCCTTGTCAGAAGACTTACCATCCTTCTTTTTGTTGCCATCTTTGTCACCCCCTGTATGAACTTTTCTGTTCACCCTTGTTCTGACCCATTTGTCTGCCTTCTTTCCCAATTCTTGGGGAGAGGTCAGATCAGAGTCCACCAAGTACTGGTGTAACAAATCAGACACACAATTATTAAGAATATGCTCTCTCAGGATCAAGTTATACAGGCTTTCAAAATCAGTAACTTTACTGCCTTGTAACCACCCCTCCAAGGCCTTCACTAAATGGTCAATGAAATCAACCCAGTCTTGTGAAGACCAGGAGGTCGCAAATTGGACCAGGAGAGAGAGGGGACGTCGAGCAAGACAAGGAGCCCTCTCTGAAGCAGGTAGCACCCGGAAAAGTGCCAGAAACAGGCACTACGAGGATGCGTGAAATGGTGCTCGCCGAAGTTGCACAAAGGAGTCCCACGTCGCCGGAGACCAACTTAGAAAGTCGTGCAATGCAGGTTAGAGTGCCGTGGACCCAGGCTTGGCTGTGCACAAAGGATTTCTGCCGGAAGTGCACAGGGGCCGGAGTAGCTGCAAAAGTCGCAGTTCCCAGCAATGCAGCCCAGCGAGGTGAGGCAAGGACTTACCTCCACAAAACTTGGACTGAAGAGTCACTGGACTGTGGGGGTCACTTGGACAGAGTTGCTGGATTCGAGGGACCTCGCTCGTTGTGCTGAGAGGAGACCCAAGGGACCGGTAATGTAGCTTTTTGGTGCCTGCGGTTGCAGGGGGAAGATTCCGTCGACCCACGGGAGATTTCTTCGGAGCTTCTGGTGCAGAGAGGAGGCAGACTACCCCCACAGCATGCACAAGCAGGAAAACAGTCGAGAAGGCGGCAGGATCAGCGTTACAGAGTTGCAGTAGTCGTCTTAGCTACTTTGTTGCAGTTATGCAGGCTTCCAGCGCGGTCAGCAGTCGATTCCTTATCAGAAGGTGAAGAGAGAGATGCAGAGGAACTCTGATCAATCAATCAATCAATCACAATATTTATAAAGCGCGCTATGTACCCGTCAGGGTTTCGAGGCGCTGAGGGGAGGGGGGGGGCGTGGAGCGCTGCTGTTTAGCGGTCGAAGAGCCAGGTCTTGAGGAGCCTTATGAATGTGAGGAGGTCCTGGGTCTGGCATAGAGGTGTGGGTAGAGAGTTCCAGGTCTTGGCGGCGAGGAAGGAGAAGGATCTGCCGCCGGAGGTCTTGCGCTGGATTCGGGGTACGATGGCGAGGGCGAGGTTGGCGGATCGGAGTTGACGTGTTGGAGTGTAGAAGTTAAGTCTGGTGTTGAGGTAGGAGGGTCTGGTGTTGTGAAGCGCCTTGGGAGCGTGGGTGAGGAGTTTGAAGGTGATCCTCTTGTCTACCGGGAGCCAGTGGAGTTCCTTCAGGTGAGGGGAGATGTGACATCGGCGGGGTATGTCGAGAATCAGTCGGGCGGAGGCATTTTGGATACGTTGGAGTCGTTTGATGTCTTTGGTTGGGATGCCTGTGTAGAGTGCGTTGCCGTAGTCAAGTCTGCTGCTGACGAGGGCCTGGGTCACCGTCTTTCTGGTTTCTGTTGGAATCCACTTGAAGATTCTGCGGAGCATTCGAAGGGTGTTGAAGCAGGAGGAGGAGACGGCGCTGACCTGTTTGGACATGGTGAGGGCGGAGTCCAGGATGAAGCCAAGGTTTCTTGCGTGGTTGGCAGGGGTGGGCGGGGGTCCGAGGTCGGGAGCTCTTGCATTCGAGATGAGCTCTTGCATTCGTTATCTGAGGAATCCCAAGAGACAGAGGCCCTCATTCTGACCCTGGCGGTCAAAGACCGCCAGGGCGGAGGACCGCGGGAGCACCGCCGACAGGCCGGCGGTGCTCCAATGGGGATTCCGACCGCGGCGGTAAAGCCGCGGTCGGACCGGCACCACTGGCGGGCTCCCGCCAGTGTACCGCCGCCCCATTGAATCCTCCACGGCGGCGCAGCTTGCTGCACCGCCGCGGGGATTCCGACCCCCCCTACCGCCATCCAGATCCCGGCGGTCCGACCGCCGGGATCCGGATGGCGGTAGGGGGGGTCGCGGGGCCCCTGGGGGCCCCTGCAGTGCCCATGCCACTGGCATGGGCATTGCAGGGGCCCCCGTAAGAGGGCCCCTACATGTATTTCACTGTCTGCTGCGCAGACAGTGAAATACGCGACGGGTGCAACTGCACCCGTCGCACAGCTTCCACTCCGCCGGCTCGATTCCGAGCCGGCTTCATCGTGGAAGCCTCTTTCCCGCTGGGCTGGCGGGCGGTCTGAAGGCGACCGCCCGCCAGCCCAGCGGGAAAGTCAGAATTACCGCCGCGGTCTTTCGACCGCGGAACGGTAACCTGACGGCGGGACTTTGGCGGGCGGCCTCCGCCGCCCGCCAAGGTCAGAATGAGGGCCAGAGACCCTAAATAGCCAGAAAAGAGGGTTTGGCTACCTAGGAGAGAGGCGAGGCTACTAACACCTGAAGGAGCCTATCACAAGGAGTCTCTGACGTCACCTGGTGGCACTGGCCACTCAGAGCAGTCCAGTGTGCCAGCAGCACCTCTGTTTCCAAGATGGCAGAGGTCTGGAGCACACTGGAGGAGCTCTGGACACCTCCCAGGGGAGGTGCAGGTCAGGGGAGTGGTCACTCCCCTTTCCTTTGTCCAGTTTCGCGCCAGAGCAGGGGCTAAGGGGTCCCTGAACCGGTGTAGACTGGCTTATGCAGAATTGGGCACATCTGTGCCCAAGAAAGCATTTCCAGAGGCTGTGGGAGGCTACCCCTCCCCTGCCTTCACACCATTTTCCAAAGGGAGAGGGTGTAACACCCTCTCTCAGAGGAAGTCCTTTGTTCTGCCATCCTGGGACAAGCCTGGCTTGACCCCAGGAGGGCAGAAACCTGTCTGAGGGGTTGGCAGCAGCAGCAGCTGCAGTGAAACCCCGGGAAAGGCAGTTTGGCAGTACCAGGGTCTGTGCTACAGACCACTGGGATCATGGAATTGTCCCAATAATGCCAGGATGGCATAGAGGGGGCCATTCCATGATCTTAGACATGTTACATGGCCATATTCGGAGTTACCATTGTGAAGCTACATATAGGTAGTGACCTATATGTAGTGCACGCGTGTAATGGTGTCCCCGCACTCACAAAGTTCAGGGAATTGGCTCTGAACAATGTGGGGGCACCTTGGCTAGTGCCAGGGTGCCCTCACACTTAGTAACTTTGCACCTAACCTTTACCAGGTAAAGGTTAGACATATAGGTGACTTATAAGTTACTTAAGTGCAGTGTAAAATGGGTGTGAAATAACGTGGACGTTATTTCACTCAGGCTGCAGTGGCAGGCCTGTGTAAGGATTGTCAGAGCTCCCTATGGGTGGCAAAAGAAATGCTGCAGCCCATAAGGATCTCCTGGAACCCCAATACCCTGGGTACCTCAGTACCATATACTAGGGAATTATAAGGGTGTTCCAGAAAGCCAATGTAAATTGGTAAAATTGGTCACTAGCCTGTTAGTGACAATTTGAAAGAAATGAGAGAGCATAACCACTGAGGTTCTGATTAGCAGAGCCTCAGTGAGACAGTTAGTCACTACACAGGTAACACAGTCAGGCACACTTATGAGCACTGGGGCCCTGGAGAACAGGGTCCCAGTGACATATACAACTAAAACAACATATATACAGTGAAAAATGGGGGTAACATGCCAGGCAAGATGGTACTTTCCTACACAACCCCCCTCCCCCAAACGAAGGACAATAAGACTAGCCATTACCTGATGAGTCTTCATTGTCTAAGTGGAAATATCTGGAGAGTCCATCTGCATTGGAGTGGCTACTCCCAGGTCTATGTTCCACTGTATAGTCCATTCCCTGTAGGGATATGGACCACCTCAACAATTTAGGATTTTCACCTTTCATTTGTTTTAGCCAAAGTAGAGGTTTGTGGTCTGTCTGAACAATGAAGTGAGTGCCAAACAGGTATGGCCTCAACTTCTTCAGTGCCCAGACCACAGCAAAGGCCTCCCTCTCTATGGCAGACCAACGCTTTTCTCCAGGGGTCAACCTCCTACTAATAAAAGCAACAGGTTGATCCTGGCCCTCTGAATTGAGTTGTGATAGGACTGCCCCTACTCCTAATTCAGATGCATCAGTTTGGACATAGAATTTTTTAGAGTAACAAGGGCTTTTCAGGACAGGTGCAGAGCACATGGCCTGCTTCAGCTCCTCAAAAGCTTTCTTACAGTTTGCTGTCCATAATACCTTTTTAGGCATCTTTTTTGAAGTGAGGTCATTAAGAGGGGCTGCAATGGAGCCATAGTTCTTAATGAACCTCCTGTAATACCCAGTGAGGCCTAGGAAGGCTCTCACCTGGGTCTGTGTGGTAGGGGGAACCCAATCAACAATTGTTTGGATTTTCCCCTGTAGTGGTGCAATCTGTTCCCCACCAACAAGGTGTCCCAGATAAACCACCTTACCCTGCCCTATCTGGCACTTTGAAGCCTTGATAGTGAGGCCTGCCTTTTGCAGGGTCTCCAAAACTTTCCATAGGTGGACCAGGTGATCATCCCAGCTGGAGCTAAAGACAGCTATATCATCCAGATATGCTGCACTGAAAGCTTCCAGGCCTTGCAGGACTGTGTTCACCAACCTCTGAAAAGTGGCAGGTGCATTCTTCAAACCAAAAGGCATTACAGTAAACTGGTAATGTCCTCCAATGGTCGAAAATGCAGTCTTAGGTTTAGCCTCTTCAGCCAATTTTATCTGCCAATACCCTGCAGTCAAATCAAAAGTGCTTAGATACTTGGCAGATGCCAGTGTATCTATGAGCTCATCTGCCCTGGGTATAGGGTGAGCATCTGTTTTGGTTACAAGGTTGAGACCTCTATAGTCGACACAAAACCGCATTTCCTTCTTTCCATCTTTGGAATGGGGTTTTGGTACAAGTACCACAGGAGAAGCCCATGGACTTTCAGAGTGCTCAACCACTCCTAGCTCTAAAATTTTCTGGACTTCTTGCTTTATGCAGTCCCTGACATGGTCAGGCTGCCTATAGATCTTACTTTTGACAGGCAAGCTGTCTCCAGTATCTATAGTGTGCTCACACCAAGAAGTGGTACCTGGCACAGTAGAGAAGAGTTCAGAAAACTGACCCAGGAGATTTATGCAATTGTCCTTCTGCTCAGCAGTAAGGCAATCAGCCAAAAATACACCTTCCACAAGAGCATCTTGTTCTATGGAAGAGAAGAGATCAGGTAGAGGATCACTGTCTTCTTCCTGTCCCTCATCAGTTGCCATGAGCAGGGTGAGATCAGCCCTGTCATAGTAGGGTTTCAGGCGGTTTACATGGAGCACCCTAAGGGGACTCCTTGCAGTGCCTAAGTCAACCAAATAGGTGACTTCACCCTTTTTCTCAACAATTGTGTGGGGACCACTCCATTTATCTTGGAGTGCTCTTGGGGCCACAGGCTACAAGACCCACACTTTCTGTCCTGGTTGGTACTGCACCAAAACAGCCTTCTGGTCATGCCATTGCTTCTGGAGCTCTTGGCTGGCCTGAAGGTTCTTACTGGCCTTTTTCATATACTCAGCCATCCTTGATCTGAGGCCAAGTACATAGTCCACAATATCCTGCTTAGGAGCTTTTAAAGGTTGTTCCCAACCCTCCTTAGCAAGTGTGAGTGGACCCCTAACAGGGTGTCCAAAAAGAAGTTCAAAGGGGCTGAAGCCCACTCCTTTCTGGGGTACCTCCCTGTAGGCAAAAAGGAGGCATGGTAGAAGGATATCCCATCTCCTGCGGAGTTTTTCAGGGAGACCCATAATCATGCCTTTGAGAGTTTTGTTAAATCTCTCCACCAGTCCATTTGTTTGTGGATGATAGGGTGTGGTGAACTTGTACGTTACCCCACACTCCTTCCACATGGCCTTTAAGTATGCAGACATGAAATTGCTTCCTCTGTCTGATACTACTTCCTTTGGGAAGCCCACCCTGGAAAATATTCCCAGGAGGGCCTTTGCCACTGCAGGGCTGTAGTGGTCCTTAAAGGAATAGCTTCAGGGTATCTTGTGGCATGGTCCACTACCACCAAGATGAATCTATTGCCTGAAGCAGTAGGAGGGTCAAGGGGGCCAACTATGTCAACCCCTACCCTTTCAAAGGGAACCCCAACCACAGGCAGTGGAATAAGGGGTGCCTTTGGTGTGCCACCTGTTTTGCCACTGGCTTGACAGGTTTCACAGGACTTACACACATCTTTTGTGTCCTCAGACATCCTAGGCCAATGAAACAAGGGAACAAGCCTGTCCCAAGTTTTCATTTGTCCTAGGTGCCCAGCTAGGGGAATGTCATGTGCCAGTGTTAGGAGGAACTTTCTGTACTCCTGAGGAATCACTAATCTCCTGGCAGCTCCAGGTTTAGGATCCCTTTGCTCAGTGTACAAGAGGTTGTCCTCCCAGTAAACTCTGTGTGAGTCACTGACATCCCCATTAGCCTGTTTGACAGCTTGCTGTCTGAGACCCTTTAATGTGGGACAGGTTTGCTGTGCCACACTCAGCTCCTCTCTGGCAGGCCCCCCTTCACCCAAAAGTTCAGCAGTGTCTGCTTGAAGCTCCTCTGGTGTAGGTTCTGCACAGGGAGGGAATTCTTCTTCCTCAGAAGTTGAATCCACTGTAGAGGGAGGGATAGTAGGAAGTGGTTTGCTTCTACTAGCCCTAGCTTTAGGGAGCACTTGGTCCATTGTTCCAGGATCCAAGCTTCCCTGTCCTTTTTGCTTTTTGGCCTGAGCCCTTGTCAAAGCAAAAATATGCCCTGGAATGCCAAGCATTGCTGCATGGGCCTCCAACTCCACATCTGACCAAGCTGATGTCTCCAAATCATTCCCTAGTAGACAGTCTACTGGTAAATCTGAGGCTACCACAACTTTCTTTGGACCAGTAACCCCCCCCCCCAGTTGAGATTAACAACAGCCATGGGGTGGCTAAGTGTGTTGTTGTGAGCATCGGTTACTTGGTACTGGTGACCAAGTAGGTGTTGTTCAGGGTGGACCAGTTTCTCTATGACCATAGTCACACTGGCACCAGTGTCCCTGTAGGCCTGAACCTCAACACCATTTATTAGGGGTAGCTGCCTGTACTTATCCATATTAAGGGGACAAGCAGCTAAGGTGGCTAAATCAATAGCCCCCTCAGAGACTAACACAGCCTCTGTGGCCTCCCTAACAAGGCCAACCCCAACTAAATTACCAAAAGTGAGCCCAGCTACTCCCTTGGATTGGCTATTAGTAGGTTTGCTCCCACCACCACTGCTATTAGTAGGGACACTAGGTGTAGCAGTAGGGGTTGTGGTGGTAGGAGCAGTGGTGCCTTTCTTTGGACAACTGGGATCTGTTGTCCAATGGCCTTTTACTTTATATAAATAGCACCATGGTTTCTTTTCCTTGTTCTGATTAAAGGAGGATTTGGACCCACCACCCCCACTAGAGTGTTTTTGTGGGCCTGATGAAGACTCATTTTTAGATTTGTCCCCACCCTTGTCTGAAGACTTACCATCCTTCTTTTTGTTGCCATCTTTGTCACCCCCTGTATGAACTTTTCTGTTCACCCTTGTTCTGACCCATTTGTCTGCCTTCTTTCCCAATTCTTGGGGAGAGGTCAGATCAGAGTCCACCAAGTACTGGTGCAACAAATCAGACACACAATTATTAAGAATATGCTCTCTCAGGATCAAGTTATACAGGCTGTCATAATCAGTAACTTTACTGCCATGTAACCACCCCTCCAAGGCCTTCACTGAATGGTCAATGAAATCAACCCAGTCTTGTGAAGACTCCTTTTTGGTCTCTCTGAACTTTATCCTGTATTGTTCAGTGGTTAAGCCATAACCATCTAGGAGTGCATTCATAAGAACTTGGAAATTATTGGCATCATTTTCTTTCACAGTAAGGAGCCTATCCCTACCTTTTCCACTAAATGATAGCCATAGGATAGCAGCCCACTGCCTTTGAGGGACATCCTGTACAACACAGGCCCTCTCAAGTGCAGCAAACCACTTGTTAATGTCATCCCCCTCCTTATAAGGGGGAACTATCTTGTGCAGATTCCTGGAATCATGCTCTTTTACAGGATGACTATGGGGAATACTGCTGCTGCCACCATGGGTTTCAAACCCCATTTTCTGTCTTTCCTTCTCTATTTCTAAGGATTGTCTATCTAAATCCAGCTGTTGCTGTTTAAGCTTCAGTCTGGATTGCTCCACTCTCAATCTATTGAGCTCCCTTTCTAACATTCTGTCATCAGGGTGGGTGGGAGGGACATTCCTAGACACAGAAGTATGGTGAGAATGGACAGAAGGAGACCTGTCCCTTACAGAGGGCACCCTAACAGCTTGGCTGACAGTGTAATGTGAGAGCACATCATCTGTATGATGTGACTCCACCTCAGTACCAACTATGCTAGACTGTCTTGTAATGGGAAGGCTAAGAAGTTTCTTTCCTGAACCTTTACCTGGGGGTGTCCCTGGATCAGATTGAGAACCATTAGCTACTTTTTCAACAGATGTGGCCACCTTGGCCTTATCCTGTTCTCTAAGCATGTTAATTAACAGTTCTAAGGAAGGATTCTTCCCTACACTCAAACCTCTCTCTATGCAGAGACTCCTTGCTCCTTTCCAGCTAAGGTGATCATATGCAATCTTAGACAGGTCAACATTTTGGCCTGTGCCAGACATTTTTAGAGAGAGTTAAAGTGATAGAAAAAGAGAAAAAAGTTTTCAGAACTTTTTAGAAAGACAGAAAAAAAACTTTTTAAACTTTTAAGAACTTTTTGAAAGTTTAGAAGTACTTTTCAGCACTTTAGAAAAGAGTGAAAAGAGGAAATGCAAAACTTTTTAGCAATGTGTACACACACTGAACTTGTTTTGTATATTTTTCTCTTATGAAAAGTACAATGACAAGAGTGGTAAGTAGTCTCAAAGCACTTATCCCACCGCTGCACAACCAATGTAGGAGGCTGGACTGGCTTGTAGTGAGTACCAAGGGGGTACTTGCACCTTGCACCAGGCCCAGTTATCCCTTATTAGTGTATAGGGTGTCTAGCAGCTTAGGCTGATAGATAATGATAGCTTAGCAGAGCAGCTTAGGCTGAACTAGGAGACGTGTGAAGCTACTACAGTACCACAAGTGTCACTTGCACAATATCATAAGAAAACACAATACACAGTTATACTAAAAATAAAGGTACTTTATTTTTATGACAATATGCCAAAGTATCTTAGAGTGTACCCTCAGCAAGAGGATAGCAAATATACACAAGTTATATGTACGCAATACCAAAAATATGCAGTATAGTCTTAGAAAACAGTGCAAACAATGTATAGTTACAATAGGATGCAATGGGGACACATAGGGATAGGGGCAACACAAACCATATACTCCAAAAGTGGAATGTGAACCACGAATGGACCCCAAACCTATGTGACCTTGTAGAGGATCGCTGGGACTATTAGAAAATAGTGAGAGTTAGAAAATTAGCCCACCCCAAGACCCTGAAAAGTGAGTGCAAAGTGCACTAAAGTTCCCCAAAAGACAAAGAAGTCGTGATAGAGGAATAATGCAGGAAAGACACCAACCAACAATGCAACAACTGTGGATTTCCAATCTAGTGTACCTGTGGAACAAGGGGACCAAGTCCAAAAGTCACAAGCAAGTCGGAGATGGGCAGATGCCCAGGAAATGCCAGCTGCGGGTGCAAAGAAGCTTCTACTGGACAGAAGAAGCTGCGGTTTCTGCAAGAACAAAAAGGGCTAGAGACTTCCCCTTTGGTGGACGGATCCACCTTGCCGTGGAGAGTCGTGCAGAAGTGTTTTCCCGCCGAAAGAATGCCAACAAGCCTTGCTAGCTGCAAATCGTGCAGTTAGCGTTTTTCGGATGCTGATGAGGCCCAGGAGGGACCAGGAGGTCGCAAATTAGACCAGGAGAGAGAGGGGACATCGAGCAAGACAAGGAGCCCTCTCTGAAGCAGGCAGCACCCGGAAAAGTGCCAGAAACAGGCACTACAAGGATGCGTGAAACGGTGCTCGCTGAAGTTGCACAAAGGAGTCCCACATCGCCGGAGACCAACTTAGAAAGTCGTGCAATGCAGGTTAGAGTGCCGTGGACCCAGGCTTGGCTGTGCATAAAGGATTTCTGCCGGAAGTGCACAGGGGCCGGAGTAGCTGCAAAAGTCGCGGTTCCCAGCAATGCAGCCCAGCGAGGTGAGGCAAGGACTTACCTCCACCAAACTTGGACTGAAGAGTCACTGGACTGTGGGGGTCACTTGGACAGAGTTGCTGGATTCGAGGGACCTCGCTCGTCGTGCTGAGAGGAGACCCAAGGGACCGGTAATGTAGCTTTTTGGTGCTTGCGGTTGCAGGGGGAAGATTCCGTCGACCCACGGGAGATTTCTTCGGAGCATCTGGTGCAGAGAGGAGGCAGACTACCCCCACAGCATGCACAAGCAGGAAAACAGTCGAGAAGGCGGCAGGATCAGCGTTACAGAGTTGCAGTAGTCGTCTTAGCTACTTTGTTGCAGTTTTGCAGGCTTCCAGCGCGGTCAGCAGTCGATTCCTTATCAGAAGGAGAAGAGAGAGATGCAGAGGAACTCTGATGAGCTCTTGCATTCGTTATCTGAGGAATCCCAAGAGACAGAGACCCTAAATAGCCAGAAAAGAGGGTTTGGCTACCTAGGAGAGAGGAGAGGCTACTAACACCTGAAGGAGCCTATCACAAGGAGTCTCTGACGTCACCTGGTGGCACTGGCCACTCAGAGCAGTCCAGTGTGCCAGCAGCACCTCTGTTTCCAAGATGGCAGAGGTCTGGAGCACACTGGAGGAGCTCTGGACACCTCCCAGGGGAGGTGCAGGTCAGGGGAGTGGTCACTCCCCTTTCCTTTGTCCAGTTTCGCGCCAGAGCAGGGGCTAAGGGGTCCCTGAACCGGTGTAGACTGGCTTATGCAGAATTGGGCACATCTGTGCCCAAGAAAGCATTTCCAGAGGCTGGGGGAGGCTACCCCTCCCCTGCCTTCACACCATTTTCCAAAGGGAGAGGGTGTAACACCCTCTCTCAGAGGAAGTCCTTTGTTCTGCCATCCTGGGACAAGCCTGGCTTGACCCCAGGAGGGCAGAAACCTGTCTGAGGGGTTGGCAGCAGCAGCAGCTGCAGTGAAACCCCGGGAAAGGCAGTTTGGCAGTACCAGGGTCTGTGCTACAGACCACTGGGATCATGGAATTGTCCCAATAATGCCAGGATGGCATAGAGTGGGCCATTCCATGATCTTAGACATGTTACATGGCCATATTCGGAGTTACCATTGTGAAGCTACATATAGGTAGTGACCTATATGTAGTGCACGCGTGTAATGGTGTCCCCGCACTCACAAAGTTCAGGGAATTGGCTCTGAACAATGTGGGGGCACCTTGGCTAGTGCCAGGGTGCCCTCACACTTAGTAACTTTGCACCTAACCTTTACCAGGTAAAGGTTAGACATATAGGTGACTTATAAGTTACTTAAGTGCAGTGTAAAATGGCTGTGAAATAACGTGGACGTTATTTCACTCAGGCTGCAGTGGCAGGCCTGTGTAAGAATTGTCAGAGCTCCCTATGGGTGGGAAAAGAAATGCTGCAGCCCATAGGGATCTCCTGGAACCCCAATACCCTGGGTACCTCAGTACCATATACTAGGGAATTATAAGGGTGTTCCAGAAAGCCAATGTAAATTGGTAAAATTGGTCACTAGCCTGTTAGTGACAATTTGAAAGAAATGAGAGAGCATAACCACTGAGGTTCTGATTAGCAGAGCCTCAGTGAGACAGTTAGTCACTACACAGGTAACACAGTCAGGCACACTTATGAGCACTGGGGCCCTGGAGAACAGGGTCCCAGTGACACATACAACTAAAACAACATATATACAGTGAAAAATGGGGGTAACATGCCAGGCAAGATGGTACTTTCCTACAATCAGGCCCACAAAAACACTCTGGTGGAGGTGGTGGGCCCAAATCCTCTTTTAATCAAAACAAAGAAAAGAAACCATGGTGCTATTTATGTAAAGTAAAATGCCATTGGACAACAGATCCCAGTTGTCCAAAGAAAAGCACCAAGCCTCCTACCACTGCAACCCCTACTGCTACCCCTAGTGTCCCTACTAATAGCAGTGGTGGTGGGAGCAAACCTACTAATAGCCAATCCAAGGGAGTAGCTGGGCTCACTATTGGTAACTTAGTTGGGGTTGGTCTGGTTAGGGAGACCACAGAGGCTGTGTTAGTCTCTGAGGGGGCTATTGATTTAGCCACCTTAGTTGCTTGTCCCCTTAATATGGATAAGTACAAACAGCTACCCCTAATAAATGGTGTTGAGGTTCAGGCCTACAGGGACACTGGTGCCAGTGTGACTATGGTCATAGAGAAACTGGTCCACCCTGAACAACACCTACTTGGTCACCAGTACCAAGTAACCGATGCTCACAACAACACACTTAGCCACCCCATGGCTGTTGTAAATCTCAACTGGGGGGGGTTACTGGTCCAAAGAAAGTTGTGGTAGCCACAGATTTACCTGTAGACTGTCTACTAGGAAATGATTTGGAGACATCAGCTTGGTCAGATGTGGAGTTGGAGGCCCATGCAGCAATGCTGGGCATCCCAGGGCATATTTTTGCTTTAACCAGGGCTCAGGCCAAAAAGCAAAAAGGACAGGGAAGCTTGGATCCTGGAACAATGGACCAAGTGCTCCCTAAAGCTAGGGCTAGTAGAAGTAAACCACTTCCTACTATCCCTCCCTCTACAGTGGATTCTACTTCTGAGGAAGAAGAATTCCCTCCCTGTGCAGAACCTACACCAGAGGAGCTTGAAGCAGACACTGCTGAGCTTTTGGGTGAAGGGGGGCCTGCCAGAGAGGAGCTGAGTGTGGCACAGCAAACCTGTCCCCCATTAGAGGGTCTGAGACAGCAAGCTGTCAAACAGGCTAATGGGGATGTCAGTGACTCACACAGAGTTTACTGGGAGGACAACCTCTTGTACACTGAGGCAAGGGATCCTAAACCTGGAGCTGCCAGGAGATTAGTGATTCCTCAGGAGTACAGAAAGTTCCTTCTAACTCTTGCTCACGACATTGCCCTAGCAGGGCATCTGGGACAAATGAAAACTTGGGACAGACTTGTTCCCTTGTTTCATTGGCCTAGGATGTCTGAGGACACAAAAGAATTTTGTAAGTCCTGTGAAACCTGTCAAGCCAGTGGCAAGACAGGTGGCACCCCAAAGGCACCCCTTATTCCACTGCCTGTGGTTGGGGTTCCCTTTGAAAGGGTAGGGGTTGACATAGTTGGCCCCCTTGACCCTCCTACTGCTTCAGGCAATAGATTTATCTTGGTGGTAGTGGACCATGCCACAAGATATCCTGAAGCTATTCCTTTAAGGACCACTACAGCTCCTGCAGTGGCAAAGGCCCTCCTGGGAATATTTTCCAGGGTGGGCTTCCCAAAGGAAGTAGTATCAGACAGGGGAAGCAATTTCATGTCTGCATACACTTAAAGGCCATGTGGAAGGAGTGTGGTGTAACTTATACATTCACTACACCCTATCATCCACAAACAAATGGACTGGTGGAGAGATTTAATAAAACTCTCAAAGGCATGATTATGGGTCTCCCTGAAAAACTCCGCAGGAGATGGGATATCCTATTACCATGCCTCCTTTTTGCCTACAGGGAGGTACCCCAGAAAGGAGTGGGCTTCAGCCCCTTTGAACTTCTTTTTGGACACCCTGTTAGGGGTCCACTAACACTTGTAAGGGATGGTTGGGAACAACCTTTAAAAGCTCCTAAGCAGGATATTGTGGATTATGTACTTGGCCTCAGATCAAGGATGGCTGAGTATATGAAAAAGGCCAGTAAGAACCTTCAGGCCAGCCAAGAGCTCCAGAAGCAATGGCATGATCAGAAGGCTGTTTTGGTTCAGTACCAACCAGGGCAGAAAGTGTGGGTCTTGGAGCCTGTAGCCCCAAGAGCACTCCAAGATAAATGGAGTGGACCCCACACAATTGTTGAGAAAAAGGGTGAAGTCACTTATTTAGTTGACTTAGGCACTGCCAGGAGTCCCCTTAGGGTGCTCCATGTCAACCGCCTGAAACCCTACTATGACAGGGCTGATCTCACCCTGCTCATGGCAACTGATGAGGGACAGGAAGAAGACAATGATCCTCTACCTGATCTCTTCTCTTCCACAGAACAAGATGCTCTTGTGGAAGGTGTAGTTTTGGCTGATTGTCTTACTACAGAGCAGAAAGACCATTGCATAAATCTCCTAGATCAATTCTCTGAACGCTTCTCTACTGTGCCAGGTACCACTTCTTGGTGTGAGCACACTATAGATACTGGAGACAGCTTGCCTGTCAAAAGTAAGATCTATAGGCAGCCTGACAATGTCAGGGACTGCATAAAGCAAGAGGTGCAGAAAATGTTAGAACTAGGAGTGGTTGAGCACTCTGAAAGTCCATGGGCTTCTCCTGTGGTACTTGTACCAAAACCCCATTCCAAAGATGGAAAGAAGGAAATGCGGTTTTGTGTAGACCATAGAGGTCTCAACTTGGTAACCAAAACTGATGCTCACCCTATACCCAGGGCAGATGAGCTCATATATACACTGGCATCTGCCAAGTATCTAAGCACTTTTGATTTGACTGCAGGGTATTGGCAGATCAAATTATCAGAAGATGCTACACCTAAAACAGCATTTTCAACCATTGGAGGACATTACCAGTTCACTGTAATGCCTTTTGGATTGAAGAACGCACCTGCCACTTTTCAGAGGTTGTTGAACACAGTCCTGCAAGGGCTGGAAGCTTTCAGTGCAGCATATCTGGATGATATAGCTGTCTTTAGCTCCAGCTGGGATGATCACCTGGTCCACCTATGGAAAGTTTTGGAAGCCCTGCAAAAGGCAGGCCTCACTATCAAGGCTTCAAAGTGCCAGATAGGGCAGGGTAAGGTGGTTTATCTGGGACACCTTGTTGGTGGGGAACAGATTGCACCACTACAGGGGAAAATCCAAACAATTATTGATTGGGTTCCCCCTACTACTCAAACTCAGGTGAGAGCCTTCCTAGGCCTCACTGGGTATTACAGGAGGTTCATTAAGAACTATGGCTCCATGGCAGCCCCTCTTAATGACCTCACATCCAAGAAAATGCCTAAAAAGGTATTATGGACAGCAAACTGTCAGAAAGCTTTTGAGGAGCTGAAGCAGGCCATGTGCTCTGCACCTGTCCTGAAAAGCCCTTGTTACTCTAAACAATTCTATGTCCAAACTCATGCATCTGAATTAGGAGTAGGGGCAGTCCTATCAAAACTTAATTCTGAGGGCCAGGATCAACCTGTTGCTTTTATTAGTAGGAGGTTGACCCCTAGAGAAAAGTGTTGGTCTGCCATTGAGAGGGAGGCCTTTGCTGTGGTCTGGTCACTGAAGAAGTTGAGGCCATACCTGTTTGGCACTCACTTCATTGTTCAGACAGACCACAAACCTCTACTTTGGCTAAAACAAATGAAAGGTGAAAATCGAAAATTGTTAAGGTGGTCCATATCCCTACAGGGAATGGACTATACAGTGGAACATAGACCTGGGAGTAGCCACTCCAATGCAGATGGACTCTCCAGATATTTCCACTTAGACAATGAAGACCCATCAGGGAATGACTAGTCTTATTGTCCTTCGTTTGGGGGGGGGGTTGTGTAGGAAAGTACCATCTTGCCTGGCATGTTACCCCCCTTTTTCACTGTATATATGTTGTTTTAGTTGTATGTGTCACTGGGACCCTGTTCTCCAGGGCCCCAGTGCTCATAAGTGTGCCTGAATGTGTTACCTGTGTAGTGACTAACTGTCTCACTGAGGCTCTGCTAATCAGAACCACAGTGGTTATGCTCTCTCATTTCTTTCAAATTGTCACTAACAGGCTAGTGACCAATTTTACCAATTTACATTGGCTTAATGGAACACCCTTATAATTCCCTAGTATATGGTACTAAGGTACCCAGGGTATTGGGGTTCCAGGAGATCCATATGGGCTGCAGCATTTCTTTTGCCACCCATAGGGAGCTCTGACAATTCTTACACAGGCCTGCCACTGCAGCCTGAGTGAAATAACGTCCACGTTATTTCACAGCCATTTTACACTGCACTTAAGTAACTTATAAGTCACCTATATGTCTAACCTTTACCTGGTAGAGGTTAGGTGCAAAGTTACTTAGTGTGAGGGCACCCTGGCACTAGCCAAGGTGCCCCCACATTGTTCAGGGCCAATTCCCCGGACTTTGTGAGTGCGGGGACACCATTACACGCGTGCACTACATATAGGTCACTACCTATATGTAGCTTCACAATGGTAACTCCGAATATGGCCATGTAACATGTCTAAGATCATGGAATTGCCCCCTCTATGCCATCCTGGCATTGTTGGCACAATTCCATGATCCCAGTGGTCTGTAGCACAGACCCTGGTACTGCCAAACTGCCTTTTCTGGGGTTTCACTGCAGCTACTGCTGCTGCCAACCCCTCAGACAGGTTTCTGCCCTCCTGGGGTCAAGCCAGGTTTGTCCCAGGATGGCAGAACAAAGGACTTCCTCTGAGAGAGGGTGTTACACCCTCTCCCTTTGGAAAATGGTGTGAAGGCAGGGGAGGAGTAGCCTCCCCCAGCCTCTGGAAATGCTTTCTTGGGCACAGATGTGCCCAATTCTGCATAAGCCAGTCTACACCGGTTCAGGGACCCCTTAGCCCTGCTCTGGCGCGAAACTGGACAAAGGAAAGGGGAGTGACCACTCCCCTGACCTGCACCTCCCCTGGGAGGTGTCCAGAGCTCCTCCAGTGTGCTCCAGACCTCTGCCATCTTGGAAACAGAGGTGCTGCTGGCACACTGGACTGCTCTGAGTGGCCAGTGCCACCAGGTGATGTCAGAGACTCCTTCTGATAGGCTTCTTCAGGTGTTAGTAGCCTATCCTCTCTCCTAGGTAGTCAAACCCTCTTTTCTGGCTATTTAGGGTCTCTGTCTCTGGGGTAACTTTAGATAACGAATTCAAGAGCTCATAGGAGTTCCTTTGCATCTCTCTCTTCACCTTCTGCCAAGGAATCGACTGCTGACCGCGCTGGAAGCCTGCAAAACTGCAACAAAGTAGCTAAGACGACTACTGCAACTCTGTAACGCTGATCCTGCCGCTTTCTCGACTGTTTTCCTGGTGGTGCATGCTGTGGGGGTAGTCTGCCTCCTCTCTGCACTAGAAGCTCCGAAGAAATCTCCCGTGGGTCGACGGAATCTTCCCCCTGCAACCGCAGGCACCAAAAAGCTGCATTACCGGTCCCTTCGGTCTCCTCTCAGCATGACGAGCGAGGTCCCTTGAATCCAGCAACTCTGTCCAAGTGACCCCCACAGTCCAGTGACTCTTCAGTCCAAGTTTGGTGGAGGTAAGTCCTTGCCTCACCTCGCTAGACTGCATTGCTGGGAACCGCGACTTTTGCAGCTACTCCGGCCCCTGTGCACTTCCGGCGGAAATCCTTTGTGCACAGCCAAGCCTGGGTCCACAGCACTCTAACCTCCATTGCACGACTTTCTAAGTTGGTCTCCGGCGACATGGGACTCCTTTGTGTAACTTCGGGTGAGCACTGTTTCACGCATCCTCATAGTGCCTGTTTCTGGCACTTTTCCGGGTGCTACCTGCTGCTGAGAGGATTCCTTGTCTTGCTCGACGTCCCCTCTACCTCCTGGTCCAATTTGCGACCTCCTGGTCCCTCCTGGGCCACAGCAGCATCCAAAAATGCTAACCGCACGATTTGCAGCTAGCAAGGCTAGTGTTCTTTTGGTGGGAAAACACTTCTGCACGACTCTCCACGGCGAGCGGGATCCGTCCACCAAAGGGGAAGTCTCTAGCCCTTTTCGTTCCTGCAGAAACCTCAGCTTCTTTTGTCCAGTAGAAGCTTCTTTGCACCCACAGCTGGCATTTCCTGGGCATATGCCCATCTCCGACTTGCTTGTGACTTTTGGACTTGGTCCCCTTGTTCCACAGGTACCCTAGATTGGAAATCCATCGTTGTTGCACTGTTGGTTTGTGTCTTTCCTGCATTATTCCTCTATCACGACTTCTTTGTCTTCTGGGGAACTTTAGTGCACTTTGCACTCACTTTTCAGGGTCTTGGGGAGGGCTAATTTTCTAACTCTCACTATTTTCTAATAGTCCCAGCGACCCTCTACAAGGTCACATAGGTTTGGGGTCCATTCGTGGTTCGCATTCCACTTTTGGAGTATATGGTTTGTGTTGCCCCTATCCCTATGTGTCCCCATTGCATCCTATAGTAACTATACATTGTTTGCACTGTTTTCTAAGACTATACTGCATATTTTTGGTATTGTGTACATATATCTTGTGTATATTTCCTATCCTCTCACTGAGGGTACACTCTAAGATACTTTGGCATATTGTCATAAAAATAAAGTACCTTTATTTTTAGTATAACTGTGTATTGTGTTTTCTTATGATATTGTGCAAGTGACACTTGTGGTACTGTAGTAGCTTCACACGTCTCCTAGTTCAGCCTAAGCTGCTCTGCTAAGCTACCATTATCTATCAGCCTAAGCTGCTAGACACCCTATACACTAATAAGGGATAACTGGGCCTGGTGCAAGGTGCAAGTACCCCTTGGTACTCACTACAAGCCAGTCCAGCCTCCTACATTGGTTGTGCAGCAGTGGGATAAGTGCTTTGAGACTACTTACCACTCTTGTCATTGTACTTTTCATAAGAGAAAAATATACAAAACAAGTTCAGTGTGTGTACACATAACTAAAAAGTTTTGCATTTCCTCTTTTTCACTCTTTTCTAAAGTGCTGAAAAGTACTTCTAAACTTTCAAAAAGTACTTTAAAGTTTTAAAAGTTTTTTTTCTGTCTTTCTAAAAAGTTCTGAAAACTTTTTTCTCTTTTTCTATCACTTTAACTCTCTCTAAAAATGTCTGGCACAGGCCAAAATGTTGATCTGTCCAAACTTGCATATGACCACCTTAGCTGGAAAGGAGCAAGGAGTCTCTGTGTAGAGAGAGGTTTGAGTGTAGGGAAGAATCCTTCTTTGGAATTATTGCTTAACATGCTTAGAGAACAAGATAAGGCTAAAAGTGCCCCATCTGTTGAAAAAGTAGCTAATGGTTCCCAATCTGATCCAGGGACTCCCCCAGGAAAAGATTCAGGAAAGAAACTTCCTAGCCTGCCCATTACTAAACAGTCTAGCATAGTTGGTAATGATGAAGAGCCACACCATACAAATAGTGTTGTCTCACATCATAGCAAAAGCATTTATTCTCACCACAGTGGTAGTGATGTTTCTGTTAGCCAAGCTGTTAGGGTGGCTTCTGTAAGGGACAGGTCTCCTTCTGTTCATTCTCATCATTCTTCTGTGTCTAAGAATGTCCCTCCCACCAACCCTGATGACAGTATGTTAGGAAGGGAACTCAACAAGTTGAGAGTGGAACAAACCAGACTGAAGCTTAAAAAGCAACAGCTGGATTTGGATAGGCAGTCTTTTGAACTAGAGAAGGAAAGACAGAAGTTGGGTTTAGATACCCATGGTGGCAGCAGCAGTATTCCCCATAGTCATCCTGTAAAAGAACATTATTCCAGGAATCTGCACAAGATTGTTCCCCCTTATAAGGAGGGGGATGACATTAACAAGTGGTTTGCTGCACTTGAGAGGGCCTGTGTTGTACAGGATGTCCCTCAAAGGCAGTGGGCTGCTATCCTATGGCTATCATTTAGTGGAAAAGGTAGGGATAGGCTCCTTACTGTGAAAGAAAGTGATGCCAATAATTTTACAGTTCTTAAGAATGCACTCCTGGATGGTTATGGCTTAACCACTGAACAATACAGGATAAAGTTCAGAGAAACCAAAAAGGAGCCTTCACAAGACTGGGTTGATTTCATTGACCATTTAGTGAAGGCCTTGGAGGGGTGGTTACAAGGCAGTAACGTTACTGATTTTGAAAGCCTGTATAACTTGATCCTGAGAGAGCATATTCTTAATAATTGTGTGTCTGATTTGTTACACCAGTACTTGGTGGACTCTGATCTGACCTCTCCCCAAGAATTGGGAAAGAAGGCAGACAAATGGGTCAGAACAAGGGTGAACAGAAAAGTTCATACAGGGGGTGACAAAGATGGCAACAAAAAGAAGGATGGTAAGTCTTCTGACAAGGGTGGGGACAAATCTAAAAATGAGTCTTCATCAGGCCCACAAAAACACTCTGGTGGGGGTGGTGGGCCCAAATCCTCTTTTAATCAAAACAAAGAAAAGAAACCATGGTGCTATTTATGTAAAGTAAAATGCCATTGGACAACAGATCCCAGTTGTCCAAAGAAAAGCACCAAGCCTCCTACCACTGCAACCCCTACTGCTACCCCTAGTGTCCCTACTAATAGCAGTGGTGGTGGGAGCAAACCTACTAACAGCCAATCCAAGGGAGTAGCTGGGCTCACTATTGGTAACTTAGTTGGGGTTGGTCTGGTTAGGGAGACCACAGAGGCTGTGTTAGTCTCTGAGGGGGCTATTGATTTAGCCACCTTAGTTGCTTGTCCCCTTAATATGGATAAGTACAAGCAGCTACCCCTAATAAATGGTGTTGAGGTTCAGGCCTACAGGGACACTGGTGCCAGTGTGACTATGGTCATAGAGAAACTGGTCCACCCTGAACAACACCTACTTGGTCACCAGTACCAAGTAACCGATGCTCACAACAACACACTTAGCCACCCCATGGCTGTTGTAAATCTCAACTGGGGGGGGGGTTACTGGTCCAAAGAAAGTTGTGGTAGCCACAGATTTACCTGTAGACTGTCTACTAGGAAATGATTTGGAGACATCAGCTTGGTCAGATGTGGAGTTGGAGGCCCATGCAGCAATGCTGGGCATCCCAGGGCATATTTTTGCTTTAACCAGGGCTCAGGCCAAAAAGCAAAAAGGACAGGGAAGCTTGGATCCTGGAACAATGGACCAAGTGCTCCCTAAAGCTAGGGCTAGTAGAAGTAAACCACTTCCTACTATCCCTCCCTCTACAGTGGATTCTACTTCTGAGGAAGAAGAATTCCCTCCCTGTGCAGAACCTACACCAGAGGAGCTTGAAGCAGACACTGCTGAGCTTTTGGGTGAAGGGGGGCCTGCCAGAGAGGAGCTGAGTGTGGCACAGCAAACCTGTCCCCCATTAGAGGGTCTGAGACAGCAAGCTGTCAAACAGGCTAATGGGGATGTCAGTGACTCACACAGAGTTTACTGGGAGGACAACCTCTTGTACACTGAGGCAAGGGATCCTAAACCTGGAGCTGCCAGGAGATTAGTGATTCCTCAGGAGTACAGAAAGTTCCTTCTAACTCTTGCTCACGACATTGCCCTAGCAGGGCATCTGGGACAAATGAAAACTTGGGACAGACTTGTTCCCTTGTTTCATTGGCCTAGGATGTCTGAGGACACAAAAGAATTTTGTAAGTCCTGTGAAACCTGTCAAGCCAGTGGCAAGACAGGTGGCACCCCAAAGGCACCCCTTATTCCACTGCCTGTGGTTGGGGTTCCCTTTGAAAGGGTAGGGGTTGACATAGTTGGCCCCCTTGACCCTCCTACTGCTTCAGGCAATAGATTTATCTTGGTGGTAGTGGACCATGCCACAAGATATCCTGAAGCTATTCCTTTAAGGACCACTACAGCTCCTGCAGTGGCAAAGGCCCTCCTGGGAATATTTTCCAGGGTGGGCTTCCCAAAGGAAGTAGTATCAGACAGGGGAAGCAATTTCATGTCTGCATACACTTAAAGGCCATGTGGAAGGAGTGTGGTGTAACTTATACATTCACTACACCCTATCATCCACAAACAAATGGACTGGTGGAGAGATTTAATAAAACTCTCAAAGGCATGACTATGGGTCTCCCTGAAAAACTCTGTAGGAGATGGGATATCCTATTACCATGCCTCATTTTTGCCTACAGGGAGGTACCCCAGAAAGGAGTGGGCTTCAGCCCCTTTGAACTTCTTTTTGGACACCCTGTTAGGGGTCCACTAACACTTGTAAGGGATGGTTGGGAACAACCTTTAAAAGCTCCTAAGCAGGATATTGTGGATTATGTACTTGGCCTCAGATCAAGGATGGCTGAGTATATGAAAAAGGCCAGTAAGAACCTTCAGGCCAGCCAAGAGCTCCAGAAGAAATGGCATGATCAGAAGGCTGTTTTGGTTCAGTACCAACCAGGGCAGAAAGTGTGGGTCTTGGAGCCTGTGGCCCCAAGAGCACTCCAAGATAAATGGAGTGGACCCCACACAATTGTTGAGAAAAAGGGTGAAGTCCCTTATTTAGTTGACTTAGGCACTGCCAGGAGTCCCCTTAGGGTGCTCCATGTCAACCGCCTGAAACCCTACTATGACAGGGCTGATCTCACCCTGCTCATGGCAACTGATGAGGGACAGGAAGAAGACAATGATCCTCTACCTGATCTCTTCTCTTCCACAGAACAAGATGCTCTTGTGGAAGGTGTAGTTTTGGCTGATTGTCTTACTGCAGAGCAGAAAGACCATTGCATAAATCTCCTAGATCAATTCTCTGAACTCTTCTCTACTGTGCCAGGTACCACTTCTTGGTGTGAGCACACTATAGATACTGGAGACAGCTTGCCTGTCAAAAGTAAGATCTATAGGCAGCCTGATCATGTCAGGGACTGCATAAAGCAAGAGGTGCAGAAAATGTTAGAACTAGGAGTGGTTGAGCACTCTGAAAGTCCATGGGCTTCTCCTGTGGTACTTGTACCAAAACCCCATTCTAAAGATGGAAAGAAGGAAATGCGGTTTTGTGTAGACCAGAGGTCTCAACTTGGTAACCAAAACTGATGCTCACCCTATACCCAGGGCAGATGAGCTCATATATACACTGGCATCTGCCAAGTATCTAAGCACTTTTGATTTGACTGCAGGGTATTGGCAGATCAAATTATCAGAAGATGCTACACCTAAAACAGCATTTTCAACCATTGGAGGACATTACCAGTTCACTGTAATGCCTTTTGGATTGAAGAACGCACCTGCCACTTTTCAGAGGTTGGTGAACACAGTCCTGCAAGGGCTGGAAGCTTTCAGTGCAGCATATCTGGATGATATAGCTGTCTTTAGCTCCAGCTGGGATGATCACCTGGTCCACCTATGGAAAGTTTTGGAGGCCCTGCAAAAGGCAGGCCTCACTATCAAGGCTTCAAAGTGCCAGATAGGGCAGGGTAAGGTGGTTTATCTGGGACACCTTGTTGGTGGGGAACAGATTGCACCACTACAGGGGAAAATCCAAACAATTATTGATTGGGTTCCCCCTACTACTCAAACTCAGGTGAGAGCCTTCCTAGGCCTCACTGGGTATTACAGGAGGTTCATTAAGAACTATGGCTCCATGGCAGCCCCTCTTAATGACCTCACATCCAAGAAAATGCCTAAAAAGGTATTATGGACAGCAAACTGTCAGAAAGCTTTTGAGGAGCTGAAGCAGGCCATGTGCTCTGCACCTGTCCTGAAAAGCCCTTGTTACTCTAAACAATTCTATGTCCAAACTGATGCATCTGAATTAGGAGTAGGGGCAGTCCTATCACAACTTAATTCTGAGGGCCAGGATCAACCTGTTGCTTTTATTAGTAGGAGGTTGACCCCTAGAGAAAAGTGTTGGTCTGCCATTGAGAGGGAGGCCTTTGCTGTGGTCTGGTCACTGAAGAAGTTGAGGCCATACCTGTTTGGCACTCACTTCATTGTTCAGACAGACCACAAACCTCTACTTTGGCTAAAACAAATGAAAGGTGAAAATCCAAAATTGTTGAGGTGGTCCATATCCCTACAGGGAATGGACTATACAGTGGAACATAGACCTGGGAGTAGCCACTCCAATGCAGATGGACTCTCCAGATATTTCCACTTAGACAATGAAGACCCATCAGGGAATGACTAGTCTTATTGTCCTTCGTTTGGGGGGGGGTTGTGTGGGAAAGTACCATCTTGCCTGGCATGTTACCCCCATTTTTCACTGTATATATGTTGTTTTAGTTGTATGTGTCACTGGGACCCTGTTCTCCAGGGCCCCAGTGCTCATAAGTGTGCCTGAATGTGTTACCTGTGTAGTGACTAACTGTCTCACTGAGGCTCTGCTAATCAGAACCTCAGTGGTTATGCTCTCTCATTTCTTTCAAATTGTCACTAACAGGCTAGTGACCAATTTTACCAATTTACATTGGCTTACTGGAACACCCTTATAATTCCCTAGTATATGGTACTAAGGTACCCAGGGTATTGGGGTTCCAGGAGATCCATATGGGCTGCAGCATTTCTTTTGCCACCCATAGGGAGCTCTGACAATTCTTACACAGGCCTGCCACTGCAGCCTGAGTGAAATAACGTCCACGTTATTTCACAGCCATTTTACACTGCACTTAAGTAACTTATAAGTCACCTATATGTCTAACCTTTACCTGGTAAAGGTTAGGTGCAAAGTTACTTAGTGTGAGGGCACCCTGGCACTAGCCAAGGTGCCCCCACATTGTTAAGGGCCAATTCCCCGGACTTTGTGAGTGCGGGGACACCATTACACGCGTACACTACATATAGGTCACTACCTATATGTAGCTTCACAATGGTAACTCCGAATATGGCCATGTAACATGTCTATGATCATGGAATTGCCCCCTCTATGCCATCCTGGCATTGTTGGCACAATTCCATGATCCCAGTGGCCTGTAGCACAGACCCTGGTACTGCCAAACTGCCTTTTCTGGGGTTTCACTGCAGCTACTGCTGCTGCCAACCCCTCAGACAGGTTTCTGCCCTCCTGGGGTCAAGCCAGGCTTGTCCCAGGATGGCAGAACAAAGGACTTCCTCTGAGAGAGGGTGTTACACCCTCTCCCTTTGGAAAATGGTGTGAAGGCAGGGGAGGAGTAGCCTCCCCCAGCCTCTGGAAATGCTTTCTTGGGCACAGATGTGCCCAATTCTGCATAAGCCAGTCTACACCGGTTCAGGGACCCCTTAGCCCTGCTCTGGCGCGAAACTGGACAAAGGAAAGGGGAGTGACCACTCCCCTGACCTGCACCTCCCCTGGGAGGTGTCCAGAGCTCCTCCAGTGTGCTCCAGACCTCTGCCATCTTGGAAACAGAGGTGCTGCTGGCACACTGGACTGCTCTGAGTGGCCAGTGCCACCAGGTGACGTCAGAGACTCCTTCTGATAGGCTCCTTCAGGTGTTAGTAGCCTATCCACTCTCCTAGGTAGCCAAACCCTCTTTTTTGGCTATTTAGGGTCTCTGTCTCTGGGGAAACTTTAGATAACGAATGCAAGAGCTCATCAGAGTTCCTCTGCATCTCTCTCTTCACCTTCTGCCAAGGAATCGACTGCTGACCGCGCTGGAAGCCTGAAAAACTGCAACAAAGTAGCTAAGACGACTACTGCAACTCTGTAACGCTGATCCTGCCGCCTTCTCGACTGTTTTCCTGGTGGTGCATGCTGTGGGGTAGTCTGCCTCCTCTCTGCACTAGAAGCTCCGAAGAAATCTCCTGTGGGTCGACTGAATCTTCCCCCTGCAACCGCAGGCACCAAAAAGCTGCATTACCGGTCCCTTGGGTCTCCTCTCAGCACAACGAGCGAGGTCCCTCGAATCCAGCAACTCTGTCCCAGTGACCCCCACAGTCCAGTGACTCTTCAGTCCAAGTTTGGTGGAGGTAAGTCCTTGCCTCACCTCGCTAGACTGCATTGCTGGGAACCGCGACTTTTGCAGCTACTCCGGCCCCTGTGCACTTCCGGCAGAAATCCTTTGTGCACAGCCAAGCCTGGGTCCACGGCACTCTAACCTGCATTGCACGACTTTCTAAGTTGGTCTCCGGCGACGTGGGACTCCTTTGTGTAACTTCGGGTGAGCACTGTTTCATGCATCCTCATAGTGCCTGTTTCTGGCACTTCTCCGGGTGCTCCCTGCTGCTGAGAGGACTCCTTGTCTTGCTCGTTGTCCCCTCTACGTCCTGGTCCAATTTGCGACCTCCTGGTCCCTCCTGGGCCACAGCAGCATCCAAAAATGCTAACCGCACGATTTGCAGCTAGCAAGGCTAGTGTTCTTTTGGTGGGAAAACACTTCTGCACGACTCTCCACGGCGAGCGGGATCCGTCCACGAAAGGGGAAGTCTCTAGCCCTTTTCGTTCCTGCAGAAACCTCAGCTTCTTCTGTCCAGAAGAAGCTTCTTTGCACCCACAGCTGGCATTTCCTGGGCATATGCCCATCTCCGACTTGCTTGTGACTTTTGGACTTGGTCTCCTTGTTCCACAGGTACCCTAGATTGGAAATCCATCGTTGTTGCACTGTTGGTTTGTGTCTTTCCTGCATTATTCCTCTATCACAACTTCTTTGTCTTCTGGGGAACTTTAGTGCACTTTGCACTCACTTTTCAGGGTCTTGGGGAGGGCTAATTTTCTAACTCTCACTATTTTCTAATAGTCCCAGCGACCCTCTACAAGGTCACATAGGTTTGGGGTCCATTCGTGGTTCGCATTCCACTTTTGGAGTATATGGTTTGTGTTGCCCCTATCCCTATGTGTCCCCATTGCATCCTATTGTAACTATACATTGTTTGCACTGTTTTCTAAGACTATACTGCATATTTTTGGTATTGTGTACATATATCTTGTGTATATTTCCTATCCTCTCACTGAGGGTACACTCTAAGATACTTTGGCATATTGTCATAAAAATAAAGTACCTTTATTTTTAGTATAACTGTGTATTGTGTTTTCTTATGATATTGTGCAAGTGACACTTGTGGTACTGTAGTAGCTTCACACGTCTCCTAGTTCAGCCTAAGCTGCTCTGCTAAGCTACCATTATCTATCAGCCTAAGCTGCTAGACACCCTATACACTAATAAGGGATAACTGGGCCTGGTGCAAGGTGCAAGTACCCCTTGGTACTCACTACAAGCCAGTCCAGCCTCCTACAATAACCAATGGCACTCTCTTGGGATGCAATCCAACCCATCGTTCTCTTGCCCGCTATGCCATCTGAAGTTAGACTAAGGCGTATGCAAATCAGTCTTTGTCCTGTTCTGGTAGGAACAGTCCAGCCTGGATTGCCAGGCCTCATGGTTTATAAATGTCATCAGACAATCAATATTAGACAGTTATATGTTCGGTATCATGTAAACATAATTTGCACAGTGGCTGTTGCCACTGTGTAGTAATATTTAGGTCACAGTTTGCATGGGAAAAGCATTTTCTGTTTTGCTAATACCTTTAGCACTGTGTGACGAATGTTCTCAAAATATAAAAAATGTAAATGCAAAAAAAAAATGTTTTAAACTTCATCTACTTCAGCTCCTTCCTGAAAGGTGTGGGTGATCCATCAAGCTAGCGCCGAGAAACAAACGGAGGAGTGATCCACGGCGTCTTTTTCCCATGGTGATTCCCACAGGAAATGTGAGAAATGATAGAGAAAATGGCTGAACTAAATGACACGTTGGGCAGAAAGTTGAATCTTTACTCAGAAAGTCCACTTTTCATTGTTTGCTTTTAATACATTCAGCTGCCTTCCAGACATTAGGATGTAAACTCTAGTGATCCGTGGACGGCTGGTCCAGGGGAGAACTGCAGGACTTCCATGGTATTGGACATTTAAAAACTAAGGCGTTCTGATTGGTCACGAGTGTTTGTTTTTCTGCTGGGCCCCTTCAGTCTCACAGGACCCAGCAATCTGATTGGCTGGTTGCAACATGAAGATAAATGTCCTAAAGGATGAAGTAGAAGCAGTTGCTTGAAATGGAAAAATTAAAGTGCCGGTACTCTGTGCCAGAGTACCTGCTTGTTCCTGAGAAGTGCCGGTACTCTCCAATTAAAAGTATTACGTTTTTCTTGAGATGTGCCGGAACTCTCCCTCTCAAAATAAAAAAGTGCTCAGTACCGGACAGTACCGGCCCAGTACCCTGTCCCCCTGAAACTTCTAGGTGGGACCCTGGAGGAACCCCGGCTCACAATTAAAAGTACAATTGGTTTCAGAAACTCAAGCTTGCACAGTTTTGTAGTACCGGTGGTTGATGCCTGGTGATCGTACCATGGTGCAGAAAAAAAAATGTAAGACAATTATGAAAGATGTGGGGTGGGTATGCGTGTGGGGGTGGCTGCCCACAGGAGGGGGTGGGTGGAAGGCCTGTGGTGAACTCCATGCTGCACGCAGCCAAAGGGGTTGGCCGCCATAGGGTGTTGGGCGCAGGATTTTTTATGACAGATAAATCCATTGGCCCTGTACACACCTCCTCATGGATAGCCCAACCCTGCCAGACACCCAAGTCCTCTTTAGGTGGCAAAACTCCTGGTGCACAGAACCCTGTGTCGAGCCATTCACTGGCAGCCAACCCCCATGGGCAGCGAACCACACACAGGTGGGCAAGCTGCAGTTGCACACAGGACCTGGTCCTGTGCACAACCCCTCACGGACAGCCCACTCCCTCCAGACACCCAATCCCCCCTCAGGTGGCCAAACACTCAATGCGTGCCTCCCCCCTGTGCCAACCCCTTCATGAACAGCCAACCTTCCATCAACTGCTACCCAGGCATGGGGGCAACCCCTGCCGCGCATGGTCTCCTCCCGGTGCACAACCCCTCACGGACAGCCCACTCCCTCCAGACACCCAATCCCCCCTCAGGTGGCCAAACACTCAATGCGTGCCTCCCCCCTGTGCCAACCCCTTCATGAACAGCCAACCTTCCATCAACTGCTACCCAGGCATGGGGGCAACCCCTGCCGCGCATGGTCTCCTCCCGGTGCACAACCCCTCACGGACAGCCCACTCCCTCCAGACACCCAATCCCCCCTCAGGTGGCCAAACACTCAATGCGTGCCTCCCCCCTGTGCCAACCCCTTCATGAACAGCCAACCTTCCATCAACTGCTACCCAGGCATGGGGGCAACCCCTGCCGCGCATGGTCTCCTCCCGGTGCACAACCCCTCACGGACAGCCCACTCCCTCCAGACACCCAATCCCCCCTCAGGTGGCCAAACACTCAATGCGTGCCTCCCCCCTGTGCCAACCCCTTCATGAACAGCCAACCTTCCATCAACTGCTACCCAGGCATGGGGGCAACCCCTGCCGCGCATGGTCTCCTCCCGGTGCACAACCCCTCACGGACAGCCCACTCCCTCCAGACACCCAATCCCCCCTCAGGTGGCCAAACACTCAATGCGTGCCTCCCCCCTGTGCCAACCCCTTCATGAACAGCCAACCTTCCATCAACTGCTACCCAGGCATGGGGGCAACCCCTGCCGCGCATGGTCTCCTCCCGGTGCACAACCCCTCACGGACAGCCCACTCCCTCCAGACACCCAATCCCCCCTCAGGTGGCCAAACACTCAATGCGTGCCTCCCCCCTGTGCCAACCCCTTCATGAACAGCCAACCTTCCATCAACTGCTACCCAGGCATGGGGGCAACCCCTGCCGCGCATGGTCTCCTCCCGGTGCACAACCCCTCACGGACAGCCCACTCCCTCCAGACACCCAATCCCCCCTCAGGTGGCCAAACACTCAATGCGTGCCTCCCCCCTGTGCCAACCCCTTCATGAACAGCCAACCTTCCATCAACTGCTACCCAGGCATGGGGGCAACCCCTGCCGCGCATGGTCTCCTCCCGGTGCACAACCCCTCACGGACAGCCCACTCCCTCCAGACACCCAATCCCCCCTCAGGTGGCCAAACACTCAATGCGTGCCTCCCCCCTGTGCCAACCCCTTCATGAACAGCCAACCTTCCATCAACTGCTACCCAGGCATGGGGGCAACCCCTGCCGCGCATGGTCTCCTCCCGGTGCACAACCCCTCACGGACAGCCCACTCCCTCCAGACACCCAATCCCCCCTCAGGTGGCCAAACACTCAATGCGTGCCTCCCCCCTGTGCCAACCCCTTCATGAACAGCCAACCTTCCATCAACTGCTACCCAGGCATGGGGGCAACCCCTGCCGCGCATGGTCTCCTCCCGGTGCACAACCCCTCACGGACAGCCCACTCCCTCCAGACACCCAATCCCCCCTCAGGTGGCCAAACACTCAATGCGTGCCTCCCCCCTGTGCCAACCCCTTCATGAACAGCCAACCTTCCATCAACTGCTACCCAGGCATGGGGGCAACCCCTGCCGCGCATGGTCTCCTCCCGGTGCACAACCCCTCACGGACAGCCCACTCCCTCCAGACACCCAATCCCCCCTCAGGTGGCCAAACACTCAATGCGTGCCTCCCCCCTGTGCCAACCCCTTCATGAACAGCCAACCTTCCATCAACTGCTACCCAGGCATGGGGGCAACCCCTGCCGCGCATGGTCTCCTCCCGGTGCACAACCCCTCACGGACAGCCCACTCCCTCCAGACACCCAATCCCCCCTCAGGTGGCCAAACACTCAATGCGTGCCTCCCCCCTGTGCCAACCCCTTCATGAACAGCCAACCTTCCATCAACTGCTACCCAGGCATGGGGGCAACCCCTGCCGCGCATGGTCTCCTCCCGGTGCACAACCCCTCACGGACAGCCCACTCCCTCCAGACACCCAATCCCCCCTCAGGTGGCCAAACACTCAATGCGTGCCTCCCCCCTGTGCCAACCCCTTCATGAACAGCCAACCTTCCATCAACTGCTACCCAGGCATGGGGGCAACCCCTGCCGCGCATGGTCTCCTCCCGGTGCACAACCCCTCACGGACAGCCCACTCCCTCCAGACACCCAATCCCCCCTCAGGTGGCCAAACACTCAATGCGTGCCTCCCCCCTGTGCCAACCCCTTCATGAACAGCCAACCTTCCATCAACTGCTACCCAGGCATGGGGGCAACCCCTGCCGCGCATGGTCTCCTCCCGGTGCACAACCCCTCACGGACAGCCCACTCCCTCCAGACACCCAATCCCCCCTCAGGTGGCCAAACACTCAATGCGTGCCTCCCCCCTGTGCCAACCCCTTCATGAACAGCCAACCTTCCATCAACTGCTACCCAGGCATGGGGGCAACCCCTGCCGCGCATGGTCTCCTCCCGGTGCACAACCCCTCACGGACAGCCCACTCCCTCCAGACACCCAATCCCCCCTCAGGTGGCCAAACACTCAATGCGTGCCTCCCCCCTGTGCCAACCCCTTCATGAACAGCCAACCTTCCATCAACTGCTACCCAGGCATGGGGGCAACCCCTGCCGCGCATGGTCTCCTCCCGGTGCACAACCCCTCACGGACAGCCCACTCCCTCCAGACACCCAATCCCCCCTCAGGTGGCCAAACACTCAATGCGTGCCTCCCCCCTGTGCCAACCCCTTCATGAACAGCCAACCTTCCATCAACTGCTACCCAGGCATGGGGGCAACCCCTGCCGCGCATGGTCTCCTCCCGGTGCACAACCCCTCACGGACAGCCCACTCCCTCCAGACACCCAATCCCCCCTCAGGTGGCCAAACACTCAATGCGTGCCTCCCCCCTGTGCCAACCCCTTCATGAACAGCCAACCTTCCATCAACTGCTACCCAGGCATGGGGGCAACCCCTGCCGCGCATGGTCTCCTCCCGGTGCACAACCCCTCACGGACAGCCCACTCCCTCCAGACACCCAATCCCCCCTCAGGTGGCCAAACACTCAATGCGTGCCTCCCCCCTGTGCCAACCCCTTCATGAACAGCCAACCTTCCATCAACTGCTACCCAGGCATGGGGGCAACCCCTGCCGCGCATGGTCTCCTCCCGGTGCACAACCCCTCACGGACAGCCCACTCCCTCCAGACACCCAATCCCCCCTCAGGTGGCCAAACACTCAATGCGTGCCTCCCCCCTGTGCCAACCCCTTCATGAACAGCCAACCTTCCATCAACTGCTACCCAGGCATGGGGGCAACCCCTGCCGCGCATGGTCTCCTCCCGGTGCACAACCCCTCACGGACAGCCCACTCCCTCCAGACACCCAATCCCCCCTCAGGTGGCCAAACACTCAATGCGTGCCTCCCCCCTGTGCCAACCCCTTCATGAACAGCCAACCTTCCATCAACTGCTACCCAGGCATGGGGGCAACCCCTGCCGCGCATGGTCTCCTCCCGGTGCACAACCCCTCACGGACAGCCCACTCCCTCCAGACACCCAATCCCCCCTCAGGTGGCCAAACACTCAATGCGTGCCTCCCCCCTGTGCCAACCCCTTCATGAACAGCCAACCTTCCATCAACTGCTACCCAGGCATGGGGGCAACCCCTGCCGCGCATGGTCTCCTCCCGGTGCACAACCCCTCACGGACAGCCCACTCCCTCCAGACACCCAATCCCCCCTCAGGTGGCCAAACACTCAATGCGTGCCTCCCCCCTGTGCCAACCCCTTCATGAACAGCCAACCTTCCATCAACTGCTACCCAGGCATGGGGGCAACCCCTGCCGCGCATGGTCTCCTCCCGGTGCACAACCCCTCACTACAGCCCACTCCCTCCAGACACCCAATCCCCCCTCAGGTGGCCAAACACTCAATGCGTGCCTCCCCCCTGTGCCAACCCCTTCATGAACAGCCAACCTTCCATCAACTGCTACCCAGGCATGGGGGCAACCCCTGCCGCGCATGGTCTCCTCCCGGTGCACAACCCCTCACTACAGCGCACTCCCTCCAGACACCCAGGCACCCCCTTAGTTGGTCAAACCAGGTTAACAAGGGGAATGTTTTCATTTTTCCTTTTTTTCAATGTCACACGAGTGTGGAATCGTGCTGTACACATACAAAGGGGGAGAAGACATTAACCGTAGTTTTTGTACGGGACGGGGGCCCTCCTAGAACAACAAATATGTTTCGCGCAGCGCAGACACCTTTGCAGAAGGGCTCCTGCATTGGAGCATGTCCATCTAGAGTACGCCATCAATTATTTTTCGATTCTTTAACTATGAAAGATGTTTCTAACAAGAACCTTTTTTAACCATTTTTTAAAACCTTTTTGATAAACATTCCATTGAGAATATCCGAGCACACTCATGCAGGGAGTGTCGGTCCTGCTGACCGGAACCTGCAGCTTGAGAAGAACTATCCCCCGGCTGGACATGACGGTGTGGAGCTATTGATACAAGGGGGTGGGGGGGCTCCGTGGCCCCGACCCCCCCTCACCCAGGCCTCTCTCTGTGTCCAGCCTTCAGCTGCCTGGGGTGCGTGTCTTGGGGTGCTTGCGCACACCGGAGGTACCAAAAGAACATTTGTGGGTGGTGCCACTGCACAATGACTTGTCACAGACTCTGCATGTCACAGTCCTCACAGACACTGTTCCTCTCCTGCAGGAGCAGTGAATACTTCCATGCAATGGACGGGGGGTGCTGCATTGGTCTCCTTCGTGCGGCGGCTCCTACTCGGCCGAGGCCTGTTCCTGCTTCATCAGGAGACGCCATGATGTTTAGTATCAACCCCAAAGGAATATCCAGAGAGGAATGACAAGGCAGAGACCCCTGCCTCGGTGGTAGCAGTCCCTCATAAGAGTTGGAGGGTGGGATCCTCCTGTCTATACCTGAAACTAATAATATCAGCCAATGAGGAGGGGTTTCTCTCTCATACCACGGTACCATTTTCAAGTACTGTGGGACTGTAACTCCTAAAAATGCCGAAATGTCGCTAAAACTGCAAGATACCTTTCTGATTAGGGTCTGTGAGGAAACCTCTAGGTTCAAATTTTAAATAAACTTACCCCTTCATAGTTAACATAACTTTTTTTTCCAGAACTGGAAATAATTCCATGTGGGATTCCCACGGGACCGTCTCATTGGTTCCATGGATGGTGCAGGACTGCTGCGTACCTGATGGGAGGTCAACAAATAAAAATGAAAGTAACTGTTCGATTGGCGACTCAGGAGACACGACTAAAAAGCCCACACCCTTTAGAAACAATCTCAAATGGTTTTGTGGCCCCCTCACTGGATTGGTGTTTAACGGAGACAGTTTGCAGTAAATACAACCTGAAGCCATCAGGGATTGAGACAAAACTGGAGACCAGCATGCGTCAAGTGCATCATCCTCAAGGCCCATGCAAGGTGCCCCATCTGAAGATGCTGAGACTCTCCTACCAAGCAGTTCTGCACCACCACAGAAAGCAAGGCCAGCAAAGGAATCAGGCAAAGGGTTGTAGCCCCCGCAGAATATGGGGGCCCCCTGAGTCTACCATATCTCACAGATATTCATTGACCGTAGGCTGAATGGGGGCCCACTAAAGGGATTGGGGCCCCCTGTGCCACAGGGGCCTGTGTTGCACCCATGGCTTTCTGCCAAATTTGGTGTAATTCTGTTCAGCCATTTTGGATGGATGCGCAGCAGACATACACAGCACGCATGCAGCGGGTGCGCCTAAGGCACGTGCCTCTGCGCTTCTCTGCGCTGATCCCGCAGAGTTGGGAGTGGATGTTGCTGCTTTGTCCACCCACGCTTCCTCACCCTCAGGTAGGATCTTGCATCTCTCTTCAGCACTGCGCCCCCTCCACCCGCACGCAGCCTTGACCAGTAATAATTGGTTACTAGCACTGATAGCATGGATATCTCGGTTTCTAACCCCAGCGCTATCTACTATCGTCGTAAGCCAACGTCATCTCTGACGGAGGCTCATTGACTGTTAATAACAGAAACTTTGGCCATTTACTAGCACAGCCGTTACCTATTCTGTTCGGCGTGCGTAAAAGGCGGCTTAACTTAATATTTGCTCTTTGTCCGTGCACTGTAAAAAAGCTCCTGCTTTCTGAACCCTGGGACATTTTTCATCACAGTTCTGATTAAATGCGGGTTCCTCCCTTGATTCATTGTTTCCCAAGAGTGCTCTCTACTTTTTTTTAAGTCAAAGCCTACCAGAAAGCACAGCTGCCTGGTGTGCAAGGACTTCTTGAGGACATTATGAAAGCTGACCTAGGAATGCCTTCCTCCCGTTGCTTACCATTGGCTTTGTGATTTGTAACTCATACTTGCTTGCTTATTTGTTGGCTTTATTTGCTTTAGGCTATCTGTAGGAGGCTGGCCTGGTTTGCAGTGGGTACCTTGGGTACTTCCACCTTATACCAGGTCCACTTATCCCTTATTAGTGAAATGTAGTCAGTGTTCTGGCAGCTTAGGCTGATAGACTTAGCTATAGCAGAGCAGCTTAGGCTGAACTAGGAGACATGCAGAGCTCCTGCAATACCACTTATAGTTACACAGTACTTATACACAAGTAAAGACAATACTCAGTGTTACCAAAAATAAGAGTACTTTATTTTAGTGACACAAGGCCAAAAATATTTTAGAGACAATACTCTTTCTGCAGACCAAAATCAGGTGGGTAAATAGTCATAGAATAGTGCAAACAGTACAAAATACAATAGGATGCAATAGGCCTAGGAGCAACACAAACCATATACTAAGAAAGTGGAATGTGAATCACAAATTCCCTCCTTCGCAAGTGTATTGTGTAGAGGGGCGTGGGAGTGTAATAGAACACCAAAGATAAGTGAAATTCCCCACCCCAGAGCCCAGGAAAGTAGGAGTAAAGTACAGCAAGTTTCCTCAGGACACACTAGAAGTCATGATAAGAGTTATTGCAAGAACCTAGCAAGACTGCAAGCAACAAATGGTGGATTCCTGGACCTGAAGACCTGTGAAGAGCGGAGACCAAGTTCAGAAGTCGCAGAAGATTCCCGGAGGGACAGGAGCCCCTGCCAACCTAGAAGATGGTGCAAAATTGGATTCTCTGATTGGAAGAAGTCTGCAGAAGAGCACCAAAGAAGATGGCTGCGGGTTCCTGCATGGTGCAGGAGATGTCCCGCGTCAAGATGTTGGATACAGGCTGTTTGTGTTACTGGATTCATCCAACAAGCCTTGGTTCAAGCAAGGTCGCGGTTTTCGTCAAAATGGCACTGCCGGGACCCAGGAGGGACCTGGGGGCCTCAACTTGGACTGAGAAGGCAGAAGGGGCTCCCAACACTGGAGAGAGCCCACAGATGACCAGGCAGCACCCACGGGAGTGCCAGGACACCGGGACAAAGGAGGTGCAAAATGCGGTTGGTGCAGCACAACAAAACAAGGTTCCACGCCGCCGGAGAACAAGTCGGCGAGTTGTGCGTCGCAGGATGGAGTGCTGGAGCCCTGGGCCATGCTGTGCACAAAGGATTCTTGGAAGAAGCGCACAGAAGCCCAAGGAGATGGAGATGATGTGGTGCACAGACGTTCTGTCGCAAACCGGGAAGGCAAGAACTTACCTCCACCAAACTTGGACAGCTGGACTTTAGGACAGTCTGGGTCACGTCGGTCCACCACCTGTGTGCCAGGAAGCACGCTCGTCGTCAGGAGAGGAGTCCCAGAGTACCGGTCGTCGTCTTAGAAGGTGCCTGCAGAAGCAGGGAAGTGACTCCGTCACTCCACGGGAGATTCCTTTGGTTCTTCTGGTGCAGGGTTAAGACAGGGAGTCCTCAGAGCGTGCACACCATGGAAACTGTTGCAAATGCTGGCTGGAGCTGAAGTTGCAGGTCACAGGAGTCATCCTGGATACTTTGTTGCAGTTACAGCGGTTCCTGGAGCAGTCTGCGGTTGATCCGACAGTCAGAACTGAAGCAGAGGATGCAGAGGAGTCCTGGTGGAGTCTTGCAAGCCGAATCTGAAGAGGAGCCCACAGGAGAGACCATAAATAGCCCTGAGAGGGGGATTGGCTACCTACCCAGCAATGCACCTATCAGGAGGGGTCTCTGACATCACCTGCTGGCACTGGCCACTCAGATATCCAGAGTGTTCCCACACCTTGGAAAACAAGATGGCTGAATTCTGGGACACACTGGAGGAGCTCTGGGCACCACCCCTGGGGTGGTGAGGGGCCGGGGAGTGGTCACTCCCTTTTCCTTTGTACAATTTCGCACCAGAGCAGGAACTGGGTGTCCCTGAACCGGTGTAGACTGGCTTATGCAAGGAGGGCACCATCTGTGCCCTTCAAAGCATTTCCAGAGGCTCTGGGAGGCTACCCCTCCCAAGCCTGTAACACCTATTTCCAAAGGGAGAGAGTGTAACACCCTCCTCCCAAAGGAAATGCTTTGTTCTGCCTTCCTGGGACTGGGCTGCCCAGACCCCAGGAGGGCAGAACCCTGTCTGTGAGGTGGCAGCAGCTGTAGCTGCAGTGCAAGCCTCAGAGAGCTGGTTTGGCAGTACTAGGTGTGCATGGTGGAGCCCCCAGGATGCATGGGATTGGCCCCACAATACCGGATTTGGAATGGGGGGACAATTCCATGATCTTAGACACCTCACATGGCCATATTCGGAGGTATTGACCTATATGTCGTGCATGCGTGTAATGGTATCCCTGCACTCACTAAGTCTGGGGAATTGGCCCTGGACAGCGTGGGGACACCTTTGCTAGTGCAAGGGTGCCCTCACACTTAGTAACTTTGCACCTAGCCTTCAGTAAATGAAGGTTAGACATATAGGTGACTTATAAGTTACTTCAGTGCAGTGAAAATGGATGTGAAATAGTGTGTGCACTATTTCACTCCTGCTGCAATGGCAGTAATGAAGAAAGGTTTGTCTGAGCTCCTTATGGGTAGCAAAAGAAATGCTGCAGCCTATAAGAATCTTCTGCAACCCCGATGCCCTGTGTACCTAGGTACCATAAACTAGGGACTTATAAGGGGGGGTCCAGTGTGCCAATTGGAATATGAAGTCACTAAACTATAGTGACTAATTTGGAAGCAGAGAGAGCATAAGCACTGGAGTTCTGGTTAGCAGAACTCTAGTGACACAGATAAGCACTACTGACAACACACACATTAGGCCACAAACTATGAGCACTGGGGTCCTGGCCAGCAGGATCCCAGTGAGACAAGCAAAACATACGGAAGAGGGTACTTTCCTGCACTTTCCAGCATGTCTTTGTCTGTCCTGAGGAGCATAGTCTGTTTACTGGATTCTTCCATGAGTGCTCATTTTCTATAAACAGGTCTCTACATTTTGTTCTTATCTTGTCTCATTTGCTGTGCATTCAAAGACAAAAGTCAAAATTCAGGCTCTGTTTTCTAAGGGATCTTGGTGTTTACTTTTTTTCCCCCCTGACTTCAAGGTGAAAGCATTTATCTGACAATGAGGGGGTGTGAAAGGGAAGTTTTTTTTCTAGCACACAGGCAAGTTTAAATGTCTGTAAATGAACTCTGCAAATATTTAAAAATACACTTTTGTGTAATTCTGAAGTGTGATGGAGACAAATATTTTGATATGATCAAAACAAATCAGTACACTGGCTGTACAGCACTTCACAACACTCTATGACACTCCACTGTATAGCACTGTATGCTAACTACTCTACGACACTCTATGTCACTCTATGCCACTCAACTCTACTATCCTCCATGTCACTTTACTCCACTGTACAACACTCTGTGCTATGCCACTCCACTGTATGACACTTTACTCCAATCTACGCTATGCCAATCCACTCCACTCCATTCTACAGCACTCCACTCCATGGTACTCCACTCTATGACACTTTATTCCACTCTACACTGCTCTGTGAAACCCCTCTGCTCTATGACCCTCAGCTCTATGACACTTAATGCCACTCTATGCCCCTCCATGTCTCTACAGTCAACAGCACTCCACTCTATGCCCCTCTATGACACTCCACTCTACGACACCCTATTCCACTCTATGACACTTTACAACAATTTACTCCAATCTACTTTACACCCCTCCACTCTATGTCACTCCACACTACTCCACTCTATGCCACTCTACTCTTCTCCACTATATGCCACTCTACGCCACTTTACTCTACTCCACTCTATGACCCTTTACTCCGCTCTACATTACTCCACTCCACTCTACTCTACTCTACGGCACTTAACTGTACGCCACTCTATCCAACTCCATTATATCCCGCTCTGTTCCATCCCACTCCACTCTACACTAGTCCACTCCACACCACTCCACTCTACGCCACTCGACTCTCCAACTCTCTGCTCCACAATACTCCTCTCTACTCTACGCCACTCCACTCTATGACACTCTTCTCCACTCAATGCGACCCTCCACTCTACGCCCCTCCACTCTACACTCCTCCACTCTATGATACTGTAAGCCACTCTTTGAAATTCCACTCCACTCTATGACACTCCATAACTCTATGCGACTCCACTGTACACCATTCTATGACACTTTACTTCACTTCAGCTACACCACTACACACTAATCTACCCCACTCTAGGTCACTTCACTCTATGCCACACCACTTTATGACACTCTACTCCCCTTTACACCACAAAACTTACGATCGTCCACTCTATGCCCTTCCACTCCATGACATTCCACTTTACGATACTCACCTCTATGACACTCCACTGCACACAACTGTACTCCATGCTACACCACTCTACTCAACTCTGCTGTACTCTGCTGCATTCTTTTTCACTCTGCACCCTCTACGCCACTCTACTCCACTCCACTTTATTCCACTCTCCACCCACTTTACTCCATGCCACGCCACTCTGCTCTATTCTACACCGCCCTATTCTTCTCCACTCTATGCACTCTACTACACTCTACACACTTCAGTCTATGTCACTCCACTCTACTCCACTTTACTCCACTCTACTCCACTGTAGGTCACTCTACTCCACTCTACGCCACTCTAATCCCCTCTACACAACTGTACTCCACTCTACTCTAATCCATGCCACACCACTCTATGCCACTATACTCCATTCCACTTCATTATACTCCATGACCCTTCACTCTATGACCCTCCACTCTACTTTACAACAGTCTACTCTATGACACTCTACTCTATGCCCTCCACTTTATGGCACTCTATTCCACTTTATGTAACTCCACTCTATGACACTCTACTCTACTTTACGACATCCTACTTCACTCAATGCAACTCCCTCTATGTCACTGCATGCTACTTTGCTCCACTCTACACATTTCCACTCTCATCCACTAATCCACTCTACACAACTCCACTTTACACCGCTCTGTGCCACTCCATTTCATGACACTCGACTCCATTCTACTTCACTCTATGCCCCTACACTATATGCCACTCTACACCCCTCCACTCTACTTCACTCTACACCACTCTACTCCACCCAATGACACTCCACGACACTCCACTCCACTCCACTCTACCCTACAACACTCCACTCTACTTCACAACACTCCACCCTACTCCACTCTTTAGCCCTCCACTCCACAACCCTCTTCTCTGTGACACGTCACACCACTCTATGCCCCTCCATCATACATCCCTCCACTGTACAACCCTCAATGACACTCCACTCTATGACACTCTATTCAACTCTATGGCATTCTATGCCCCTCCACTCAACAACACTTGAGTTCACTCTACTTTACGCCCCTCCTCTCTACACCCCTCCACTCTACGCCACTCTACTCTACAACACTTTACTCCAATCAACCCTACGCGGCTCCACTCAGTTCTACTCCACTCTACGACACTCCACCCTATGACACTCAACACAATGACAATCTACTTTACGACACTCTAACCAACTCCACTGTATCCAGCTCCACTCTGTCCCACTCCAGTATACGTCACTCCACTCCACGAGACTCCACTCTATCACACTCTACTGCACTCTACACCACTCTATAGGCCAGATGTACGGCCACATTTTCTTTTGCAACTCGCAACTTGTGTATTTTTGTGACTCGCAATGTGCGAGTCACAAAAGGAATTGTACTAACGTATCACAGGCACATTTAGCGATTCCCTATGGGGTCTCAATTGACCTACCTCATCAATGTTCAAGAGGCAGGTCGCAACTTGTGACCCATTGGGAATGGACAATACCAGAGGGATGGTGGCCTGCTGGGAACAGCAAACCACCATGTCTGTGGTTATTTTTAAATAATGCAACTTTTTTAAAAACGCAGCTCGTTTTCCTTAAAGGAAAACATAATGCATTTCAAAAAGAAAAATGAAACGTTTCTGTTTCATTTTTTAAGGGTAGGCAGTGGTCCGTGGGACCACTGCCTGCTCTTAAACATATTTTTGCTACCATTCACAAAGGGGAAGAGGTCGCCTGGGGACCCTTCCATTTGCAACTGGCTTACCACGTAATTGAAGTAGGCAGTAAACTGTGATTGTTTCGCAACCCTTTTTCTGGTCGCAAGCAGTCATACATCCCCCTGCGACTCGCTATTAGAAAGGGACGCCCTTGGCACGCCCCTTCCTAATAGTGACTCACCAACCCAATTTTGCGAGTTGGTAAGAGGTTACAGACTCACAAAATAGGGTTTGTACATGCCAGAGGCCGTTTTAGTGGCTGCAAATGGGTTGAATCTCTATTTGTGGCTGCTAAGAATGTTTGTCATCTGGCCCTATACCCCTCCACTCCATAATACTTTACTCCACTCCACTCAACGCCCCTTCACTCTACTCTACTCCACTCTATGCCTCTCCACTGTATGCCCCTCCATTCTATGTTCCTCCAGTCGTCGTCGTTCTACGCCACTCCACTCCACTCTATGACACTCCACTTTACACCCTCTACTCCTCTCTATGCCATTCTCCTCTACACCACTAACTTTTAGCCATTCTGAACATCTGCCAGAATGGTACAGCATGGCTAAAACACACTGGCAAAGTCAATAGCTCTGGCATTCACGGGACCCATTGGCTTTGCCAATGCTTGTTACTTATTTGCTGCCCTCCTGACCCTCCCTCTAAATCTTCTACTCTGTTACTGAAGTTGAAGATCAGATGCTACTTGTCTATCGTACCCTCATTATTTTAGCGTATTTTAACATTCATGCAGATAACTGCCCTGGCTCCTTAGCACGAGTATCTGTTCAGCCATGGACTCTTTGAGGTTTCTCCTCACACTGATATCTGCACACACTGATGCCACACTTTGGACTCTCTCTGGTCCTTCAGCATATCTCCCTCGGTCCTGCAGTCACTCTGTCTCCCTTGGACAGATCTTGTGTTGTTGGCTTTCACTTTCTACAATGTGGCAGAGTGGAGTGGCACAGAGTGGAGTGGTGTATAGAGGCTTTCACACTTCAATCAAAGAGTCCAGGGTCTCAGCTGAGAACAACTTCTTCAGCTTGTGAGTGAGACTAGGTCAATCCACTTCTCTCAGTCTGGGAACTTTTACTCTTTATAACTCCTCTCTTCAGGGGATTTTAACATTGACATTCCTTCTAAGGCCAAGAAATGTCAGTGGTTCTCTGATTCCTTGAGGGATCTCAGACTCTGTGTCAGAAAGAGAAATGTCAGTGGTTCTCTCATTACTTGAGGGATCGCAGTCTCTGTGTCAGACAGCACGAGCGAAAGTGGCAAAACCTCTTTTAGGGAAGTCAATCTTTGGACTTGTAAACAACTATTACCTACCCTATAAATGTAAATTGAAAATGGCCAAGTCAGAGTTTATCTGCAGGCACATCCTCAATGCTGACAATGCCACAAAGCACTATTTAAACCCTTGGTGGTTTTTTGCATTGTCTGCATTGTCTGCATAAGCCTGCCTCGCATCCTTCTTTTCTGAAAAAATACTATTAATTTATTCCGATATTAAGAGCTTGAAATCAAAATTTTGAGATTCCCAGTTTACAGCTTTCCCCACCAGTCTTTGCTGTTGATGGGACACACGTGTCTACTGCTCTACATGAGGTTACCACTTTGTAAAAGTTTTTTTAATCTATAATGTTCCTGTTAATTAGGAACACGGAACACTGAATGACTCATTCAGTGCAGACTCGCGGTTATGGAAGAAACGTTGCCAAATATTTAAGAGGATACGCTCGAGAGGAAGCATCCTAATTAACAGGAACATTATTTAAGATATAAACAATTGGAAAAGGAGGAACGGACCTGGTGCATATTAAATGGACCCCATGATGGAATTCAATATGTAGAAAAGGAAAAATGGGAGATTTATTTAAACAGCCTTAAGAAGCCCTGAAGAAGTCCAGAGGAGCTGTAACCCAGATGAAACACGTGTTGGTTCGGCTGGAGTGGATCGTGAAGAAGCAATAACGAAGAACTTTTCAAATTCAGTTTGGGACATATTGGTGTGTTTTGATCATTATGTTGAAGACGGGTGCTTCATGTTATGGTATATCTTTGGAAACAGTCTGAGGATTGTCCATTCACAAGGTTTTGTGGGGGAGGTACCTTGTAGTACCACCGTCAAGTTGATTGGATAAGATACTAATGGTGAGCGTCATTTTCCTTAATACCACCTCATTTTAGTAGGTAACTAGGTTTTCATCCTGGCCGAAACACTGAAACTGCTCTGTCCTTCACTCATGATGGCCTAAGGGTGACGTGTGGTGTTCACCTGCCTTCAGAATGTTCAGAAGTGGATGTCCTGTAACTATTGCAAGCGTAATGCAAATAATTCAAAGATACTGCTTTGCAGCAGCCACTTTGATCATTGGCACCCTTCCCTCTGCCCGGAGGGGCATATTTTAAAATAATCACACAGCACAGCAAGTCACTGTGCTGCGTTTCATGACAGGGAAAGGGCAGGAATGCACCGTACTTAACATTTTATGGTGCATTCCTGTCTTTCCCCTGCGCAGGTCCACAATGTGCTGCCCAGCGCCAACGCACACACACTTGCACCACGGTGAAAGGGGACCTGCGTTGCATGCTGGATTCTCTTTGTGCAGGAAGGGGGGCCTTCCTGCACAAAAACAATCCTGAGAGGCTTTTTCCTCTTTGTATTGTGTGCTGCAGAGTGCAGCACGCATAGAAACAGGAAGTAATGAGGAGAAGTAAAGCTATCTCTCCTCGTCACGCCTCACCTGGGGAGGCGTAGCATTTTGACGCATTCCCAGGTCTACGAGTAATGGTAAGTCTGGCAATGCGGCAAAATCCTTGGGTGGGTGAGGTAAAAACGTATCTCTTTTCATAATCAGCTCTACATGTTTCCCTCACTTTTCTCCTTAAGCGCTGGGAAGCCCAGATGTGGGTAACCGTGTGCTTTATAAGTGTGATGAATACAATATATACATGGGAACACCCACACCCACCCATGGAGCGCCTCCCTTGTGCGCAGTAATGCAGCGCAGTGATGTGCGCTGCGTTGCGTTACTCTAGATTTATCATGCAAGGCCACGGACGGTGGTCTTGCGTGGCTTGATAAATCCGACTTAGGTTTTATGTGGCCAGGAAAGGCCTTTGCGTGACTTGATAGGTTTTATGTCGCCCTTTCACCCCTTGCGAGGTGCAAAGGCAACGCAAAACCTACATAAATATGCCTCTTAGTCTTTAGGTAATGCAATTTCCCAACTTCCAAAGTTGTATCTTTAGAAGTTCAAGTCGAACAGGGTCTCACCAACTCAACCCAAATCAGATCTGTCTCTGCCACCTGCTTCTACCTGTTGAAAACACCTGAAATAGATTCTCCCTTTCCTGCTTCTTTCGTTCCACACTCAAGTTGTGTCTGTGTCTATTCTTTCCAGATTTGACTACTACAATGCGCTCTAGTTGGGTTTGCCTGAATCTTCACCTGGGAAACGTCAAAGAGTTCAAAGTCTGGCAGGATGTGTAGTATGTGGGGTACACAGGTGCGATCATGTCACCCCGTCAAGGATCTAGCTTCAATTCAGTGTTTACTCTGTAATAGAATGAGTGCTGGTGCCCAAATGTCTGCCCAGGAGCCCATGGCCAGTGCAATTAAATGTTGGCTTGCCTAATACCAATGCTGCATAGCCTTTATTCCACCTCGAGGCTCTTTAATCCATTACTAGGCACTTCCTGCCCCTCTATCTCACTCTTGTGGGTTCCTGCTTTCTCCCTTTATGGTGGTTTTCAGTGTTTCTCGTCCTTCCGTCTTTCCATTTTATTTGTTTTACTCTCTTGCTCTCATCAATGTCTGACGCAGAAAAATAAACGCCTTTCCCTAAACATCAGTGCCAGCACCCCCCACTGGCAACCACTGACTCAAATTAAGCACTGATCTTCATTGACTCACAGTCTAAGAGTGTTTGACTTTTAAAATGCCGGGCACTAAGAGGGGTATTTTCTACCAATCAGAGAAGCCTTCCCTTCAGTGTTGATTCACTCACACTGAATTACTTCATCTAGTTCTCTTTACCTTTCCTCAGAGCCTCATATGAAACCTTCCTGAATGTTCTTGGCCCTAAATTGTTGAACAACATCCCTATTCATTTAACAACAACCTCATCTCACCTGTTAGGAAGACCCTTTAAACCTTTCTTTTGTTGCTAGCCATGACCCTTTTCAATCTCTGTGATACAGCCCTTCTTTAGTGCCAAGGCCCATATTTATACTTTATTTGCGCTGCATTTGAGCTGCTTTGTGATGCAAAAACGGCGCAAACTTACAAAATACACTTGTATTTTGTAAGTCTGCGCCACTTTTGAGTCAAAAGGCGGCGCAAATGCGGTGCTAAAAAAGTATAAAAATGGGCCCAAGTTGCCTACTTGGTGCTAGAGAATGTGCTTCCGATAAATACACCAATCAATCAATCATTCAGTCAATCAATCTATCAGTCGTTGAAAGCAGTCCGTCTCAGAGGGCTGGACAACTTTTAAGCAGATCTTCTAAGCTGGAAGTTCCCCTCGTCTCAGAATCCAGCTGTGTCACATTTCACTTATCAACAGATCAGCAGGAGGTTCAGGACTCCTTTCATCGATCTCTTTGTGTCCCAAGAGAGTGCTCAGTTTCCTCTCTTTTTAGGTTTCTCTCACCAGGCAGCACAAACTGCTAAGGCCCTATTGTGAACTTACAGTGGGCTTATAACCCGCCCATTGTTTACCATTGGTTCTCCTTGTTGCCACTCATTTCCTTACGTTTATTGAATGGCTTCCCTTCCTCCTCTTGTGTTTGTCCCTCCCCTGGAGCACAGCCTTTTTAACGTCCTTTTCCATCTACATTCAGCTGTCCACAGGAGATGTGTATGTGTTTCCTAGCTCTCTCTCCTTCATGTGCTTGTCTTTTACCCGCTTAAATATCCTGCTTTACAGCTGTGTTGCCCCCACCTGGCAGAATGTCTCTAAAAGCACAGCAACAGGGATATTTTTCGCTCTGGTATAATTGATGAACAGACATTAAGGGCCAGATTTACAAGGCCCTAGTGCCACCGGAGTGTCACGTTTTGTGACACTTCGGTGATGCTGTGCAGTGCACCACATTTATCAGGCAGCGCTAAGCCACTTTATGGGCCCCTACGACGCAGTTTTCTGCGGCAGAGGGGTGTGCAATGGGTGTTACTCTGGGCACTCCACGGCAACACCCATCACTTTTGACGCTGCCCCAAATTTACGAGAAGGTGTATATCTGTTGCAGTGCCAAAAACGAACGTCCCCCCTGGGTGACATTGGAATGGCACAACGACGAGGTATACTTTTATTTCTCCTCCTTTTTGCTTTTTCCACGTGCGCTGCAGAATGCAGCACTCATAAGAACAGCAAAAGGCCATTAATGATTGTTTATGTGCAGGAAGGTGCCCCTTCCTGCACATAAACAATCATTCAAAAATGACAATTTGGTTTTCTATGTGTAGGAAAGTCACTTCTTTTGTCATGGTTACCCCCACTTTTTGCCTGTTATCAGTGTACATAGACAGTTTTGACTGGGGTCCTGCTAACCAGTACCCCATTGATTGTGCTCTCTCCTCGAAACATGGTTGCTTTGGTACCCTTTACACCCCACAATTGGCATACTGGTGTACCCCTGTAAGCCCCTAAGTCACTCATAAATAGTACCTAGGTACCCAGGGCATTGGTACACCAGGGGTCCCTCATGGGCTGTGGCATGTACTATGCCACCGATGGGAGCCCATGCAAACTGTGTCTGCAGGCCTCCCATTTGCAGCCTGCGTGAAACTGTGCACCCACCCTTTCACTGCTGGTCACTGCACCAGCTCACTATAAGTCACACCTAAGTTTGGCCCTCTCAGCCCTGAGGGCAGGTTGCAGGTACCTGCACTAGCAAAGGTGCCCCCACAAACTCCAGTTCCATTTTGCTGGACCTCGTGAGTGCGGGGACCCAATTTTATGACTTCTGTCCAGCTACATAATGGTAACTCCAAACCTAGGCATGTTTGGTATCAAACATGTCGGAATCGTACACTGATACTAATGCAAGTATTGGTGGCATGATTCCATGCACTCTGGGGGCTCCTCAGAGGACCCCCCAGTGTGGTTCCTACTAGTCTTCCAGGTTTTGCGGGCAGCCCACGCTGCTGCGCCCCTCAGACAAGTTTCTATCCTCCTGCTGCTTGACCAGCTCAAGCAGGGGAAGACGGGACAAAGGAGTTCCTGTGGGAGAGGAGTTGCAACACCCTCTGTCTTGGAAATAGGTGTTACAGGGCTGGGGAGGAGTAGCCTTTGCACACCACCGGCTTGCTTTGAAGGGCACATTTGGTGCCCCCCTTGCATGATCCAGTTTACACCAGTCCAGGGACCCCTGGTCCCTAGTCTCATGCAAAACTACACAGAGGAAACGGGTTTGACCACTTCCCTGTCCATCACCACTACAGGGGTGGTGCCCAGAGCTCCTCCAGGTGGCCCTTGATTCTGCCATCTTGCACATAAAATGTCCAGAAGCCCCGGGAGCATCTGGTTGGTCAGGACAGGTATCTTAAGTCAGTGACCCCCTCTGATAGGTGGCTACTCTGCACAGTGACCAAGCCCCCTGTAAGGGTTTTTTAGGGACTCCCTTGCGGGTGGGTGCTCATATTCGGCATGCAAGACTCCACCTGGACTGCTCTGCATCGACCTCTCCTGCTGCTGGCCACCGGAACCGCTGCTGGACTTCACAGGAACCAAACAAGCCTGCAGCTCCTAAGACGACCTCGCTTTGCAACATTGCATTCTCCAGAGCTGTGCATCTTCTGGGGTCGGCAAGACTTCAGAAGCAAGAGGGAGTCCCCCTTGGAGTGAAGGAGTCACTCTCCAGCATCCACAGCCACCTAAGGTAACTATGTCCGGCTGCTGGGATCTGCTCTCCACAGGAACCTTGTGGATCCTCCAACACAGGTGGTGGCTCTGAGCGGTCCTCTTGGTCCTCTCTGCCTTCTGTCCAACTTGGGTGATGGGCACAGTGTGGAGTCAGCAGCTCACCTCATGGGATGCTGGAGCTCTTCTCTCTCACTCCTTGCAGCAAGCAAAGGCAGGCTTAGCGGACGGGCACAGTGCAGAGTCAGCAGCTCACCTCATGGGATGCTGGAGCTCTTGTCTCTCACTCCTAGCAGCCGGGCACAGTGTGGGGTCAGCAGCTCACCTCATGGGATGCTGGAGCTCTTCTCTCTCGCTCCTAGCAGTTGGGCACAGTGTGGGTTCAACAGCTCACCCCATTAGATGCTTGATATCTTCTCACTCACTCCTTGCAGTCCAACGGGGTGTGGGGTCAACACCTCACTTCACGGGCTGTTTGAGTTCTCCTCTCTCTCCTAGCAGCCGGGCACAGTGAGGGGTCAGCAACATACCTCATGGGCTGCTACAGCTCTTCCCTCCTACTCCTATAATAAGAGCACAGTGTGGGGACAGCTGCTCACCTCACGGGATGCTTGAGCTCTTCTCTCTCACTCCTAGCAGACGGGCACAGTATGGGGTCAGCAGCTCACCTCATGGGATGGTTGACCTCTTTCCTCTCGCTTCTAGCTGCTGTGCACACAGCAGAGTCAGCAGCACACCTAATGGGATGCTTGAACTTTCTCTCTCGCCCCTAGCAGCCGGGCACAGTGTGGGTTCAACAGCTCACCACATGAGATGCGTGAGCTCTTCTCTCTTTTTCCTAGCAGCCGGGAACAGTTTGGGGTCAGTAGTAAACCTAATGGGACGCTTGAGCTCTTCTCTCCCACTCCTAGCAGCAGGGCACAGTGTGGTGTCAGCAGCTCATCGCATGTGATGCTTCAGCAGCAGCCAGTGCAGGGCTGACAATGGGTGCACAAGCAATGCTGTGTGACCTGGAGAGGCAGCAATCAGCAGCATCCGGTGCAGGCCTGACTCTAGATGCATGAGCATGGCTGCACGGAGAGTACAGGCAGCAGTCCGCAGCAGCCAGTGCAGGCCTGACTGTGGGTGCATGAGCACGGCTGTGAGGACGGGCCAGGCAGCAGTCTGCAGCAGCCGTGTAGGCCTGACTGTGGGTGAATGAGCATGAGTGCCTAGACAAAACAGGTCACAGTCTGTGACAACAGTTGCAGGCCTAACTCTGGGTGCACGAGCAGGGCTGAGTGGACATCACAGGCAGCAGTCTGCGCCAGCTGGTGCAGGCCTGACTGTGGGTGCACAAGCATGGCTGTATGGACTGGAGAGGCAGCTGTCTGCAGCAGCTGCAGCAGGCCTGACTCTGGGTATATGGGCACAGGTACATGGGTGCATGAGCACGGCTGCGTGGACAGCACAGGCAGCAGTCTGCGTCAGATGGTGTAGGCCTAACCTTTGGTGCACGAGCATGGCCGTGTGGAAAGGAGAGGCAGGAGTCTGCAGCAGCCGTCCAGGACTGACTGTGGGTGCACGAACACGACTGTGTGTACAGGAGAGGCAGCTGCCTGCAGCAGCCAGATCAGGCCTGGCTCTGGGTGCATGAGTACAGCTGCGTGGGTGCACGAGCACGGCTGCATGGGTGCATGAGCACAGCTGTGTGGACAAGCCAGCCCGCAGTCTGCAGCAGCTGGTGCAGGCCTGACTGGGTGCATGAGCACACTGCGTGAGTACACGAGCAGGGCTGTGAGGACAGGCCAGGCAGCAGTCTGCAGTAGACGGTGCAGGCCTGACTGTGGGTGCATGAACACGACTGTGTGGACAGGAGAGGCAGCTGCCTGCAGCAGCCGGGTCAGGCCTGACTCTGGGTGCATTAGCACGGCTGCGTGGGTGCATGAGCACAGCTGTGTGGACAAGACAGGCAGCAGTATGCAGCAGCTGGTGCAGGTCTGACTGGGTGCATGAGCACGGCTGCATGAGTGCATGAGCATGGCTGTGAGGACAGGCCAGGAAGCAGTCTGCAGCAGCCGGTGCAGGCCTAACTGTGGGTGCACGAACACAACTGTGTGGACAGGAGAGGCAGCTGCTTGCAGCAGCCAGATCAGGCCTGACTGTGGGTGCATGAGCACGGCTGCGTGGGTGCACAAGCATGGCTGCATAGACAGCACAGGCAGCAGGCTGTGGCAGCTGGTGCAGTCCTGACTCTGGGCGCAAGAGCAAGGCTGCATGAGTGCATGCGCATGTCTGTGAGGACAGGACAGGCAACAATATGCAGCAGATGGTGCAGGCCTGGCTGTGGGTACATGAGCATGGCTTTGTGGACAGGACAGGCATAGGTCTGCAGCAGCTGGTGAAGGCTTGACTCTGGGTGCACAAGCGTGGCTGTGTGTGTGCATGAGCATGGCTGCAGGGAGAGCACAGGCAGCAGTCTGCAGCAGCTGAAGCAGGCCTGACTCTGGACGCACAAGCATGGCTGCTTGAGTGCTTGATCATGGCTGTGAGGACAGGCCTTGCAGCAGTCTGCAACAGCCGGTGCAGGCCTGTCTGTGGGTGCACAAATACAACTGTGTGGACAGCGAGGCAGCTGCCTGCAGCAGTTGGATTAGGCCTGACTCTAGGTGCATGAGCACGGCTGCGTGGGTGCACAAGCACGGCTGCATAGACAGCACAGGCAGCAGTCTGCCGCAGCTAATGCAGGCCAGACTCTGGATGCACGAGCACGGCTGTGTGAGTGCATGCACATGGCTGTGAGGACAGGCCAGGCAGCAGTCTGCAGCAGATGGTGCGGGCCTAGCTGTGGGTGCATGAGCATGGCTGTGAGGACAGGCCAGGCAGCAGTTTGCTGCAGATGCTGCAGGCCTGGCTGTGGCTACATGAGCATTGCTGTGCGGACAGGACAGACAGCAGTCTGCCGCAGCTAATGCAGGCCTGACTCTGGATGCACTAGCACGGCTGCCTGAGTGCATGAGCATGGCCATGAGGACAGGCCAGGCAGCAGTCTGTGGCACATGGTGTAGGCTTGACCTTGGGCACACGAGCATGGCCATGTGAACAGGAGAGGCAGCAGTCTGCAGCAGCCGGTGCAGGTCTGACTGGGTGCATGAGCACGGCTGCGTGAAGACATGAGGAGTGCTGTGAGGACAGGCCAGGCAGCAGTCTGCAGAAGCCGGTGCAGGCCTGACTGTGGGTGCACAAACACAACTGTGTGGACAGGAGAGGCAGCTGCTTGCAGCAGCCGGATCAGGCCTGACTGTGGGTGCACGAACACAACTGTGCGGACAGGAGAGGCAGCTGCTTGCAGCAGCCGGATCAGGCCTGACTGTGGGTGCATGAGCACGGCAGCGTGGGTGCACGAGCATGGCTGCATAAACAGCACAGGCAGCAGTCTGTGGCATCTGGTGCAGTCCTGACTCTGGGTGCACGAGCAAGGCTGCATGACTGCATGCGCATGTCTGTGAGGACAGGCTAGGCAACAATATGCAGCAGATGGTGCAGGCCTGGCTGTGGGTACATAAGCATGGCTGTGTGGACAGGATAGGTCGAGGTCTGCAGCAGCTGGTGCAGGCTTGACTCTGGGTGCACAAGCATGGTAGTGTGGGTGCACGAGCATGACTGCACGGAGAGTACAGGCAGCAGTCTGCAGCAGCTAATGCAGGCCTGACTCTGGATGCACGAGCACGGCTGTGTGAGTGCATGCACATGGCTGTGAGGACAGGCCAGGCAGCAGTCTGCAGCACGCGGTGCAGGCCTGACTGTGGGTGACGAGCATGGCTGCTTGGACAGGACAGGCAGCAGTCTGCAGCAGCCGGTGCCGGCCTGACTGTTGGTGCACAAGCACATCTGTGTGGACAGGACAGGCAGCAGTCTGCAGCAAGCGGTGCAAGCCTGACTGTGGGCGACGAGCATGGCTGCTTGGACAGGACAGGCAGCAGTCTGCAGCAGCCGGTGCCGGCCTGACTGTGGGTGCACGAGCACGGATGCTTGGACAGGACAGGCAGCAGTCTGCAGCAAGCGGTGCAGGCCTGACTGTGGGTGCACGAGCACGGCTGTGTGGAAAGGACAGGTAGCAGTCTGCAGCAAGCGGTGCAGGCCTGACTGTGGGTGACGAGCATGGCTGCTTGGACAGGACAGGCAGCAGTCTGCAGCAGCCGGTGCCGGCCTGACTGTTGGTGCACGAGCACATCTGTGTGGACAGGACAGGCAGCAGTCTGCAGCAAGCGGTGCAAGCCTGACTGTGGGCGACGAGCATGGCTGCTTGGACAGGACAGGCAGCAGTCTGCAGCAGCCGGTGCCGGCCTGACTGTGGGTGCACGAGCACGGATGCTTGGACAGGACAGGCAATAGTCTGCAGCAGCCGGTGCCGGCCTGACTGTGGGTGCACGAGCACGGCTGTGTGGACAGGACAGGCAGCAGTCTGCAGCAAGCGGTGCAGGCCTGACTGTGGGCGCGTGAGCACGGCTGCATGGACAGGCCAGGCAGCAGTCTGCAGCAAGCGGTGCACGCCTGACTGTGGGTGACGAGCATGGCTGCTTGGACAGGACAGGCAGAAGTCTGCAGCAGCCGGTGCCGGCCTGACTGTGGGTGCACGAACACAACTGTGTGCACAGGAGAGGCAGCTGCTTGCAGCAGCCGGATCAGGCCTGACTGTGGGTGCATGAGCACGGCAGCGTGGGTGCACGAGCATGGCTGCATAAACAGCACAGGCAGCAGTCCTGACTCTGGGTGCACGAGCAAGGCTGCATGACTGCATGCGCATGTCTGTGAGGACAGGCTAGGCAACAATATGCAGCAGATGGTGCAGGCCTGGCTGTGGGTACATGAGCATGGCTGTGTGGACAGGATAGGTCGAGGTCTGCAGCAGCTGGTGCAGGCTTGACTCTGGGTGCACAAGCATGGTGGTGTGGGTGCACGAGCATGGCTGCACGGAGAGTACAGGCAGCAGTCTGCAGCAGCTAATGCAGGCCTGACTCTGGATGCACGAGCACGGCTGTGTGAGTGCATGCACATGGCTGTGAGGACAGGCCAGGCAGCAGTCTGCAGCAGATGGTGCGGGCCTAGCTGTGGGTGCATGAGCATGGCTGTGAGGACAGGCCAGGCAGCAGTTTGCTGCAGATGGTGCAGGCCTGGCTGTGGGTACATGAGCATGGCTGTGCGGACAGGACAGACAGCAGTCTGCCGCAGCTAATGCAGGCCTGACTCTGGATGCACTAGCACGGCTGCCTGAGTGCATGAGCATGGCTATGAGGACAGGCCAGGCAGCAGTCTGTGGCACATGGTGTAGGCTTGACCTTGGGCACACGAGCATGGCCATGTGAACAGGAGAGGCAGCAGTCTGCAGCAGCTAATGCAGGCCTGACTCTGGATGCACGAGCACGGCTGTGTGAGTGCATGCACATGGCTGAGAGGACAGGCCAGGCAGCAGTCTGCAGCAAGCGGTGCAGGCCTGACTGTGGATGCACGAGCACGTCTGTGTGGAAAGGACAGGCAGCAGTCTGCAGCAAGCGGTGCCGGCCTGACTGTGGGTGCACGAGCACGGCTGTGTGGACAGGACAGGCAGCAGTCTGCAGCAAGCGGTGCAGGCCTGACTGTGGGTGACGAGCATGGCTGCTTGGACAGGACAGGCAGCAGTCTGCAGCAGCCGGTGCCGGCCTGACTGTGGGTGCACGAGCACGGATGCTTGGACAGGACAGGCAGCAGTCTGCAGCAGCCGGTGCCGGCCTGACTGTGGGTGCACGAGCACGGCTGTGTGGACAGGACAGGCAGCAGTCTGCAGCAAGCGGTGCTGGCCTGATTGTGGGCGCGTGAGCACGGCTGCATGGATAGGCCAGGCAGCAGTCTGCAGCAAGCGGTGCACGCCTGACTGTGGGTGACGAGCATGGCTGCTTGGACAGGACAGGCAGCAGTCTGCAGCAGCCGGTGCCGGCCTGACTGTGGGTGCACAAACACAACTGTGTGGACAGGAGAGGCAGCTGCTTGCAGCAGCCGGATCAGGCCTGATTGTGGGTGCATGAGCATGGCTGTGTGGACAGGATAGGTCGAGGTCTGCAGCAGCTGGTGCAGGCTTGACTCTGGGTGCACAAGCATGGTGGTGTGGGTGCACGAGCATGGCTGCACGGAGAGTACAGGCAGCAGTCTGCAGCAGCTAATGCAGGCCTGACTCTGGATGCACGAGCACGGCTGTGTGAGTGCATGCACATGGCTGTGAGGACAGGCCAGGCAGCAGTCTGCAGCAGATGGTGCGGGCCTAGCTGTGGGTGCATGAGCATGGCTGTGAGGACAGGCCAGGCAGCAGTTTGCTGCAGATGCTGCAGGCCTGGCTGTGGGTACATGAGCATGGCTGTGCGGACAGGACAGACAGCAGTCTGCCGCAGCTAATGCAGGCCTGACTCTGGATGCACTAGCACGGCTGCCTGAGTGCATGAGCATGGCTATGAGGACAGGCCAGGCAGCAGTATGTGGCACATGGTGTAGGCTTGACCTTGGGCACACGAGCATGGCCATGTGAACAGGAGAGGCAGCAGTCTGCAGCAGCCCGTGCAGGACTGGCTGTGGGTGCACGAACACAACTGTGTGGACAGGAGAGGCAGCTGCCTGCAGCAGCCGGATCAGGCCTGACTCTGAGTGCATGAGCACGGCTGAGTGGGTGCACGAGCACAGCTGTGTGGACAAGACAGGCAGCAGTATGCAGCAGATGGTGCAGGTCTGACTGGGTGCATGAGCATGGCTGCGTGAAGACACGAGGAGTGCTGTGAGGGCAGGCCAGGCAGCAGTCTGCAGAAGCCGGTGCAGGCCTGACTGTGGGTGCACGAACACTACTGTGTGGACAGGAGAGGCAGCTGCCTGCAGTATCCGGATCAGGCTTGACTCTGGGTGCATGAGCACGGCTGCGTGGGTGCACGGGCATGGCTGCATGAGTACATGCGCATGTCTGTGAGGAGAGGCCAGGCAACAATATGCAGCAACATTTTCCCGGCTGTGTATCCTCTTGGGCCGGCAAGACTTCAGCTGCATCAAGAAGCAAGGAGGAATTTCCCTTGGAGTGAAGGAGTCCCTCCGCTGCATCTGCAGGCTCCTACTGCAACGACGTCTGGCTGTGTGGATCTGCTCTCCTCTGGAACTGCGTGGATCACAGGTGGTGGTCTGGAGTAGTCTCCTTGGTCTTCTGTGCCTGCTGTCCAACTTGGGAGATGGTGAGCTCTTGCCTCATCTTGCAGGACAGTACCCCTGTGCACCGCAACTCTTGCAGCAACCAAGGCTTGCTGGCTTCTGCTCCAAGGGATCTTCAGGCTCCAAATAGCCCCAGCTCCCAGTACTTTCATCCTTGCAAGGACAGTCTCTCTTCTGCTGCTCCAGCAACGTGGGACTCCTCTCTAGGTGAGCTGACTGGGCCTCACTGCAACTTACTGTGCCTGCCACCAGTGGGTTGCCTGTGGGGGCTGCGACTGCTTTTGCTGACTCTCCCAACTGCTGATGGTCAGACCAGACTCCCCTCCAAGGGTCAAGTCCCCTGGTCCTTGCTGGTCCTCTTCAGCCTTGCAACTCTTCTTTTGACTTCTCTTGCATTTGCCAAGGCTTGTTGGCGGCTCGTCTGTCCATTGATCACCTGCGACACGGAGACCTACGTGGGACATCATCTGCACTCCTCCAAGGATTCCTCTGCAGCTCCTGGGCTACTTGCTGGTATTCCTCTTCCCCTATCGACCCGGATCTTCATCCACAGAAGGATGGGTAGTGGCTCCTGCCCAGACTGGACACTCCATTGTGGACTGGACTCTGTCCCTTATTTTGCAGGTCCTCTTCTTCCAGAATCCATCTTTGGTTTCCTCTGGTCTAGTTCCTGTTCTTGCACAATCCATTTTCTAAGCTCTCTTGTTAGTCCTTGGGAAGACCAGGTACTTACCTCTGCTCTCCTGGTCGCTGGGGGTCACTTAGGTAGTTGCCTCTAGGGGGCCTGAGTTCTCCCAGCTCCCCTCTAAAGACTCCATACCCTTGGGTGGGGGGACTTCACTTCGCATTCCACTATCTTAGTATACGGTTTGGCCCTCCCCTAGGGTCTTACCTGTTTTCTACAATTCTTGGCAATGCTTGTTGTTTCTATGCTAATTTCTGATTGGTATTGTGTATATATAGTCTATACTTACCTCCGGTTGAGGGGACTGAATATAAGTAATCTAGTGTTGTGTTACTGTAATAAAGTACCTTTATTTCTGTAACACTGTGTGGTTCTTTCGTGTGTGTAAGTGCTGTGTGACTACAGTGGTATTGCATGAAGTTTGCGTATGTCCTAGATAAGTCTTGGCTGCTCCTCCACAGCTACCTCTAGAGAGTCCTGGCTTCTAGACAGTGTCTTTATTCACTAATAGGGGATACCTAGACCTTGGTAAGGTGGCAACACCATAGGTTTCCACAACACACCAGGCCAGCTTCCTACGGGGTGCGTGAGCACGGCTGCATGGACAGGACAGGCAGCAGTCTGCAGCAGCCGGTGCTGGCCTGACTGTGGGTGCACGAGCACGGCTGCATGGAAAGGACAGGCAGCAGTCTGCAGCAAGCGGTGCAGGCCTGACTGTGGGTGCATGAGCACGGCTGTTTGGAAAGGACAGGTAGCTGTCTGCTGCAAGCGGTGCCGGCCTGACTGTGGGTGCACGAGCACGGCTGCGTGGACAGGACAGGCAGCAGTCTGCAGCAAGCGGTGCAGGTCTGACTGTGGGTGCACGAGCACGGCTGTGTGGAAAGGACAGGCAGCAGTCTGCAGCAAGCGGTGCCGGCCTGACAGTGGGTGCACGAGCACGGCTGTTTGGAAAGGACAGGTAGCAGTCTGCAGCAAGCGGTGCCGGCCTGACTGTGGGTGCACGAGCACGGCTGCGTGGACAGGACAGGCAGCAGTCTGCAGCAAGCGGTGCAGGCCTGACTGTGGGTGCACGAGCACGGCCGTTTGGAAAGGACAGGTAGCAGTCTGCAGCAAGCGGTGCCGGCCTGACTGTGGGTGCACGAGCACGGCTGCGTGGACAGGACAGGCAGCAGTCTGCAGCAGGCGGTGCAGGCCTGACTGTGGGTGAACGAGCACGGCTGTGTGGAAAGGACAGGCAGCAGTCTGCAGCAAGCGGTGCAGGCCTGCTGTGGGTGCACGAGCACGGCTGCGTGGACAGGACAGGCAGCAGTCTGCAGCAAGCGGTGCAGGCCTGACTGTGGGTGCACGAGCACGGCTGTGTGGAAAGGACAGGCAGCAGTATGCAGCAAGTGGTGCCAGCCTGACTGTGGGTGAACGAGCACGGCTGTGTGGAACGGACAGGCAGCAGTCTGCAGCAAGCGGTGCAGGCCTGACTGTGGGTGCACGAGCACAGCTGTGTGGAAAGGACAGGTAGCAGTCTGCAGCAAGCGGTGCAGGCCTGACTGTGGGTGACGAGCATGGCTGCTTGCACAGGACAGGCAGCAGTCTGCAGCAGCCGGTGCCGGCCTGACTGTGGGTGCACGAATACGGCTGTGTGGACAGGACAGGCAGCAGTCTGCAGCAAGCGGTGCAGGCCTGACTGTGGGTGACGAGCACGGCTGCTTGGACAGGACAGGCAGCAGTGTGCAGCAGCCGGTGCCGGCCTGACTGTGGGTGCACGAGCACGGCTGCTTGGACAGGACAGGCAGCAGTCTGCAGCAGCCGGTGCCGGCCTGACTGTGGGTGCATGAGCACGGCTGTGTGGACAGGACAAGCAGCAGTCTGCAGCAAACGGTGCAGGCCTGACTGTGGGCGTGTGAGCACGGCTGCATGGACAGGCCAGGCAGCAGTCTGCAGCAAGCGGTGCACGCCTGACTGTGGGTGACGAGCATGGCTGCTTGGACAGGACAGGCAGCAGTCTGCAGCAGCCGGTGCCGGCCTGACTGTGGGTGCACAAACACAACTGTGTGGACATGAGAGGCAGCTGCTTGCAGCAGCCGGATCAGGCCTGACTGTTGGTGCATGAGCACGGCAGCGTGGGTGCACGAGCATGGCTGCATAAACAGCACAGGCAGCAGTCTGTGGCAGCTGGTGCAGTCCTGACTCTGGGTGCACGAGCAAGGCTGCTTGACTGCATGCGCATGTCTGTGAGGACAGGCTAGGCAACAATATGCAGCAGATGGTGCAGGCCTGGCTGTGGGTACATGAGCATGGCTGTGTGGACAGGATAGGTCGAGGTCTGCAGCAGCTGGTGCAGGCTTGACTCTGGGTGCACAAGCATGGTGGTGTGGGTGCACGAGCATGGCTGCACGGAGAGTACAGGCAGCAGTCTGCAGCAGCTAATGCAGGCCTGACTCTGGATGCACGAGCACGGCTGTGTGAGTGCATGCACAAGGCTGTGAGGACAGGCCAGGCAGCAGTCTGCAGCAGATGGTGCGGGCCTAGCTGTGGGTGCATGAGCATGGCTGTGAGGACAGGCCAGGCAGCAGTTTGCTGCAGATGCTGCAGGCCTGGCTGTGGGTACATGAGCATGGCTGTGCGGACAGGACAGACAGCAGTCTGCCGCGGCTAATGCAGGCCTGACTCTGGATGCACTAGCACGGCTGCCTGAGTGCATGAGCATGGCTATGAGGACAGGCCAGGCAGCAGTCTGTGGCACATGGTGTAGGCTTGACCTTGGGCACACGAGCATGGCCATGTGAACAGGAGAGGCAGCAGTCTGCAGCAGCCGGTGCAGGTCTGACTGGGTGCATGAGCACGGCTGCGTGAAGACATGAGGAGTGCTGTGAGGACAGGCCAGGCAGCAGTCTGTGGCACATGGTGTAGGCTTGACCTTGGGTGCACGAGCATGGCCATGTGAACAGGAGAGGCAGCAGTCTGCAGCAGCCGGTGCAGGACTGACTGTGGGTGCACGAACACTACTGTGTGGACAGGAGAGGCAGCTGCCTGCAGCATCCGGATCAGGCCTGACTCTGGGTGCATGAGCACGGCTGCGTGGGTGCACGAGCATGGCTGCATAAACAGCACAGGCAGAAGTCTGTGGCAGCTGGTGCAGTCCTGACTCTGGGTGCACGAGCAAGGCTGCATGACTGCATGTGCATGTCTGTGAGGAGAGGCCAGGCAACAATATGCAGCAACATTTTCCCGGCTGTGTATCCTCTGGGGCCGGCAAGACTTCAGCTGCATCAAGAAGCAAGGAGGAATTTCCCTTGGAGTGAAGGAGTCCCTCCGCTGCATCTGCAGGCTCCTACTGCAACGACGTCTGGCTGTGTGGATCTGCTCTCCTCTGGAACTGCGTGGATCACAGGTGGTGGTCTGGAGTGGTCTCCTCGGTCTTCTGTGCCTGCTGTCCAACTTGGGAGATGGTGAGCTCTTGCCTCATCTTGCAGGACAGTACCCCTGTGCACCGCAACTCTTGCAGCAACCAAGGATTGCTGGCTTCTGCTCCAAGGGATCTTCAGGCTCCAAATAGCCCCAGCTCCCAGTACTTTCATCCTTGCAAGGACAGTCTCTCTTCTGCTGCTCCAGCAACGTGGGACTCCTCTCTAGGTGAGATGACTGGGCCTCACTGCAACTTACTGTCCCTGCCACCAGTGGGTTGCCTGTGGGGGCTGCGACTGCTTTTGCTGACTCTCCCAACTGCTAATGGTCAGACCAGACTCCCCTCCAAGGGTCAAGTCCCCTGGTCCTTGCTGGTCCTCTTCAGCCTTGCAACTCTTCTTTTGCCTTCTCTTGCATTTGCCAAGGCTTGTTGGCGGCTCGTCTGTCCATTGATCACCTGCGACACGGAGACCTACGTGGGACATCATCTGCACTCCTCCAAGGATTCCTCTGCAGCTCCTGGGCTACTTGCTGGTATTCCTCTTCCCCTATCGACCCGGATCTTCATCCACAGAAGGATGGGTAGTGGCTCCTGCCCAGACTGGACACTCCATCGTGGACTGGACTCTGTCCCTTATTTTGCAGGTCCTCTTCTTCCAGAATCCATCTTTGGTTTCCTCTGGTCTAGTTCCTGTTCTTGCACAATCCATTTTCTAAGCTCTCTTGTTAGTCCTTGGGAAGACCAGGTACTTACCTCTGCTCTCCTGGTCGCTGGGGGTCACTTAGGTAGTTGCCTCTCGGGGTCCTGAGTTCTCCCAGCTCCCCTCTAAAGACTCCATACCCTTGGGTGGGGGGACTTCACTTCGCATTCCACTATCTTAGTATACGGTTTGGCCCTCCCCTAGGGTCTTACCTGTTTTCTACAATTCTTGGTAATGCTTGTTGTTTCTATGCTAATTTCTGATTGGTATTGTGTATATATAGTCTATACTTACCTCCGGTTGAGGGGACTGAATATAAGTAATCTAGTGTTGTGTTACTGTAATAAAGTACCTTTATTTCTGTAACACTGTGTGGTTCTTTTGTGTGTGTAAGTGCTGTGTGACTACAGTGGTATTGCATGAGCTTTTCATGTCTCCTAGATCAGTCTTGGCTGCTCCTCCACAGCTACCTCTAGAGAGTCCTGGCTTCTAGACAGTGTCTTTATTCACTAATAGGGGATACCTGGACGTTGGTAAGGTGGCAACACCATAGGTTTCCACAACACACCAGGCCAGCTTCCTACAGGGTGCGTGAGCACGGCTGCATGGACAGGACAGGTAGCTGTCTGCAGCAAGCGGTGCCGGCCTGACTGTGGGTGCACGAGCACGGCTGCGTGGACAGGACAGGCAGCAGTCTGCAGCAAACGGTGCAGGCTTGACTGTGGGTGCACGAGCACGGCTGCGTGGAAAGGACAGGCAGCAGTCTGCAGCAAGCGGTGCAGGCCTGACTGTGGGTGCACGAGCACGGCTGTTTGGAAAGGACAGGTAGCAGTCTGCAGCAAGCGGTGCCGGCCTGACTGTGGGTGCACGAGCACGGCTGCGTGGACAGGACAGGCAGCAGTCTGCAGCAAGCGGTGCAGGCCTGACTGTGGGTGCACGAGCACGGCTGCGTGGAAAGGACAGGCAGCAGTCTGCAGCAAGCGGTGCAGGCCTGACTGTGGGTGCACGAGCACGGCTGCGTGGACAGGACAGGCAGCAGTCTGCAGCAAGCGGTGCAGGCCTGACTGTGGGTGCACGAGCACGGCTGCGTGGAAAGGACAGGCAGCAGTCTGCAGCAAGTGGTGCCGGCCTGACTGTGGGTGCACGAGCACGGCTGCGTGGAAAGGACAGGCAGCAGTCTGCAGCAAGCGGTGCAGGCCTGACTGTGGGTGCACGAGCACGGCTGTTTGGAAAGGACAGGTAGCAGTCTGCAGCAAGCGGTGCCGGCCTGACTGTGGGTGCACGAGCACGGCTGCGTGGACAGGACAGGCAGCAGTCTGCAGCAAGCGGTGCAGGCCTGACTGTGGGTGCACGAGCACGGCTGCGTGGAAAGGACAGGCAGCAGTCTGCAGCAAGCGGTGCAGGCCTGACTGTGGGTGCACGAGCACGGCTGCGTGGACAGGACAGGCAGCAGTCTGCAGCAAGCGGTGCCGGCCTGACTGTGGGTGCACAAGCTCGGCTGCGTGGAAAGGACAGGTAGCAGTCTGCAGCAAGCGGTGCAGGCCTGACTGTGGGTGACGAGAATGGCTGCTTGGACAGGACAGGCAGCAGTCTGCAGCAGCCGGTGCCGGCCTGACTGTGGGTGCACGAGCACGGCTGTGTGGACAGGACAGGCAGCAGTCTGCAGCAAGCGGTGCAGGCCTGACTGTGGGGGACGAGCATGGCTGCTTGGACAGGTCAGGCAGCAGTCTGCAGCAGCCGGTGCCGGCCTGACTGTGGGTGCACGAGCACGGCTGCTTGGACAGGACAGGCAGCAGTCTGCAGCAGCCGGTGCCGGCCTGACTGTGGGTGCATGAGCACGGCTGTGTGGACAGGACAGGCAGCAGTCTGCAGCAAGCGGTGCATGCCTGACTGTTGGTGCATGAGCACGCTGCATGGACAGGACAGGCAGCAGTCTGCAGCAGCTGTCGGACTCTGCTGAGACCCAGAGTTCACCACCAGCAGGCTCCTGGCCCTTCATGTCTGGCTCCTGTGTTTATCCAGCCGCCTGCAGGTCAGCATGGATCACCCCAGAGGAGGCCCTGGGTTAACTTCCCAGGAAGAGAAACAATAACAGTCAGCGTGGGGACAGCTTCCAGGTCAGGCTCGCAGAGTCCCCCCAAGGAATGTGCTTCCGGGAGGCAGCATGAGGCAGGGCTGTCTCTCCTGCAGCCAAGGTCTTCTCTGCAGAGGGATGAGGAGCCTGGACACAGGCTTGAGGCAGGAGGAAGGGAGGACGGCTGTCCTTCCAGGGTTGTCTCCCTCTGGTTTGATGTGACACACACATCTACTGTGCACACCTACAGCTGCCTGGAGAAAGAGGGACAGATTTAGAGTTTAGTGGACATGATACTCTGCCACAAAACTCTCCTTCCGGGTAACCACTCCTGCATACCTGGCCTTTTCTAATTTATTTACTCACCCCAGTCCCTTTAATCACAATTTCTCTTTCTGCATAGCCCCTCCAATCCCAGAATTCCCTGCATACCAACATTTTAGAACAGTAAAGTAGGATATTTTGAATAAAGATATTGGGAGATGGTATTTTCCCCATTGACCTCTATGGAGGAGGCCGGAGGCAGTTAAAATAAAGCCATTTTTGGCCTTAAAAACCTGGAGTTCCCGCCAGGTCTGTTGGCATGTATGCAATATGTAACTTCCTCCACCCTATGTACTGATCCCATTTTTCTCTAACTTCAATGAACTCGCTTTAATTATCACATCTAACTCCTATTAACTTAATCCACCTGTAAAAACTGGAAGAAATGACTCAAACAATTCCTTTAGAGCACAAGGCGAACCGAGTGACCAACAAATGTACAAACATATTTGCCACTGGATTAAATACGAACTTTGGGTTATAGGTCACCATCTCACCTGCCACAAGGCGCTTCTATTCCTTCTCATTGGTAATAAGCGCTATATAATGCAATTACAATAAAATGCAATTGTTTCCCCTTGGTGCTTCCAGCCCATGCATTATTGTAGTAAAACCTGTCGTGAAGTAGGTCCAGGTGAAATCTAAATGATGCTGGCATAAATTGTCTAATTTATTGAGTTGCACCATTACGCCATGTCACGTAATTACGCTGCCTTTCGCACCAAATTATAGCAGGGGATCGCGGGTACAACAGGCGCATCCAGAATGTGAATAGCGATCATTCATGGCAATAGACTTTTCCACATTATTTATATAGCATGAAATGCGTTCTTGCATCAAAAAATCATGCCAGAATACATTTATCAGTCAAATCTAGTACTAAATGATGGGTTTAAATTTTGTGTATTTATACAGAAGTTCACATAATTTTCCCAAAATTGTGCATAAGTACACAAAAGCAAGTTAAATGTATTTTACACACACCTAAGGATTTACAGCAAGTTTGAGGCAAAGCTCTAGCTTGGTCCACACAGACTGCTTTTGTAATTTGGTGTAACTCTGTTGAGTAGATTAATGCTCAAAAGCTTTGTTTATTTCACAGCATGGAGGATCTGTGGTCCAGCAGATCTCGCGAAGGGATCTGATTTGGCTGCCACCAATATCAACAATGACTTGGCAGCCACCATCTTATCACTTGGAACTGAGTCCAGAGTCCTAAGAAATAAGGTTAAAACAAATTACATAAAAGGGCAGGGTAGGGATACATTGGCCACCTAAGCCTGGTGGTGAAGTCCAATGGCCACCCCACCTAGGGCCAGAAACTTTTTTTTAAAAACATTTTGCCACAAATTTGCAGAGGGTCTACCAATCAATTGCAAAATAAAAAAAAATGCTGTAGGAGGCTGGCCCCCTATGTATGTGCAAAGCTAGGCACAATGTGCAGCAGGTCCAGGCAACCACACATTGGTTTACAGAGATAAAACTAGACCACCTAATGCTCTAATGTTTAAGGTAGCTTGGTCAAGCAGTTAGGCTAATTTTGGAGAAGTGCAAATCATTAGTTGTACTCACAGTATCAATAAAGCATTGCACACACTCAAAATAATAACTCAAGACCAATTTACTAAAATACTTAAGATTCTTAAAAACATTTAAGACCAAGATCATCAAAATTGGGTAAGTATTTTTTGTTATGAACTTTTGAAGTTTTAAAAAAAAATTCTTTTGTGCGTAATTACTCACCATAGGAATAAATGGAGGATAACCTTTGAAAATGCATAAAAAAACAGACAGTAGGTTCACCAAGTTCTTCTTTTGCAGGTTGGTCAAGGCCATTGGTGGGCACACTCTGCCAGCTGGAGAAGTTCAGGCAGCTCCTGATTCCGGAGGGAGCAGTGGGAAAAGATCACTGGAGTTGGTGCAGGGCCACTTCAGAGGACCACTTGGAAAAGCACTGCACAGGTAAATTTAAAGGTGAATCCTGGGGAGTCCCCTTGGAGTGTCGAGTTCACAAGGGATGTGGGACCCTTAGAGCACCCCTGGATCTTTGGTGCAGGGTACAGGGCGGCCGGGTGCCGGACGAATCAGTGAGCCAGGAGCTGTGTGCAAGGAGGCCCTTAGAAGCAGGAGGTAGGTCGGTTTGAGGGTTACTTACAAGTCAGCAGGGGAGGTCCTGGTGGTTTCTGAACTCGACTGGGGGCTTCGTACTGGTCCTTTTGCAGTCCAGAGTGGACTGTCTTTCCGGTTGTCCTATGTGAAGTGACCACTCGAAAGGCAATGGTTCGGTTCGACCGATGAAGGGCGCAGTGCCACCAAACTTGGCACACTGGCACGGTTTGTCCTCCTAATCTATGGTGTGAAGTTTGTTCCAGCTGCAGCATCTGGTTCGATGGTTAGCAGCTGGTCAGTGAAGTGGATCTCACTGGCTTGTTGGTTTCTTGGCATTGCAGAGTGATGCCTCACTCTGAACGGACATTTTTGGTGAGTTTTGAAGAGTGGAAGTCCTCTGGTTTTTTTTTAGAGTCCATCTAGAGTCCAAGCAACCTCTCAGAGGCGATTGTCGAGTCCTGGCTGCAGCAGGCAGGGATTGCCACCTTTTCTTTGTGCAGCAGGTCTTCAGTTCTCATGCCTTGGGACTTCTTTGTTGCTGGTCTTCTTGAGTCCTTAGAATCTGTTTTCTTGGGTAGGGATGCCTATTAAATATAGTATTTAGTGGGCATTTTAGGGGGCGCCTGATAGCAAACAACTTGTGACTTACCTTAGGGTGGCTACACCCATTATAGTGACCCACGTCCTGTGGGCAGAGGTCACTTTCCTACACCTCATTGGCTATTTCCTTCTATCAAAGATGGAGGAAAATGAAATGGAGAGTCCACCTCACATGCAACACTTTAGGGGGTGTGCATGCTAGATAGGGCTACTCCTCCTGTCCTTTGTTTGAGTTTTCCGCCATTGCTCCTGCCAAAAATGGGTGTTTGCAACTGTGACGGCCATCTGCTGCTAGCAGTAGGCCTGGAGGTTGAGTTTCAAAGGCAGTAAGCCTTTTGAAGCTCTCCAACAGAGTAGTGCACAGTCCTGAGGGAGGGCGTGTTAGCATCTTCACCCAGGAAGGGCTTTGCTCTGAATGCCATAGAGAAGGATCTCTCACCCCACGGATGCATATTTGTTCCTGGTGGTGGCAGGCTGGACAGGACTGGCCATCAACCATGCCAGGGTTGTTAGTTTTTGCAGGGGGCACCTCTAAGGTGACCCCTGGGTACATTTGGCAATAACCCCAATACTGGTACCATTTGGGATTTATAATTCTGAGTTGTTTGATACCAAACAACCCAGGGTTCAGATGGCCATCATGTTGCTGTGAAACTCGTACTGACCAGTGTCCAACACATGTATTGAAATGGCTGCTCTGTTTACTCACTATGTCCCAGGTTTGGCAAGGACATAGTGGGGAATATTGATCATGCAGCTGTGCCTTCACATGCAGTATAGTGCACCCTACCCTAGGGCTGGAAGGCCTGCCAGAGGGGTGTCTTACCCATAGTGCATACAGTGTATAGTGGACAGGGCACACAGGCAGTGTGTCATGTCTAGTTTGTGTTTTAGGTTTGCATGCATCAGAGCTCTCAGCCTACAAAGGTAGGACTGGGTGCATCTGGATGTATGGCCCTAGAGGGTGTCACAATCAGTGCTGCTGCCCTCAGGGGCCTACCCTTTGTACCCAATGCCCTAGGTACCTAAGTAGCATTTACTGGGGACTTATAGTGGCAGCTAAAGGTGTTACCGATTGTGCCAATACAACACCACAGTTTAGGGAAAGAGATCTGACCCAGGAGACCTAGTTAGCAGGGGCTCTGGACACTAACAACTTCTAGGCTACATCACATACCAGGCAAAAGGTTGGGGGCTAACCATGTCGAAAGAGGCCTTTTCTCACACTTGCACTATTCGCATAGCCGTTGGGGGCTGTGGGGGCCCTAGGGTTTACCCCGCGGCCTCAAACATGCTGTTTGGTGGTTTCCCCTGGTGCGCACAGGGGCACTTACCTGAAATTAAAAGAGGCCTCAGGGTATGGTGTCCCTGGGGCCACAATAGGCTTAGGGAGGGAGGTTGCACGGCTCACCTCCCCTCCCCTTTACAATGGCAATGTGCCCCAGGAGGTGGGCTCCCTGGAACCTATTAAGACTGTCTCCAGGGGAGGTGTGGCCACAGGCCCTGGTTCCAGGCCATGCCCTGCGGTCAATCCCCCACCGGGCTGTGTATGGTAACTAAATATTACTTTACGGTGGAAAAACCCTAGAAATTCACTGAAAAAAAACAAAGGTTAAGGTAACATATTATAGTTAGGTGACAATTTCAGTGACAACGCAATGTTTTAAACAGACAAAACCACTGAAATTCACCAGCTATGATGATCTCTGGTAACTATAAATGTTACCCTTGAGTAATCATAACTTGCGCCCAGGCACTGCTAATTACTCCAGATATTACATCACGCATGACATCTTCTGTTACATCATTGCAATTAACTACTTTGCAATTAAATAGTTCTACCTAAAGTACAGTGTGGCGTTTTAAAGGGTGAACAGAGGTAAACGTTATCAGATAGTGGAATAGGTGCAGGCCTGCTGGTACTCTGCAAGCTTCCCTGAGCATGGACCTGCTACTATACCCCTTTCAGGAATGGTGACCTATGCAATACCTGAGAAATGAGTATGAGAAAAGCAGCACTACTCAATTTAAGTATCAATTTAATCAGAGTTTGGGCAAGTTTAACCTCTAGGAGTTTAGCCTCAGGTTAAGGCCATGGACGGTTATATATACCAGAACTTTACAAGGTTTAACCTGTTGGGCATCCACATTTGTAGCCTTAATGACTAACAGTAATTGTATTCACCCTTTATTTTTAGCTGTGCAAGAACTATACATAAAGGTTATGACAAAAGCAGTAGGCCCGATTTAATGATTATGTGACATACATGTTAAAGTCAATTGGCCTTTAATGGTGGATGGTTCTGCACTGTGTAACAGATTGCAGTCATGTATTTAATAGGCCTAAGTGAAATCTAAATTATGTCAGAGTAATCTGAGTAATTTCAGTACTTTCACATTACTCTTGTGATGCTAAATTACTGGAAATTATGCAATTATGTCTGCTTATTTTCGTGTAATTTCAAGCTAAATGCTTTCCCAAGAGCGCAGGAACGAGTGTGTGCGGCTTGTGGCTGCTTCTGTTACTGTTCTGTTGCATTTAGTGCTATTTTCCTTTTCTCGAAATGCATCTTTCCTCCATTTTAAATGTGAGGAAGCATTTTGTTCTAAGAAAATAGCATTAAATGTAAGTCTTATGCTGTTTGCGTAATTCTGCATAATCAGACCTAATTTTGCTGTAATTTTGATTATTACGCTACAGTAAATTGTGCGAGTTAAGCCTTTGGTTTTCAATTTTCTGTTTTTGTAGTTCCCTATATTTCTTTGCTTCTCCTTTTTTATTTTATTTTTTTCTTCAGAAGGTACCACACCTCCCCAAGTAATGCTAACAGGCTACCTGCTTGATCTGCAGTCCGGTCACTTCCACTAAACCTGGCGACATAATCAACTCCTCTTTCGACTCCGCCACCTACCCAGACCCCTGGAAGCACGCAGAAATCACCGCTCTCCTAAAAAAAACAAAGCCGACCCGGAGATCCTCTCCAACTATCACCCCATCTCCTTCCTCCCTTTCCCCGCCAAGGTTGCCGAGAAACTAGTCAACGCCAGCCTATCCCACTTTCTCGAAGAAAACAACACTTTTGACCCCTCACAATCCGGGTTCCGCAAGAACCACAGCACGGAATCCGCCCTCATCGCATGTACTGATGACATCAGGACCAAAGTCAACAAAGGCGAGACCGTCGCACTCATCCTCTTAGACCTCTCCGCAGCCTTTGACACTGTCTGCCACCACACACTCCACACAAGTCTACACAACATAGGAATTCGCCACAAAGCCCTAGACTGGCTCACCTCCTTCCTCACCGACCGGACCCAGAGAGTCCGCCTTCCACCTTTCCACTCCACCGCTACCAAGATTATTAGCGGAGTCCCCCAAGGGTCCTCCCTCAGCCCCACACGCTTCAACATTTACATGATCCCCCTAGCCAACATCCTCCGACCACACGGAATCACCATCCTCTCCTACGCAGATGACACCAAACTCATCCTCTCCTTCACCTGCAACCCCACCACCGCCAAAACCAACCTACACGCTGCTCTCCTCGACACCGCCAACTGGATGACAACTAACCACCTCAAGCTTAACTCCAACAAAACCGAGATCATCATCTTTGGCCCCAACCACACCATATGGGCCGAGAATCCAGAACACAGCTACACGCCTCGTCCTTGGCCTCCCCCGCCACAAACGAATCTCACCACACCTCAAATCTCTTCACTGGCTCCCCATAGACAAGAGAATCACTTTCAAGATCCTCATCCACGCACACAAATCCCTTCACAACACCGGCCCAACCTACCTCAACAAAAGAGTGAACTTCCACACTCCCACCCGCAACCTCCGATCAGCCGACCTCGCCCTAGCCACAGTCCCCCGCATCCAACGCACCACCACAGGAGGCAGGTCCTTCTCCTACCTCGTTCCCAAAACCTGGAACTCCCTCCCCACCAACCTCCGCAAAACCAAAGACCTCCTACTCTTCAGAAAAAACCTCAAGACATGACTGTTCGAATGGTAACCCCCCCCCCCCTTCACCCCGCCCCACTAGCGCCTTGAGACCCTCGCGGGAGAGTAGCGCGCTCTATACATTTTTTTTAATTGATTGATTGACCATTATGGAATGCTGTTGTTTATAGTGTATCAATGTTTTACCATTTTAAGATGGCTACCCCCTTGTGTCTACAAGTGGTGACCACGTTGCAACTTTGAAACAGCGACAAACTACGTGAAAGACCTCTGCAAGGCAGACACCCACTGCTATGTTTAGGTTCATTATTGCAAGCATATGTCCACTGTGTTCAGAAGGCAGCAAACTTGTTTTTCCTGCTTGTATTCTTTAAATGTATCTTGCATATGTTTTTGAGCCTGTGTGCATTTTACTGTGGCGGTGTCAGAGGGTGAATTCAAGAATGAGTTTGTAGATGGATGAATTGATGCATAAGTGCAAAGATGAGTGACAGAATGTATGTATGATGACTTATTGAGGGCATTTTAATTCACAAGCAAGAAGTGTTGGCATTGCCAATGGTTGTTAATGAAATCAAAATCAAGTGTTCAAGAATCACAGTTCAAGGTCTGCATTTTTATGAGCAGTTTTAATATTTGTGATTTTAAAAATAAAGAGATCAAAGATGGGCTTGTGTCTTGTGCAGGAGTAAACAACAGACCAGGGGTTTGATGTGCCAGAAACCCAGGAGGACATTTTGAGAGACACACACAGGAGTAGGAGGCTGAAAACAACCTTTCCGACGAGCCAGGGGGCTCTCAAGAGAGCACCTGCCCCACACGGGGCAGGGTAAAGCTGGAGACCGTGGGGCATATTTATGAGCCCTCGCCGCCGCTGGAGAGTCACATTTTTTAACGCTCCAGTGGCGCAGATTACAAAATCTTATCTATGAGACCACACAAGGCCACCTTGCGTGTCTATGTATGACCTTATAAACATGGAGTAAGGCAAGGCAGCGCAGGTCACTGCATTGGCTTACTCTGTGCTCTGGGGCGTTGCAAGGGCGTTGCGGTGGGTGTTCCCAAGCAACTCCCATGGTTTTTGACACTTTTCCAGATTTATAAAACCTTGTAAACCTGGGGATGCGCCAAAACCATACCCCTCCCCCATGGCATCCTGCTGAGTGTTTGTAATATACATGTGAGACGCTTACCATGGCGTGATAAGGAGTTAATATATGGCGCACAAAAGGCATATTATGCTGGAATATATTTGGCTGGGAGGTCTGGTATACGTGGTGATTACAGTTTATCACATTGCTGAGAGAATTTTTTATGCCCTGAGGAAGTTCACATATGGTGAGCGAAGAGCGTTGGCTGTCTTTTTGATTGTTGAAGAAAATAAAGGCACCATTGGAAAGATATATTGGATGATTTGAATTTGATTTTACAAAGAAAAATTGGAGGTGTCTGGCCAATTACAAAATAACCCATACTCCTCCTAAATTGAGGCGCAACAAGGAAAAATATCTTTATTTCTCCTCATTTTTTTCTTGTGCGGCGTACCGTATTTCATACGTATGGTGCATTCCTGCCCTTTCACTTTGGCATATGGAAAATCCCTGTAAATCTGGCGCCACGTAGGGGATGAATGTCATAGACAGAGACCCACGGCACTGGGCCAGACCATAGTGTGTGCGACCAAAGTACACTTTTCAACACTCGTCAGGGGTAGTAAGCGCTATATAATTGTAATTTAAACTTTTAAATATGTGCTGGGAGCTGGACTGCCAGTGGCTGGTGACCAGTCCGGAGTAACAAACAATCTCTTTTATCCAGCGCTTTATGTCACTCTGTCGTTTCTAGGAGCTGTACATAGCTGGTGCTAGTGTTTTTAAGTTAGTCAATTCACCGGCCTTTGAAGAATGGAGAACTGGGTCGACTCTGCTGAGGTTGGATCACAGGACATGGAAAACACAGAGTTATCTAAGAAAACTGTCCGTCCCACCTTCCACCCCTGATATGACCCCTGACCCCACCATCACTGTGGTCTGAGTAAATAAGGACACAGACATCTTGGGATTACCCCTAAATAAAGTCTGTTTATGGAGTACCGCTCTCTGGTAGATACAGGGGGCACCCTCCTCAGTCGCACAGAATTGAGGACCCCTTAGATATTGTAAGAACGCCCTTCCCCCAGTCACACAGCGCCCTGGCTCCAGTAGAGACCGCGAGAGCAGGGCCTGTTGTCGGGGCAGCCTCCCCCACCCCAGTCACACAGCGCCCTGGCTCCAGTAGAGACTGCGAGAGCAGGGCCTATTGTAATGGCAGCCCCCTCCCCCCCCCAGTCACACAGCGTCCTGGCTCCATTAGAGACCGCAAGAGCAGGGCCTATTGTAGTGGCAGCCCCCCCCAGTCACACAGCGCCCTGGCTCCAGTAGAGACCGCGAGAGCAGGGCCTATTGTAGTGGCAGCCCCCCCCCCCAGTCACACAGCGTCCTGGCTCCATTAGAGACCGCGAGAGCAGGGCCTATTGTAGTGGCAGCCCCCCCCCCCAGTCACACAGCGCCCTGGCTCCAGTAGAGACCGCGAGAGCAGGGCCTATTGTAGTGGCAGCCCCCACCAGTCACACAGCGCCCTGGCTCCAGTAGAGACCGCGAGAGCAGGGCCTATTGTAGTGGCAGCCCCCCCCAGTCACACAGCGCCCTGGCTCCAGTAGAGACCGCGAGAGCAGGGCCTATTGTAGTGGCAGCCCCCCCCCCCAGTCACACAGCGCCCTGGCTCCAGTAGAGACCGCGAGAGCAGGGCCTATTTGTAGTGGCAGCCCCCCCCCCCAGTCACACAGCGCCCTGGCTCCAGTAGAGACCGCGAGAGCAGGGCCTATTGTAGTGGCAGCCCCCCCCAGTCACACAGCGCCCTGGCTCCAGTAGAGACCGCGAGAGCAGGGCCTATTGTAGTGGCAGCCCCCCCCCCCAGTCACACAGCGCCCTGGCTCCAGTAGAGACCGCGAGAGCAGGGCCTATTTGTAGTGGCAGCCCCCCCCCCCAGTCACACAGCGCCCTGGCTCCATTAGAGACCGCAAGAGCAGGGCCTATTGTAGTGGCAGCCCCCCCCAGTCACACAGCGCCCTGGCTCCAGTAGAGACCGCGAGAGCAGGGCCTATTGTAGTGGCAGCCCCCCCCAGTCACACAGCGCCCTGGCTCCAGTAGAGACCGCGAGAGCAGGGCCTATTGTAGTGGCAGCCCCCCCCAGTCACACAGCGCCCTGGCTCCAGTAGAGACCGCGAGAGCAGGGCCTATTTGTAGTGGCAGCCCCCCCCCCAGTCACACAGCGCCCTGGCTCCAGTAGAGACCGCGAGAGCAGGGCCTATTGTAGTGGCAGCCCCCCCCAGTCACACAGCGCCCTGGCTCCAGTAGAGACCGCGAGAGCAGGGCCTATTTGTAGTGGCAGCCCCCCCCCCCAGTCACACAGCGCCCTGGCTCCAGTAGAGACCGCGAGAGCAGGGCCTATTTGTAGTGGCAGCCCCCCCCCCCAGTCACACAGCGCCCTGGCTCCAGTAGAGACCGCGAGAGCAGGGCCTATTGTAGTGGCAGCCCCCCCCCCCAGTCACACAGCGCCCTGGCTCCAGTAGAGACCGCGAGAGCAGGGCCTATTGTAGTGGCAGCCCCCCCCCCCCAGTCACACAGCGCCCTGGCTCCATTAGAGACCGCGAGAGCAGGGCCTATTGTAGTGGCAGCCCCCCCCCCAGTCACACAGCGCCCTGGCTCCAGTAGAGACCGCGAGAGCAGGGGCTACTGTAGTGGCAGCCCCCCCCCCAGTCACACAGCGCCCTGGCTCCAGTAGAGACCGCGAGAGCAGGGGCTACTGTAGTGGCAGCCCCCCCCCCAGTCACACAGCGCCCTGGCTCCAGTAGAGACCGCGAGAGCAGGGCCTATTTGTAGTGGCAGCCCCCCCCCCAGTCACACAGCGCCCTGGCTCCAGTAGAGACCGCGAGAGCAGGGGCTACTGTAGTGGCAGTCCCCCCCACCAGTCACACAGCGCCCTGGCTCCGCCCCAGCCAGTCACGTGCAGTGACACACCCCTTTCTCTCCCCCAGTGTCTCCCGGGCCCCTCCAGTGATAAGAGCAGCCATCCTGGCTGTCCCTGCAGCTGTGATAAAGCCTTATCAGGGGTGAGCTGGGGGCTCCCGAGCTACTCATGCCTGCAGCAGCCCCCCACCACCCACCTGAGCAGGCACCCTGGGGGGCCTGTGTAGGGCAGCTGAGCAGTGCCTCGATGTCTGGACGGGAGATGAAGAGGAACCCTCTACAATACAAGGCGCTTTACTGAGGAACAGGCAGGGCTGCAGTCATGGACGTCATTCAGGGGTCACCAGGGGTCGCAGCTGCCACCCCTGACTTGCCCCCTCCAATCCCTGGCACTTGCCTCAGAGGTGGCAAATTCAGTGCCAGAAACACAGGAGCTGCTCTTCATAAGGGGCATGGTTGGGCTGCAAACTCCTTTTTTTCTCAACACAGTGAGTAGGAACATATGATTCACTGTAAGTGCAATAAACATAGAGCCCAGTTACTGGAATCTGACCCTCCCTGGCAGCTGAGGTAAGTAAAACATGTATGTTGTGTGCACGCATGCAGGTGAGTGTGTGATTGTGTGTGTATGTGTAAGTATGTGTGTGTGAGCGTACGTAAAGGTCAAAGGGCGTGTGATGTCACCTCGGCTACCCCTGGTCTTCTGGTGAATTGATGCTCCTGGCTGCAGGCACATATAATGCAGGGGGATGAAACTACGGGGGGATGCTGGTAAATGGTGCATCCCTCTCCTCCTGCCTTCACATCTTGTACCGGTGACCCCACACTGGACTGCGGCAGTGTCAGAGTGGACACACGGGGTGCATAAAATGCGCAGGTGGGGTTACAAGTAATGCTACAGGACCAGTGACGTAACAATACTTAAGGGGACCCCATTCAAAGTACCTGGAGGAGGCCCGTCACCCTGGACCCAGTCAGGGGTCTGCCGCCCATGCACAGTGTACTGTGGTGAGGGCTCCCTGGAGCTCGGGCCCTCCGCGCCACGGGGCTGCGGGGGTCTTTGTTACGCCACTGTACAGTGGGGTGGGGGAGATTGGTGAACGGTACACCCCTCCCTCCTGCACTGTATCTTCTGTAGAAACTGGTCCTAGGTTTCTTGTTTCCGGTTCAGGGAGAGCCTGGCCTGCAGTTCGGGGAGGACTGTTCCCATTGGAGCAGGGTCAAGACTGATTTGCATAAGCCTGGGTCCAAATTGAAGTGCCATGGTGAGCAAAAACAAAGGATGAGCCCTAACACTGTCCTAACATACTCTCATCAGAGACGCCACATTGAGCCCTAACACTACCCAAAATATACTCTCATCAGAGACCCGACACTGAGCCCTAACACTACCCAAAATATACACTCATCAGAGACCCCACACTGAGCCCTAACACTGTCCTAACATACACTCATCAGAGACCCCACATTGAGCCCTAACACTACCCAAAATATACTCTCATCAGAGACCCCACACTGAGCCCTATCACTGTCCTAAACATACACTCATCAGAGACCCCACACTGAGCCCTATCACTGTCCTAAACATACACTCATCAGAGACCCCACACTGAGCCCTAGGACTGCCTAAAATATACTCTCATCAGAGACCCGACACTGAGCCCTAACACTACCCAAAATATACTCTCATCAGAGACCCGACACTGAGCCCTATCACTGTCCTAAACATACACTCATCAGAGACCCCACACTGAGCCCTAGCACTACCCAAAATATACTCTCATCAGAGACCCCACACTGAGCCCTAACACTACCCAAAATATACTCTCATCAGAGGCCCCACTCTGAGCCCTATCACTGTCCTAAACATACACTCATCAGAGACCCCACACTGAGCCCTATCACTGTCCTAAACATACTCTCATCAGAGACCCCACACTGAGCCCTAACACTGCCCAAAATATACTCTCATCAGAGGCCCCACTCTGAGCCCTATCACTGTCCTAAACATACACTCATCAGAGACCCCACACTGAGCCCTATCACTGTCCTAAACATACACTCATCAGAGACCCCACACTGAGCCCTAGGACTGCCTAAAATATACACTCATCAGAGACCCCACATTGAGCCCTAACACTACCCAAAATATACTCTCATCAGAGACCCCACACTGAGCCCTATCACTGTCCTAAACATACACTCACCAGAGACCCCACACTGAGCCCTAGGACTGCCTAAAATATACACTCATCAGAGACCCCACACTGAGCCCTAACACTACCCAAAATATACTCTCATCAGAGACCCCACACTGAGCCCTAACACTGCCCAAAATATACACTCATCAGATACCCCACACTGAGCCCTAATGCTACCCTAAACATACACTCATCCGAGACCTCACACTGAGCCCTAACGCTACCCTAAACATATTCTCATCAGAGACCCCACACTGAGCCCTTACGCTGCCCAAAATATACACTCATCAGAGACCCTACACTGAGCCCTAACACTTCCCAAAATACATACTCATCAGATACCCCACTCTGAGCCCAAACACTACCCAAAATATACTCTCATCAGAGACCCCACACTGAGCCCTAACACTGTCCTAAACATACACTCATCAGAGACCCCACACTAAGCCCTATCACTGTCCTAAACATACACTCATCAGAGACCCCACACTGAGCCCTATCACTGTCCTAAACATACTCTCATCAGAGACCCCACACTGAGCCCTAGGACTGTCTAAAATATACTCTCATCAGAGACCCCACACTGAGCCCTAACACTACCCAAAATATACTCTCATCAGAGACCCCACACTGAGCCCTAGGACTGCCCAAAATATACACTCATCAGATACCCCACACTGAGCCCTAATGCTACCCTAAACATACACTCATCCGAGACCTCACACTGAGCCCTAACGCTACCCTAAACATATTCTCATCAGAGACCCCACACTGAGCCCTTACGCTGCCCAAAATATACACTCATCAGAGACCCTACACTGAGCCCTAACACTTCCCAAAATACATACTCATCAGATACCCCACTCTGAGCCCAAACACTACCCAAAATATACTCTCATCAGAGACCCCACATTGAGCCCTAACACTACCCAAAATATACTCTCATCAGAGACCCCACACTGAGCCCTATCACTGTCCTAAACATACACTCACCAGAGACCCCACACTGAGCCCTAGGACTGCCTAAAATATACACTCATCAGAGACCCCACACTGAGCCCTAACACTACCCAAAATATACTCTCATCAGAGACCCCACACTGAGCCCTAACACTGCCCAAAATATACACTCATCAGATACCCCACACTGAGCCCTAATGCTACCCTAAACATACACTCATCCGAGACCTCACACTGAGCCCTAACGCTACCCTAAACATATTCTCATCAGAGACCCCACACTGAGCCCTTACGCTGCCCAAAATATACACTCATCAGAGACCCTACACTGAGCCCTAACACTTCCCAAAATACATACTCATCAGATACCCCACTCTGAGCCCAAACACTACCCAAAATATACTCTCATCAGAGACCCCACACTGAGCCCTAACACTGTCCTAAACATACACTCATCAGAGACCCCACACTAAGCCCTATCACTGTCCTAAACATACACTCATCAGAGACCCCACACTGAGCCCTATCACTGTCCTAAACATACTCTCATCAGAGACCCCACACTGAGCCCTAGGACTGTCTAAAATATACTCTCATCAGAGACCCCACACTGAGCCCTAACACTACCCAAAATATACTCTCATCAGAGACCCCACACTGAGCCCTAGGACTGCCCAAAATATACACTCATCAGATACCCCACACTGAGCCCTAATGCTACCCTAAACATACACTCATCCGAGACCTCACACTGAGCCCTAACGCTACCCTAAACATATTCTCATCAGAGACCCCACACTGAGCCCTTACGCTGCCCAAAATATACACTCATCAGAGACCCTACACTGAGCCCTAACACTTCCCAAAATACATACTCATCAGATACCCCACTCTGAGCCCAAACACTACCCAAAATATACTCTCATCAGAGACCCCACACTGAGCCCTTACACTGTCCTAAACATACACTCATCAGATACCCCACTCTGAGCCCTAACACTGCCCAAACATACACTCACCAAAGACCCCACACTGACAACTCAAGCACTCGGACACCTGGACATGAACCCCAAAACCAGTAACAGGAACCAAGACAGAGCCAGTTGCTGGTGTAAAACAGGCACAGTGTTACTACAATTATTTACGTCAAACAGTCTGCTCTCAGGCAGAGCAGGTATCAAATGATGTTCCGATTAATAATGCATTGATTCCATCAATTTTCTACAATTATCATTCTTACACCGAACCAGTAATGTGAAAATGGCTCTTCTGGCGTTAATCCACCTTGGGCGTCCGCTCCCTGCAGCTTCTAGGCTGGACTCATTGAAGAATCTGGGTTTCATCCATCCTCTCACCCAGCTTGGACAGCCTCGGGCTGACCCTGTCCTTCATCCTTTCCCAGCTGGTCTTCCATGTGGCATCAAAGAGGGTAACTTAGTTAAAAGACAGTCCTGTCATGCCCCCAAAACCCCTCCCTTATTCCGGCCAGATTTACAGCCAGGCACTATTAGCACAAGCAGGGCCAGCTTCAGGGTGGTGTGACCAGTGCAACCACACTGGATGCTGATCTGGGGAGGGGTGCGCTAGCCTCAGGGGGGCGCTGTGTTTAGCAATAACTTATGATTTAAAAATACCTGCTGCAGAGTTCCTTGTAAGTCCAGCTTTCAGGCAGCTACTAAAATCTCAAGATAACTCAATGTTCCTGCTAAACAGGAAGATAGGTTTTATCTAGTGGCAATTTTGACTCACATAAAGTAGCAAAGAGGGTTAATGCGCCTGCTGCAAAGAACGTGCACAGTGCAGATCACAGATCTGTATATGGACTGGTATCGCCAAGGTCTGTCGCCCAGAGCCCACCATTTAGCACAAAACCCCCACACCCCAATCCACATCCAACATGGTATTACGTCACCTTGGGCGACAACAACCCTTTGGGTTTGGGAGTCGTGAACTCCCGGCTGTATCTTTTAATTTCAAAACACATCATCAAAATCCAGTCAACAATACTTTTTATGCAGTAACCTCCTCATAATATTTACAATTTTCACATGCCTATCCTTAACATAGTCTGCTAATGCATCGCATTTCCTATCACTAACTAAATAAGTTCCTGCCTATCCAAATATCGTGACTGCAGGTTGAGATCAAGACTGATTGCTAAGTCACCCGGTCCCTGCTCCTCCTTCTAGCTATAAGGCCCAGGGGTAGGATCTCCATGTGGAATCATTCCATCCCCTCTTCAAAATACCAGCTGTGTGTAGACCATGTAGAGGGGGCCCGCCTGCCATCAGGATTCCCACCTCAGGCCCCCCTCCACCCAGAGACTCTCAGACTCTACCCCCCCAAAGGCCAGTGCTAGCTTAAAAGTCTTTGTGGATGAGTGGGTGGCTGGCCCTAAGGACCAGATTCCAATGACCACTTGCAGCCCCCGCACTCCTGGATGTCGCCCTCACTTCCCAGCCAGCACCTCTTGGAGGGTCCACTTAATTTGCCATCCTGCTGTGGTAAGGAAAAGGCACCTAATTGTCCCTTCAGTGAATTATCTCATCCCGCCACAAGCCAGCATATTAGATCGACTATCTGGCCTCCCTCTCCCTCAGTCATTCCCCTACTTGGGACTGGGGACCAACCAAACCAAAAAGTTCTCCAGTAAATGTTGTTCCCCACCCGAGAAAGATGAGCCCCATTCTGGAGGAAGAAACACTCCCTCTGGATGCAGCCGTGTGGAATGACAGCCAACTTTGGTGGTCTGAACAGCTTGGCAAGCTTGTTACTGATTCTCCTAACCGAGTCATTGATAGCTTTAACTGACAGGCCACCCCTCCACTGCAATCGGGGGATCATTTTCGACCAGGCAAACACCGCTGTTGGAAATTTCTTGGCCAGCCATCCGAATTCTGAGACCACAAGCTCAAATAGCTGCCACTGACCCAGGGGAACCAAGACATTACACCTTAGATGCAATATGATGACGTCTGGTTGCGGGCACTAAGTCCAAGACCAGTTTCAGCTGAGTGAAGCACAGCCCGCCTCAACCCAAGAAAGAAAAACAGAATCCAGCCTGCGCTGCCCATGGCACAACGCCTCTCGTCATATACAGACCAGCTGCTCACCGAACATAAGAGTGGCCACTGACCCACACCTCCCTGAACCTCACAGCTCCTACGTGAACCGGAATCCTGGGGATCTTCAAACGAGTGCCTCTGCAACCTAGACAACAGGCAGGACAACACAAAAAGGGGTGAAAGAGGCCGGTATTCACAATATATGCAATCTTACACACCTCTTATAGCAATCAGAGGATCATCTGCCAATTCTTCTAACCGCCGCACCCGACAACCCCATTGCCACTGCCTCTGTTGCTGCCCCGATCCTAAAGGAATGACTACAGAATTCAGTGGCATCAAGGCCTTCTGTGCACAAAGCATGCTTGAGTACTTGTGAAAACTGGTACCTGGTTAGTGGTGTGGCATCCACAAAGGCTGTACTCCGTGACCCCTGAGAACGCAGAGCTAGGAAGACCTCTAAATTATAAACTGGGCAGCACACATTGCCAGGGGCTCTTTGCAACAATATGTGGTCACCCTTCCCCTCCTGATCCATTTCAGAATGAGGGATATTGATCAACAAGGACCCCGTCCCTGCCTGCCAATGAATGTCCCCTAACTGTAACCCCCCTTTATGTCTTTCTTGTTGCTGGCCACCAGTTTGCCCAGTCTGAAGTCCCCATAAAAGGCTAACATAAAAGCTGCTTTAATTAGGACGATCTCCCAAGGAGATGTACAGATCCGTCCCAGGGCCCCAAAAGAGAACCCAACTTCCTTATGTTAATGTGGCACCTAGAATCCCTCTTGGTCCCTTGTAGCTGCTGCCAACCCTTGATGGCCCTCCTTACTAGGAAAGATTTAGTTCCATCATGCACCCCCTGTAATTGGGCAAAAAAGGAAATGGCGGCCGTGTGGTGCATAGCACATGCAACCGACCTCCCACGCTCCCTTAGGACTTCCAAAAAAATCGAAAACGATGATGCATCCACCCAAGCGGACCACCTTGCATGATCAATGAAATTAGCATAGGCCGTGAAAGCCCCCCTCGTAAGCCTTCTTCGTCTTCGGTGCTAAACTGGCTGCAACGAGGCCTGATAGTCTTGGGCACCAATCCGCCACAGACACTCTGGGAAGGGTGTTGGGAATTCCTCCACTTGTGGATGGTGTAACCTGAAAATCTGCATCTTAAAACGGGATAGGGCATCAGCGGCAATATTCAAGACACCAGGCACATGTTTTGCTACAAAAATCACATTTAACCCAAGACACAGTAATACAATTACTTTCAACACTCTTAGAATCATTTTAGACCTGGCATCCTGCTGATTTATGTATTCAACCAGTGACATATTGTCAGACCAAAAAATCACAGACTGGTTAGGGAATCTATCAGGCCAGATTGACAATGACACTAGAATCTGGAATAGCTCTAGAAAACCAATGTTAGTCACTAGTCCAGTTTTAACCCCTTCTGTGGGCCGCCTCTGTGCACACCATGACGTACCAAATATGGCACCAAAATCCTCACTTCCTGTTGCGTCCGTAAAGAGACCAAGTTCCTCACTAGACCTGAATGGACTCGGCCACAAAACCGTCCTATTGAAGTCATGCAGGAAAGACTTCCAAATTCTCATATCTTGTGTTACCTCGCTGGAAAACCTAGTGTAGTGGTGCTTGACGGTTAAGCCTGACATGGCTTAAGCAATGGACCGAGAGAAAGGGCGCCCCATGGAAATGATCCGGTGTTACGAAACTAAGCTGCCCAACCAAGCACTGCAACTGATGGAGAGCGACATTCTTCACCCTCACGCATGCCTGGATTGCTTGAGAGAAGGCAAGTACTTTGTCTCTCGGAAGCCTAGATGCCCCTGCCACAGAATCTAATTCAATCCCCAAAAATTCCATCATGGTGTGGGGACCCATGGTTTTGCCATGCGCAAGTGGAACCCCAAGTTCTCCCATAAGACTCTGAAAGACTTCCAATGCACCTGGACACTGATCTGAACCAGGGGGACCAAGAATGAGGAAATCATTCAGGTAATGCAGTAGCCACTGGTGTTATGCCTTGCGTCTGAAAACCCACTCCAAGAATGGGGTACATTTCTCAAAATGGGAACAGGACACCGTGCATCCCATTGGCATAACCCTATCAAAGTAGTGGAAATCATCTGGGTGGACCGGTAGCAGCTATAGGCAGATTCAACATCCGATTTTGCCATCAGAGCCCCAGACCCAGCTCCCGCAGCATCTGAATTGCCTGATCCAAAGAAGCATACCTGACTGAACAGAGAGCCCCCATCAATGGCATAATTCACTGATTGGCCCCTAGGTGCTGACAGGTCATGGATTAGTCTGAACTCCCCGGTTTCCTACTTAGAGACCACTCCTAGTGGGTAACAAACAAAATCCTACATGGGGACTTTATCAAAGAGACCTGGTACCCGCCCCAAGCTTAGCTCCATGAGAATCTTAGCTCTAGCCACCTCAGGGTTGGACCTCAGAGACAGTTGGTTCCTACAATGGGGTGAGCCTGCATACCCTTGCGCTGGCATCCTGAAACCATCCCTAAAGCCTCATATACGACCTGTGCAGCTTCTTGGTTGTTGTATGAAGTAAGCCAAGGGACCAAAGCCAAAAAATTAGCAAGAGAGAAGGCCTTGCCGAAAACTGGGTTAAAATTCACAGTTCCTGTTAAATCATTAACCTTGTTTCTTGCTACCCTTATCTCATTGTTTCTTCCAGCACTTAAATTCAGGGTGGGAGGCCTGACTGCAGAAAGCACATCAGTTTTTAAAACGTCAGGTTCACTGAGTACGAAAGCACATGCACCGGATGAAATCCCAGCAGGCCCCTTTCCTTGCCATACTCCCCCCGGATGACCCTGAGGCAGTCCCTGAGCCTGAGCGAAAGGGCTGCCCTCACTCCCCGGTGGCCGGTTCATGCACCGCAGCGATGTGATTATATCAATCTGGTCCCAACCCACGGTAGACTTATTAGCATTGATTCTTCTAAATTTCCTGTCTTAGTCGTTTGAGGCAGTGCCACTATCTCATTGTGCGCACCCACAATCCCATTCTGGTAGCCAGCTTGCTGGGCTCCCGGACCATTGAAGCGCTCTGAAATGATGGCTTAGTAAGTTGAGAAAGCCTCACCCAGTTACCAAATGATTCCTCCACTTTCCTCTTCTGAGGCCAAGGCCCACACTCCCTTGAATGAGCGCACTCTTGACACCGTTTACCCTCATCCTTATTGGATTTGTCAACGATTAGATCAAAAATGACTATCTAATCACCTTTCCAAATCTCTTCTTTAACCTCCATCAGCACAGCACATGCAGCCCTAGGCACTCATGTTCAGAGTGAATATCACCAAGATCCAAAAGGGGTGATGCGTGACCAGTAGCTGGATTTGCTGCTGCCTGGATAGAAGAGGATGTCACAGAAGTGCTTGCCTCCGCAGATGCCTTGGCCGGTTGCTGGGCAGCCACCACTACACATGAGCAACCTGACCCCTGGCTCCGCAGGCCCCTGCGGGGGAATCAGCCTTTTTCAACCCCTCAATGTCTACTACACCAGCCACACCGCCTTGAGACCCTCCCTTTCCTGTGCTCTCAGATAAGGATTCACAGAAGTACCTCCCCTTCCTGTGCTGTCAGATAAGGATTCACTGAAGCACCTCCCATTCCTGTGCTCCCAGATGAAGATCTACAGAAGCACCACCCCTTCCAGGGCACTCAGATGATAATCCACAGAAGCACCTCCTCTTCCTGTGCCCTCAGATAACGATTCACAGAAGCACCTCCCCTTCCTGTGGTCTCAGATGAGGATTCATTGAAGTACCTCTCCTTCTTGTGCTCCCAGTTGAGGATCCACAGAAGCACCTCCCCTTGCTGTGTTCCCCGATGAGGATCCACAGAAGCACTTCCCCTTCCTGTGCTCCAAGATGAGGATTCATGGAAGCACCGCCCCTTCCTGTGTTCCCCGTTGAGGATCCACAGAAGCCCTTCCCCTTCCTGTGCTCCAAGATGAGGATCCATGAAAGCACCGCCCCTTCCTGTGCTCCCAGATGAGGATCCACGGAAGCACTATCCCTTCCTGTGCTCTCAGATGGGGATCCATGGAAGCACCACCCTTTCCTGTGCTCCCAGATGAGGATCCACGGAAGCACCACCCCTTCCTGTGCTCTCAGATGAGGATCCATGGAAGCACCTCCCCTTCCTGTGCTCCCAGATGAGGATCCACGTGAGCACCTCCCCTTCCTGTGTTCCCAGATAAGGATCCACAGAAGCACCTCCCATTCCTGTGTTCCCAGATAAGGATTCACAGAAGCCCCTCCCCTTCCTGTGCTCCCAGATGAGGTCCACTGAAGCACCTCCCCTTCCAGTGTGCTCAGATGACAATCCACAGAAGCACCTCCCCTTTCTGTGCTCTCGGATAAGGATCCATGGAAGCACCTCCCCTTCCTGTGCCGCAAGATAAGGATTCACAGAAGCATCTCCCCTTCCTGTGCTCCGAGATGAGGATCCACAGAAGCACTTCCCCTTCCCGTGCTCTCAGATGAGGATCCACGAAAGTACCTCCTGTGCTCTCTGATGAGGATCCACTGAAGTATCTCATCTTCCTCTGCTCCCAGATGAGGATCCAAGGAAGCACCTCCCTTTCCTGTGCTCCCAGATGAGGATTCACTGAAGCCCCTTCCCTTCCTGTGCTTTCAGATGAGGATCCACAGAAGCACCTCCCCTTCCTGTGCCCTCAGATAACGATTCACAGAAGCACCTCCCCTTCCTGTGGTCTCAGATGAGGATTCATTGAAGTACCTCTCCTTCTTGTGCTCCCAGTTGAGGATCCACAGAAGCACCTCCCCTTGCTGTGTTCCCCGATGAGGATCCACAGAAGCACTTCCCCTTCCTGTGCTCCAAGATGAGGATTCATGGAAGCACCGCCCCTTCCTGTGTTCCCCGTTGAGGATCCACAGAAGCCCTTCCCCTTCCTGTGCTCCAAGATGAGGATCCATGAAAGCACCGCCCCTTCCTGTGCTCCCAGATGAGGATCCACGGAAGCACTATCCCTTCCTGTGCTCTCAGATGGGGATCCATAGAAGCACCACCCTTTCCTGTGCTCCCAGATGAGGATCCACGGAAGCACCACCCCTTCCTGTGCTCTCAGATGAGGATCCATGGAAGCACCTCCCCTTCCTGTGCTCCCAGATGAGGATCCACGTGAGCACCTCCCCTTCCTGTGTTCCCAGATAAGGATCCACAGAAGCACCTCCCATTCCTGTGTTCCCAGATAAGGATTCACAGAAGCCCCTCCCCTTCCTGTGCTCCCAGATGAGGTCCACTGAAGCACCTCCCCTTCCAGTGTGCTCAGATGACAATCCACAGAAGCACCTCCCCTTTCTGTGCTCTCGGATAAGGATCCATGGAAGCACCTCCCCTTCCTGTGCCGCAAGATAAGGATTCACAGAAGCATCTCCCCTTCCTGTGCTCCGAGATGAGGATCCACAGAAGCACTTCCCCTTCCCGTGCTCTCAGATGAGGATCCACGAAAGTACCTCCTGTGCTCTCTGATGAGGATCCACTGAAGTATCTCATCTTCCTCTGCTCCCAGATGAGGATCCAAGGAAGCACCTCCCTTTCCTGTGCTCCCAGATGAGGATTCACTGAAGCCCCTTCCCTTCCTGTGCTTTCAGATGAGGATCCACAGAAGCACCTCCCCTTCCTGTGCCCTCAGATAACGATTCACAGAAGCACCTCCCCTTCCTGTGGTCTCAGATGAGGATTCATTGAAGTACCTCTCCTTCTTGTGCTCCCAGTTGAGGATCCACAGAAGCACCTCCCCTTGCTGTGTTCCCCGATGAGGATCCACAGAAGCACTTCCCCTTCCTGTGCTCCAAGATGAGGATTCATGGAAGCACCGCCCCTTCCTGTGTTCCCCGTTGAGGATCCACAGAAGCCCTTCCCCTTCCTGTGCTCCAAGATGAGGATCCATGAAAGCACCGCCCCTTCCTGTGCTCCCAGATGAGGATCCACGGAAGCACTATCCCTTCCTGTGCTCTCAGATGGGGATCCATGGAAGCACCACCCTTTCCTGTGCTCCCAGATGAGGATCCACGGAAGCACCACCCCTTCCTGTGCTCTCAGATGAGAATCCATGGACGCCCCTCCCCTTCCTGTGCTCCCAGATAAGGATCCTGGAATCTCCTCCCCTTCCTGTGCTACCAGGTGAGGAAGGCCCCAATGCCATGGACCTCACAGCAGCTTATTTCAGTGAGCCCATGAAGATGGGGCGCTCCCAGGTGGAATGGGGTCACCCTCACACTGAGTCTAACAGCCATTTTTCATCTTAAATAATTAAGGAAGGAAAAGAACGTAGGGTGCCTTAGTAACCTTTACCAGAATCATTTCTTAAGATAACAGTTATTTTACAGTCATCGAACACCGAGGTCTACATTTAGAAAATGTAAACGTTATCCCTTGGAATTAACTGAGATGGAAAACACTCTACAAGTTTTCAAAGGATGAAAGAATCAGCCAACCAGTCTCACACTCCTCAAAAACAAGATCAAGTACAGAGAAAACAAAAATAGAACATAACATTTATCAGTATGAAAACAGCAGTATGATTTAGAGAGTGAAGGAACCACAAATGTAAAAAAGAATTTGCGACGCTAACAGGTCTGGACTGCAGCTGGACTGCATGTCCCTATGTATGTGTGTCAGCGTCTGTTTGTATAAACATGTATGGATGGGCAGACGTGTTTGATTTACACAGTTTCTGGCTAAAACCTAAAAAAGCCTGCTATGGTTAAAAAAGGAACACACTGTTTAGAATGCATGTACTAAATAAATAATTTAATGTGCCATAATTTATGGTATTTTTGAGATGTAAAATAGTACCTTATGAAATGTGAGCACTTCAGAGAAGGCAGAACGGTGCATCAAGCAGCCAATCGCATGAAGTGAGTGAGTAACACTCTCCTGGGTGGAGCCAAAAGAATGGTAACAATATGTTGTGCAAGTTGCTGCACTGTCAAACCAGACCTAAAAAGTATGTTTTCATCTGTTCACACAATTATGATGTGGTAAACACAGATGGATATAAGTGAAGGGTGAAGAACACTCCAAGCTTGAGGGGCTGAAGATGAAGAAGTTTGAGCAGAGAGTTCCAGCCAATCGCCTCTCAGTATGACCAGTCTCCCCACTTCCGCTGACCCCTGGACCTGTGGTTTGTACACTACGTAGGCCACTTGAAGGGAGGAGGTGGACGTTTACAGTTAGCCAGTATAACTTGTGGAAGTGATCCAAACACATTTTCCAAGTCCCAGAGAGAAGGTGTGTCTCAGAGCCACATACATTTAAAGGATGGACAATTTGAGAATATCGTAGACCAAACAAAGCTACATGTCCATCGCCCGGAAATGAACGAAACATTGATTGGACCACCGAGTAAAAGCCAGCCTGAGAAAGGACAGGCTTGAGCTTCTTCACCAAAGACATCTGAAAAAGACACACCTTCAGTAAAGCACAAAGGTCTGATTTAAAATTAGGATATTTTTCCTTTACTCCCCTTTTTCCTAAACATTTTTAAAAAGGCCATACCCATGAAGTTCCAGAAGTTGATGAAGTTTTAAATCTATCTTCTTGAAGTTGGTGAAAGTACCATCATCACCTTGGCCCAGCCGTAGACTAGAGGATGATGTAACAGCCTCCCCGGCAGGCTTCCGCCAGAGAACTTGCATCTGTCATCAATGTCTTGTCGATGCCCCAATCCCAAAGTGCAACATTACAGCACTTTTCAAAGCAAAACAAATAATTGTTATGCTATGCCATGTCATGTTACGTCATGTTCTGTTACATTCTGTTATGTCATGATGTATTATGTTATGAGGATTTCTAGAGTGCGCTTATCACCCGAGGGGTTTCCAGGTTCTGGGATAAGTGATTAGGCCAATCGGGCTCCTAGTTGAATATCGAGGTCTTCAATTTATGGCTGAATTTTAGAAGGGATGGGGAGGTCCTGATGTGGTGTGGAAGGGTGTTCCAGGAGTTGGCAGTGATGTAGGAAAAGGAGCGTCTTCCTGACCTGCTCTTGTGAATGTAGGAGAAGTGATGCTGAGCGCAGTTGCCTGGTGGGTTGGTAGAAGTGGAGGAGGAGGCTGAGGTAGGCAGGTCCGTGGCTGTGCAGGCTTTGAATGCATGGGTGAGCAGTTTGAATTGGCATGCGAGTGTAGCTCTCTGAGGTGGGGTGTGATGCATGCATTGCTTGGGATGCTGAGGATGAATCTGGCGGTGTTCTGGGTGGTCTGGAGTCTTTGTATCTGTAAGGAAATGCCTCCTTGGCATGGTTACCCCCTGACTTTTTGCCTTTGCTGATGCTAAGTTTTGATTTGAAAGTGTGCTGAGGCCTGCTAACCAGGCCCCAGCACCAGTGTTCTTTTCCTAACCTGTACTTTTGTTTCCACAATTGGCACACCCTGGCATCCAGGTAAGTCCCTTGTAACTGGTAACCCTGGTACCAAGGGCCCTGATGCCAGGGAAGGTCTCTAAGGGCTGCAGCATATCTTATGCCACCCTGGGGACCCCTCACTCAGCACAGACACACTGCTTGCCAGCTTGTGTGTGCTGGTGAGGACAAAACGAGTAAGTCGACATGGCACTCCCCTCAGGGTGCCATGCCAACCTCACACTGCCTATGCAGTATAGATAAGTCACCCCTCTAGCAGGCATTACAGCCCTAAGGCAGGGTGCACTATACCATAGGTGAGGGCACCAGTGCATGAGCACTGTGCCCCTACAGTGTCTAAGCAAAACCTTAGACATTGTAAGTGCAGGGTAGCCATAAGAGTATATGGCCTGGGGGTCTGTCATGCACAAACTCCACAGCACCATAATGGCTACACTGAAAACTGTGAAGTTTGGTATCAAACTTCTCAGCACAATAAATGCACACTGATGCCAGTGTACATTTTATTGTAACATACACCCCAGAGGGCACCTTAGAGGTGCCACCTGAAACCTTAACCGACTATCCGTGTAGGCTGACTAGTTTTAGCAGTCTGCCACACACCAGACATGTTGCTGGCCACATGGGGAGAGTGCCTTTGTCACTCTGTGGCTAGTAACAAAGCCTGTGCTGGGTGGAGGTGCTTCACACCTCCCCCTGTAGGAACTGTAACACCTGGCGGTGAGCCTCAAAGGCTCACCCCCTTTGTTACAGCACCACAGGGAACTCCAGCTAGTGGAGTTGCCTGCCCCCTCCGGCCACGGTCCCACTTTTGGCGGCAAGGCCGGAGGAGATAATGAGAAAAACAAGGAGGAGTCACTGGCCAGTCAGGACAGCCCCTTAGGTGTCCTGAGCTGAGGTGACTCTGACTTTTAGAAATCCTCCATCTTGCAGATGGAGGATTCCCCCAATAGGGATAGGAATGTGCCCCCCTCCCCTTGGGAGGAGGCACAAAGAGGGTGTAGCCACCCTCAGGGCTAGTAGCCATTGGCTACTAACCGCCCAGACCTAAACACGCCCTTAAATTTAGTATTTAAGGGCTTCCCAGAACCTAGGAACTCAGATTCCTGCAACCTAAGAAGAAGAGGACTGCTGAGCTGAAAAACCCTGCAGAGAAGACGGAGACACCAACTGCTTTGGCCCCAGCTCTACCGGCCTGTCTCCCCACTTCTAAAGACACTGCTCCAGCGACGCTTTCCACAGGGACCAGCGACCTCTGAATCCTCAGAGGACTGCCCTGCATCTAGAAGGACCAAGAACTCCCGAGGACAGCGACACTCTGTTCACCAAAGACTGCAACTTTGCAACAAAGAAGCAACTTTGAAACAACTTGCGTTTCCCGCCGGAAGCATGAGACTTGACACTCTGCACCCGACGCCCCTGGCTCGACTTGTGGAGAACAATCACTTCAGGGAGGACTCCCCGGCGACTGCGAGACCGTGAGTAGCCAGAGTTGCCCCCCCTGAGACCCCACAGCGACGCCTGCAGAGGGAATCCCGAGGCTCCCCCTGACCGCGACTGCCTTTTTCTAAGAACCCGACGCCTGGTAGGGACACTGCACCCGCAGCCCCCAGGACCTAAAGGATCCGAACTCCAGTGCAGGAGTGACCCCCAGGAGGCCCTCTCCCTTGCCCAGGTGGTGGCTACCACGAGGAGCCCCCCCCCCTTGCCTGCCTGCATCGCTGAAGAGACCCCTTGGTCTCCCATTGCTTTCTGTTACAAACCTGACGCTTGTTTACACACTGCACCCGGCCGCCCCGTGCCGCTGAGGGTGTACTTTCGGTGTGGACTTGTGTCCCCCCCGGTGCCCTACAAAACCCCCCTGGTCTGCCCTCCGAAGACGCGGATACTTACCTGCTAGCAGACTGGAACCGGGGCACCCCCTTCTCCATTGAAGCCTATGCGTTTTGGGCACCACTTTAACCTCTACACCTGACCGGCCCTGAGCTGCTGGTGTGGTAACTTTGGGGTTTCTCTGAACCCCCAACAGTGGGCTACCTTGGACCCAAACTTGAACCCCATAGGTGGTTTACTTACCTGCAAAAACTAACAACCTCTTACTCCCCCAGGAACTGTTGAAAATTGCACTAAGGGGGTCATTACAACCCTGGCGGACGGTGTTAAAGCGGCGGTAAGACCGCCAACAGGCTGGAGGTCTTTTTTTTAGTATTATGACCATGGCGGTTACCGCCATGGTCATCCGCCGCTTCCCCGTTCCGCCCGCCAGGGCTGAGACGACCGCTGGCCTGGAGACCTGGGTCTCCATCCCGGCGGCCGTGACAATACCGCCGCCGGTATTGTGACCCGGCTTACCGCCGTGGATTTCCAGCGGTAGGAACCGCCATGAAATCCATGGCGGTAAGCACTATCAGTGCCAGGGAATTCTTTCCCTGGCACTGATAGGGGTCTCCCCCAACCCAACTCCCTCCCCTACCCCCCCCACCACCCCTCCCCACCCCAACCCCCAACATAACATTACTGACACACACCCGACATGCACGCAGGCACCACCAACACACATACACGCACACACACCGACATACATGCCAACATCCACACACACACTCAGACATGTGCACCCACATTCACGCACACATCCATACAGACATACATACAGACAGACATGCACACATTTCTGAAACACGCAACACCCCCGCAAGCATACACGCACTCACACACCCCCCCTACATACACAGACACACACCCCCATGCACCCACACAACACACAAAACCCCCCACCCCCCTCCCCTAACGGATGATCGACTTACCTGTTCCGTCGATCCTCCGGGAGGGGACGGGAGCCATGGGGGCAGCTCCGCCAACACCACACCGCCAACAGAACACCGCCGCGCAGAATCACAGGACGTAATTAGCTCGGCGGTGTTCTGTTGGCGTGGCGGTGGAGGTGGAGCAACCTCCACTTCCCCGCCGCCCGCAAGTATGGCTGTTGGCGGCTCTCCGTCGGAAAAACGACGGAGGGCAGCCAACAGTCATAATATGCTGGCGGTCTTCCACACGGCGGTCCCTCTGCGGTCTTCTTAAAAGACCGCCGAGGTTGTAATGACCACCTAAGTGTCTAATTTTAAAATAGCTATATGTGATTTATGTGAAAAGTAGATATGCTATTTTGCTAATTCAAAGTTCCTAAAGTACCTACCTGCAATACCTTTCATTTGAAGTATTACATATAAATCTTGAACCTGTGGTTCTTAAAATAAACTAATAAAATATATTTTTCTATACAAAAACCTATTGGCCTGGAATTGTCTTTGAGTGTGTGTTCCTCATTTATTGCCTGTGTATGTACAACAAATGCTTAACACTACTCCTTAGATAAGCCTACTGCTCGACCACACTACCACAAAATAGAGCATTAGTATTATCTCTTTTTGCCACTATCTTACCTCTAAGGGGAACCCTTGGACTCTGTACATACTATTCCTTACTTTGAAATAGTGCATACAGAGCCAACTTCCTACAGTATCCATCTTAGGTCTCCAACCAAGGTGTGGTGAAGCTTTAGGAGAACTGAGGTGCACGGAAAGCAAGACAGAGAAAGCTGTACAGGGAGGTCTGCCTGGCTAAGTGATGAGAGGCACGTTGGTCGTGGTACGGAGTGATGTGTGGTACAGGCCATGTATCTCGCTCGTGGTATGAAGTGCTAGTAGAAAATGGAAACACACCCCTAAGCATTTATATCAGTTGTACAAAAAAAGATAAGTAGGTGTATAATATTTCTTAATAATGTAATTTACAAGCAATAGTGGAGCAGTTGACAGCTCTGTGGCTAAAGAAAAATAGCCAACACGTGTTTGGTCCCTGCTGCGGGCCTTTTTCAAGGTACAACTGTTTTACGGACATTTAAGCAGCAGAGGCAGATAAATCATTGTGGTGAGGCTGTGGAAATTACATACATTACTTTGGTATATGATAAGACCAGCTCAACAGGTACTTGTGCATTCAAGGGTGAGTCTTCAACAAGATAATGGGGTCTTTATCCCGCACCCCCGTTTATACGTTCATCGAACCACACACCTTAGCACTATTGTACTCACCTGATGATGGAGAAACCTTTCACAACCAGCAGCTGCTCTAAACAGGGCACAGACCTCCAGGCACTACAAGTGGTAGGACATGTTCAGCCTTTATGACCAATGCATAGGACGTCAGTCACCTGTGAGAACATGTACTGAGATTCTGTCCATAAAACAATTGTCCCTGTAAAAGGCACTGGCAGGGACGAAGCTGTCCTTCTCAGGGACATTTTAAGGATTTTGGGGGCCCTGCGACAACTGTATTTTTAAGGGCCCCTGTTCAGAAATAGCTTTGAGTTTATGATGCAGTTTCATCTCTTTCATGCCTCTTTGGACAGGTCACTGACACTGCACAGGGTCACTGGTCCAAATTCTAAATGTTTTACGTCTACTATTTGGGGATAGTGACGTGTTTTCAATATTGTAACACAGCAGCAGCTCACTAATATTACTGCAAATAATCTCTGGAACACCACATTTCTCATATGCGAGGTTCAGTTTTGATCTAAAAGAAACTGTTTTGTGGATGTTGCATGAAACATAAACACAACATTTCTCTGTAAAATGTCTAATAGCCTATCACTCATCACATACATTAAAAACAAATGAAAATTAAATAGTAATTAAAACAATCTGTTTAAGAATTATTAAAGGTCATCAGGGCAAGACTCGCTGCAGAACAGAGGTAGCTCTACCAGGGGACAGCCTCAATGGCTGGTGCCCTGGGCCAGGGCTCAGTTTGCCCAAGCCTTAAAATGTCTCCGGTCCTGCATCAAATACAGATCTGTCAATAACTTTATAATTGTTTGTTATTGATCAAAAGTAATAAATGCAAGCTCTGCAATAAAATGGGAATTATTTATACATTTACGTATCCTTATTTGTGCAATGGATATGAATCCATAGAAGTGTGCGCTAATTTTTAGAGTTGAGCGTGCGCAAGCGCTCTGGACCATGTTGTAATCTCTCTGTTGGCTTCTAACCACGCCCATGGCATGCCCGTCACTTTCATTAGTTCGTGGGGTTGCCTTTTAAAAATGTATTGATTTTATTTGTGAAAGGCATGCATACATCATGCCTTTTCCGGTGCTTAGCCCTCCTCGAGCGCACCGGTAAACTACTGAAAACATACGAGGCTTCGTGTTTTCAGCTGGTTTCCGGACTACTTTAGCTTTTCATTTCCTGCGCAGCGTGATCTCGCTGGGCAGAAGTAGAGCGCTTTGGATGTCATCGACCCTGTTACATGGATAATTGCACTGTTTTACTTTTCATTATTAGTTTATGTGGCAAGAAAAGTTCAGTTAGGAGTTTACAACGCTAATAGTGCAAACTCGAGCAAACGCGAGACCCGTTGCATTGCAAATACTTGTTTATTAAGATGTCAGTGTGCAAATTAATATGTGTCATATGTCATCCAATCACAATCAGTAACCTCAGTGAAGGCCTGGTGTTCAATGGTTGTAGCACATGTTTTCACTTTATATTACACGAATAGGCCCAGATTTATTAAAAGTGGCGTCCCCGAGCGCCACCATGTGTGCGCCGTATTTAAAATACGGCGCATCACGGCGGTAGTCAGGGGGACTAGTGTCATCATTTTTTACACTTGTCCGGCGCTTTGCAGGACTAGCGTCAAAAATGATGACGCTAATCCTGCAAAACACCCATAATCTGAAGGAGCAAGCCTGTAATTACAAACCAAAAGCCGCAGAAAACGTCCTGTACCCCCTGCATGACGCAGCGCGGGAACCATCACCAGAACGCACATGACTTGCATAACAGATGTTTCCTAACCCTGGATCTGTGTCAGTTCATGTCTCCTCTGTCCTGTGTGACCTACCAAACTAAACCCACTGATCCCGCCCACCTGACTCACTGGCCCCGCCCACCACAGCAGGACCCAAAGTACTACAAGCAACAGTACCTTTCCATCACTGGGTGTACTGGAACAAAAAAAACAGTATATTACACATTCTGTCCTGTGTGACCTTCCAAACCAAACCCTAATGAGCCCCGCCCACCTGGCTCATTGGCCCCGCCCATCACAGCAGGACCCAAACAACAGTACCTTCCCATCACTGGGTGTACTGGAACAAAAAAAACTGATTATTACACATACTGTACTGAGTTGCCGTCATTCCCCTTAACCACAAAGACACAATGAGCTATGCAAATGAATGCATACCTAAACCCTACGCTGCAATTACAATTAACGTATAATGTTGCACAATACGCTGCAAACTGAAACTGAACACTGCAGACTAACCCAGAGCTCCGCAGAGGAGGGTGGACCCGTCAGTAAAGAGCCTCAATGCCTCGTCACAGGAAGTAAGCGCTATACAAATCAAACAACAAGATAGTTTTTGCAGGGACATCTTAAGGATTTAGGGGGCCCTGGGCCAAACGTATTTAGGGGCCCCTGTTGGAAACACCCTGGAATTTATCATCCAGTTCCAGCTCCTTCATGCCTCTTTGACCAGGTCACTGACACTGCACTGGTCACTGGTCCAAATTCTACATCTGTTTACATCTAGTATTCAGGGACAGTGACGTGTGTTTTCAGTCTTGTAACACAGCAGAGGCTCACTAATGTTACTGCAAATAATCTCTGTAACACCCTCCTTTTCTCATGTGTGTCCCTGTTTTGATCTAAAAGAAACCTTTTTATGGATGTTGCATGAAGCATAAACACATTTCTGTGCAAAATGTCTGCAATAGACTCTCACACATCACCCACATGAAAAATAAATTAAATGATGACGGTATGTAAAACAATCTATTTAAAAAATATTCAAGGTTATTTGTGCAACACTCCCTGCAGAACAGAGCTGGCTCTATCTTGGGCCCCTGAAAGGCTGGGCCCGGGGCCAGAGTTGGCTCTATCTTGGGCCCCTGAAAGGATGGGCCCCGGGGCCCTGGTTAGCTCTATCTTGGGCCCCTGAAGGGCTGGGGCCCGGGGCCAGAGCTCACTTGGCCCAGGCTTTGAAACGTCTTTGGTTTATTGCAAGTAGGGAGGGAATTGGTTTTATCAAGGCTCCTTGCAGTGCCAGGAAGGAGCTGTAATAAGACAACTCATCAAGCTTTTGTAGGTGGGGGGTTGATTATGTCCTTCGTTTACGACATTTATTTCAAATAAAAATACAAATTTCGCTCCCACCCATGCAGGGCCTCTTGCTTTGTGGTGTCACGCATTCTGCGTGCCGTCCTGGATGTGCGTACGTGGTTATATCTACGCTATTAACATCAAACAAAGGCGTCGATCTGGGCTCTCAGAGCCACGTTTATTCAGCTGGTTCAGTAATCAGATCTGGGGAGCTAATCTCTTGTCTCAATTAAATATACATTAAACCCCCGGTACACGTCGCCGCAGTTAAAGGGCAGCTGGCGGACCTGCACAAAGGGTTTCTGCACAACAAGGAACAAACCTGCTGTGCAGCTCAGCGCAGGGCCCGGGGGGGTCACGAGGGAGGGCCGCCAACATAATCCCTCAAAATGAAAAAATAGGAACTATTTTCCAAATTAGGCGGCCCCTCACCCTCCTCCGCCCCCCTTTCACACTTTTCTAAACAGTGTTTATTGGGGCCGAGTGAAAGCTCCACGAGGTCAACTTAAATCTTGGCTCAGCCACTGCACCCTGTGAACTTTGGCAGAACAGGAGTACCTTTCCCCTGGTTTGGAGATTGGTGGTAATGTTTTTGTGATGGAGGACATACCTCTGGCCATTGGATTGTTGGCGAGGACAGATGTGCGCACCCCCTACCGTGCTGTGTTTGACTCCTGGGCCTCTGTGCTCTGAGCAGGCTTCTTCTCCTGGACAGTCAGGCTGCTGGTGGTCCAAGCAGGGCAGTAGGGCCAGGGCGCTTTGCACACAGGGCACCAGTACCAACACACGCCGTGGTACCATTCTGCTTAAATAGGCTCCACATGGGCATCGTGATACGAATAACAAGGGCCGCCAGAGAAAAGTACATGTTTCGGTGCAGAACAAGTCACACAGCCTTCCTCAGGACAACAGGCTGAAAGAAACAGCATGAAATTGAAAAATGGGGAAGGGGAGAACACCAGCAAATCATACCTTAATAACAAACCACTCACCTCTTAAGATTTTAGCGGTGGACAGGTTAGACACATGGATTTTCACATCTGCCACTCATGTATATATCTCATTGCCTTTCCAAATATATGTCATAAAGACTATGCCCAAGAAGAAATATCACCACCTGATCACTCTATGCCCAGGAAGGATGATGCTAGCATCACAAAGGCAAACCAAGTCCCAATGTTGAAAATCAACTTATAAGCACAAATAACTTAAACCAGGTCCTCAGATGATGGCGTTCAAATGAACAATGCAGCAATCCGGCCGGGGTGCATTCCGGACCAACTCAGTCCCAGAAAGGTAGTACTCTGGTCACACATCTCCAAACCTCTTTCTGATGTGCTCTTGCTTTTATACTGCCGTCCTGAAGAAGGTCAACTTTTTGTCCACTATGCACCGAAACACATCGACAGAGACCACTGCCTCCAGCTACTGTGTGGAAATACTTCACGCAGTGTTTTATATGGAAATATATAAGGGTCTGTACTCTTGCTCCTGAGGAGGAGCAGTGCAGAGAAGGGCCAGTACTCTCCCATTAAATGTACTGCAGCAGGGCTGAGAAGGGTCAGTACTCTCCCATTAAATGTACTGCAGCAGTGCAGAGAAGGGCCAATACTCTCCCATTAAATGTACTGCAGCAGGGCTGAGAAGGGCCAGTACTCTCCCATTAAATGTACTGCAGCAGTGCAGAGAAAGGCCAATACTCTCCCATTAAATGTACTGCAGCAGGGCTGAGAAGGGCCAGTACTCTCCCATTAAATGTACTGCAGCAGGGCTGAGTGAGAAGTGCAGGTACTCTCCCATGAAATGTACTGCAGCAGTGCACAGAAGGGCCAGTACTCTCCCATGAAATGTACTGCAGCAGAGCAGAGAAGGGCCAGTAATCTCCCATTAAATATACTGCAGCAGGGCTGAGAAGGGCCAGTACTCTCCCATTAAATATACTGCAGCAGGGCTGAGAAGTGCAGGTACTCTCCCATTAAATGTAATGCAGCAGTGCTGAGAAGTGCAGGTACTCTCCCATTAAATTTACTGCAGCAGTGCTGAGAAGGGTCAGTACTCTCTCATTAAATGTATTTCAGCAGTGCCGGTACTCTCCCATTAAGGCCCATATTTATGGATTTTAACGCAAAACTGCGCTAACGCAGTTTTGCATCAAAATCCATATTGCCTGCTAGCGCCACTCCATAGCACCAGCCGGGCGCCATATTTATGGAATGGAGCACGCTGCCCCTCAGGAATGGCTAGCATCTAAGAAGAAGATGCTAGCTATGTTTGCTCATGGAAAAAGGCGTTAGTGGGCCAGAAATTATACTGAGCTGGTTGGTGGCTATAAATATGCCGCTAACCAGCCTAGGGTCATTTTCTGACTCACTACCACCCAAAAATGACTCCTGTCTTAGTAAAGACAAGAGTCATGCCCACCACCTGAATGGCCAGCCCAGGGAACCGGTGTCCCCTGGGCAAGGCCATAATACCCAGTACCAGACAGTGGGCCCCATGTAAGTGGCCCCCAATAACACAGAAAAAACAAAGATATACTTCCCTCTACTAACCCAGGATGGGGTACCCATCCTATGGCGTCACTCTGCTGTGGGTGGGTGTGTTCCTGGGACTTGGGGTGGGCATCTGTGCGCCATGGAAATGGATCCACAGGTCCCCTAACGCCTGGTCAGACCCATGCGTATAATAATTTCACTAAGCTGGCTTAGCAACATTATTTGGGTCCGCCTACTCCGTGTGTGCCATTTTTGCACCGGAGTATAAATAAGGCGGTAGGGGGTTAGCGTGATATCGTGGACGGGAACGCCTACCTTGCATCTAGTTAGCGCAAGGTAGTTTGCTGCATCTACAATATGATGCTAACCCCTAGATTCTGATGATAGACTTGTCTAGTGTCAAAATATAATTGTGGAGTCAGCAATGCGCCATTTTAGTGTCAGCATTTTGTACACTAAAACAGCGCAGATTATAAATATGCCCCTAAATGTTTTGCAGCAGTGCTGAGAAGTGCAGATACTCTCCCATTAAATGTACTGCAGCAGTGCTGAGAAGTGCTGGTACTCTCCCATTAAATGTACTGCAGCAGGGCTGAGAAGGGCCAGTACTCTCCCATTAAATGTACTGCAGCAGGGCTGAGTGAGAAGTGCAGGTACTCTCCCATGAAATGTACTGCAGCAGTGCAGAGAAGGGCCAGTACTCTCCCATGAAATGTACTGCAGCAGAGCAGAGAAGGGCCAGTAATCTCCCATTAAATGTACTGCAGCAGGGCTGAGAAGGGCCAGTACTCTCCCATTAAATATACTGCAGCAGGGCTGAGAAGTGCAGGTACTCTCCCATTAAATGTAATGCAGCAGTGCTGAGAAGTGCAGGTACTCTCCCATTAAATTTACTGCAGCAGTGCTGAGAAGGGTCAGTACTCTCTCATTAAATGTATTTCAGCAGTGCCGGTACTCTCCCATTAAGGCCCATATTTATGGATTTTAACGCAAAACTGCGCTAACGCAGTTTTGCATCAAAATCCATATTGCCTGCTAGCGCCACTCCATAGCACCAGCCGGGCGCCATATTTATGGAATGGAGCACGCTGCCCCTCAGGAATGGCTAGCATCTAAGAAGAAGATGCTAGCTATGTTTGCTCATTGAAAAAGGCGTTAGTGGGCCAGAAATTATACTGAGCTGGTTGGTGGCTATAAATATGCCGCTAACCAGCCTAGGGTCATTTTCTGACTCACTACCACCCAAAAATGACTCCTGTCTTAGTAAAGACAAGAGTCATGCCCACCACCTGAATGGCCAGCCCAGGGAACCGGTGTCCCCTGGGCAAGGCCATAATACCCAGTACCAGACAGTGGGCCCCATGTAAGTGGCCCCCAATAACACAGAAAAAACAAAGATATACTTCCCTCTACTAACCCAGGATGGGGTACCCATCCTATGGCGTCACTCTGCTGTGGGTGGGTGTGTTCCTGGGACTTGGGGTGGGCATCTGTGCGCCATGGAAATGGATCCACAGGTCCCCTAACGCCTGGTCAGACCCATGCGTATAATAATTTCACTAAGCTGGCTTAGCAACATTATTTGGGTCCGCCTACTCCGTGTGTGCCATTTTTGCACCGGAGTATAAATAAGGCGGTAGGGGGTTAGCGTGATATCGTGGACGGGAACGCCTACCTTGCATCTAGTTAGCGCAAGGTAGTTTGCTGCATCTACAATATGATGCTAACCCCTAGATTCTGATGATAGACTGGTCTAGTGTCAAAATATAATTGTGTAGTCAGTAATGCGCCATTTTAGTGTCAGCATTTTGTACACTAAAACAGCGCAGATTATAAATATGCCCCTAAATGTTTTGCGGCAGTGCTGAGAAGTGCAGATACTCTCCCATTAAATGTACTGCAGCAGTGCTGAGAAGTGCTGGTACTCTCCCATTAAATGTCTTGCAGCAGCGCTGAGAAGTGCTGGTACTCTCCCATTAAATGTCTTGCAGCAGCGCTGAGAAGTGCTGGTACTCTCCCATTAAATGCTTTGCAGCAGTGCTGAGAAGTGCTGGTACTCTCCCATTAAATGTCCTGCAGCACTGCTGAGAGGTGCAGGTACTCTCCCATTAAATGTACTGCAGCAGTGCTGAGAAGTGCTGGTACTCTCCCATTAAATGTCTTGCAGCAGCGCTGAGAAGTGCTGGTACTCTCCCATTAAATGCTTTGCAGCAGTGCTGAGGAGTATTGGTACTCTCCCATTAAATGTCCTGCAGCACTGCTGAGAGGTGCAGGTACTCTCCCATTAAATGTACTGCAGGGATGCTGAGAAGTGCCGGTACTCTCCCATTAAATGCACTGTACATCTTTGATGTCTTAGTAGCACTTGCGTGCAGCTCTGGCGGTGCCTGGCTCCTGTTTTATTAACAAGCGCCATGTTTGGAAGGCGATTGCTGATTTTACTCTTTTTATGGGTTGTATTTCTTTCTTCCGTTTAATTCAATTATTAATTTCCTTTACCAGTATTCACACTGAACAAGGGAGCTTGTGGTAGTGTGGGAGGGGTTGCTGGACCCTAGTTTGCCTTTTTAGGTTGAGCCCGCAAGCGCTTTCACCTGTTGTAAGTATTATGGGCTTTTACCCACGCCCAGTGAATGCCCATCACTTTCACTCGTTCATGGGCTTGCCTCTCAAAAATCCTTTGCTATCACTGGTAAATGCTTTACGTTTGTCCCGCCTTGGGGCAGTTTTGTTACCGCCTTGCAGACTGCCCCTGTTGCACAGATTATTGCACGTTTGCTGATATGTTTGACTGTGAACAAACTTCTTTTCCTTTTGTGTCTTCTTCACGCTCACGCTCATGGTGGCCGTGGCGCTATGAATCGGCTCTATGTAAACTGTTTTACGTTTCATTTTCAATTTATGTGAAAAGTCAGCGCTAATAGCTCTAACTCAAGCAAATGCCAGACCCATTGTATTGCAAATGCTTGTTTGTTTTCCCTGCACAGTTTCTTGTCACATCTCACTGACAACACTTTCCAGCACGCCCCTCGACACGCCCCTCGGATGCAGGGCTTGAAAAGAAGCCACACTGCGCATGCGCGCAACGGACATGCACAGCAGGTGTACCGCTGGCGCACCAAAGGCAAGCCCGTCACCACCCGTCACCCCCCCCGTCACCACCCGTCCACCCCCACCATCTGTACCCGTCCACGCTGGGACTGCGCTCAGCGCCAGCGCCCGCATGTTTTTGCTTGTGGTGAAAACAATGTTCTGAGGTACACAAGGGGTGAACTTTTTAAGTTCAATTCATAAGGTAACAAATGTCCAGGTAATACCCTTGACCCCCAAAACCTTCCCATCAAGTCTGATTATTCGAGTTGTAATTTGGCTTTAACCAACACTAAACTTGGTGACATCTCCGTCCCCAGTCCCTTTTACACTGGTACAGCTGGTCCCCTGCACATTAATATACCCTGGGTCACTAGTTAAAAATAAGATTGTTGTTGCCGAGTTTCTGGAATTCCATTCAATAGATTTAGCGTTCACAGCAGAAACCTGGGCTGGTGCTGCCTCTGGCCCAGGCCTGGCTGCTGCCCCCTCGGGTTTCTGCATTTCTAGACTGGACCACACAGGCAAAGGGTGAGGCCTTGCCTATAATCCGCCCGCAGCTGCTGAAAGTTTCTCTCTCAGCAGTACCACCGTCGTGTGAATGAGTCCCCCTCATACAAAATGTAGCTCCACAAAGACCACACCTTGATTGGATTATTGGTTCATCGCCCTCCAGGTCCCAGAGGGTCCTGCGCTCAGGCTTTCAGACAGTTGTTAGAAAACAAAGTGAGTTTTCTGGACTATACTGTCCTTGGGGACTTTAATTATCACTTTTAAAGCTGATTAGATGCAGATTCTGAACTAACTATAGATACTATGGGGAAGCCAGGATTTACACAGCCGGGGGAAGGGCCAACGCGTATAGCCTTGATGGGATCTTGTCAGATAATCCATACTTATACCTAGTGCAACCACTTCCACTCACCTGGTCAGACCATGGACCACTCTTGTTCTAACTAAGAATACCAGTCAACTCTTGGACAACTCATAAGGTCCTCTCAACCAAACCTTGCCGCTCCCGCACAAACTGGTGGTAAATGCACCAGGAAACGTGTTAACTAGATCATCGCCCCGAGCCTCTCAAGATCTTCAGCCTGCTCGAGCTGCTACCATCCATGGATAAGCATCCCTTAAAACGACTGGTGCCAGAAAAGCCTTTTAGGACTGGTAAAACCATTCCATCAAAACCCTGGTTCTCTGACAGTCTCAGAATTAAAAAACAAATGTGTCGTGAGCTAGAACGTAAGTGGAGAATGAATTATGATGAGTCTGAGAAAGAGATTTACAGAATGACCATTAAAAACTACAAAGCTCATATATATAAAGTCAATTTAGAATACTATACTCGAAAGATTAAAGCATCTAATAATTATTTTACTGTGAAAGAGCAGCCAATCTCCCGGAAAAAATCATTTCCTGTGTTAGTCAAGATTTCTGCAATTCTCTTGCAGATTTACTCCAAGCAAAAGTTAAAGATGCGCATGACACCTTTACGGCTGAAGATCAGCAGTCGCCTGGCCCTCTTTCCGATTACCATCCTTCTAGTAAGTTGGAAAAATGGAATACAAGATCTAGACCTTAGGTTATCTCCTCTCCATCCAATACCACCACTGTCCTCTGTCACCTATCTTACCCCCAAGCAGGTTCAGAAATCACTCACCACCATCAAGCCGGGTTCCCTGTTGGACCCCTGTCCCGTTAGAATCCTGCACCAGATTCCGGAGGTGGTATCTTCATATCCTAGAACCATCTTTAATCAGATCTTCAGTTCTGGCCAGGGAATGGACAAAGGCATCAACTAATTTACATCACCCCCAATCATTACCGTGTGGAGTACCGCAGGGTCCTCCCTAAGTCCCACTCTTTTCAATCTCTGTTTCACCCGCTGGCCTGGTTTCTCAGGAGGGTCCTATGCGGACCATGCAGCCGGCCCTCTCCTTGGCCAGCAAGGCTGAGGACACTGTAAACAGATTCAATGACTCTATGGCTCACATTGGCAATTGGATGAGTGAAAATTGCCTGAAGTTAAACTCTGGGAAGACCAAAGTCCTATTGTTGGGTACGGATACCTCCGTCTGGACCCCTAGTTGGAGGCCTCAGGACTTGGACCATTACCCACTCCTGTGGCCAAAGCCAAGAATCTGGGAGGAGTCTTTGACCATAAACTGTTAGTTGGAAACCAGATGAATGCAATATCCTCATCCGTCTCTCTGACGCTGAAGCTTCTCAGAAAGGTGTTTCCTTCATCCCTCAGGGTTTGAAAAGACTCTAGTCTCCTCATGTGTGCAGGGCAAGCTTGACTATTCCAATCCTCTTTTTCTCAATATTCCGACAAATGTCTTCATAAACTACAGATGGTGGAAAATGTGGCCGTGCGGTGGTCACCATCATCGGCAAACAAAGTTCTCATCCTAAGGCACCGGAGACACTCCTGGGATGGCAGAAGCCTCTCTGTCTGCACTGCCCTCCTCTGGAACACCCTTCCCTCTGGTTTGAAAAACATGAGAGAACTCCTCCCGCTCAGGAAAGCACTTAAAACTATCTTTTTAGCCTAAAATTAGTCCTATTAGGATATGTCCTCAGGCTTTCTACCTTCATTTCCTGGTGGCGCCTAGACACCTTCCAGCACCAGAGTGCTTTATAATTTTTTTTGACATTTAATTCACTGCAGCAGTGCTGAGAAGTGCCTGTACTCTCCCATTCAATGTGTTGCAGCCGTGCTGAGAAGTGTAGGTACTCTCAAATTAAATGTAACGCAGCAGTGTTGAGAAGCGCAGGTACTCTCCCATTCAATGTGTTGCAGCAGTGCTGAGAAGTGTAGGTACTTTCCCATTAAATGTACTGCAGCAGGGCTGAGAAGTGCAGGTACTCTCCCATTGAATGTACTGCAGTGGTGCTGAGAAGCGCAGGTACTCTCCCATTAAATGTACTGCAGCAGTGCTGAGAAGCGCAGGTACTCTCCCATTGAATGTACTGCAGTGGTGCTGAGAAGTGCAGGTACTCACCCATTAAATGTACTGCAGCAGTGCTGAGAAGTGCTGGTACTCTCCCATTAAATGTATTGCAGCAGTGCTGAGAAGTGCTGGTACTCTTCCATTAAATGTACTGCAGCAGTGCTGCCAAGTGCTGGTACTCTCCCATGAAATGTCTTGCTTCAGTGCTGAGAAGTGCTGGTATGCTCACATTAAAAGCACTGCAGCAGTGCTGAGAAGTGCAAGTACTCTCCCATTAACTGCACTGCAGCAGTGCTGAGAAGTGCAGGTACTCTCCCATTAAATGTACTGCAGCAGTGCTGACAAGTGTAGGTACTTCCCCATTAAATGTACTGCAGCAGTGCTGAGGAGTGCCAGTACTCTCAAATTAAATGTACTTCAGCAGTGCTGAGAAGTGCAGGTACTCTTCCATCAAATGTTTTTCAGTAGTACTGAGAAGTGCCAGTACTCTCCCATTAAATGTACTGCAGCAGTGCTGAGAAGGGATGATACTCTCCCATGAAATGCCTTGCTTCAGTGCTGAGAAGTGCCGGTACTCTCCCATTAAATGCACTGCAGCAGTGCTGAGAAGTACAGGTACTCTCCCATTAAATGTACTGCAGCAGTGCTGCCAAGTGCTGGTACTCTCCCATGAAATATCTTTCTTCAGTGCTGAGAAGTGCTGGTATGCTCCCATTAAAAGCACTGCAGCAGTGCTGAGAAGTGCAAGTACTCTCCCATTAAATGCACTGCAGCAGTGCTGAGAAGTGCATGTTCTCTCCCAATACATGTGTTGCAGCACTGCTGAGAAGTCTAGGTACTCTCCCATTAAATGTACTGCAGCAGTGCTGAGAAGTGTTGGTACTCTCCCATTAAATGTATTGAAGCGGTGCTAAGGAGTGCCAGTACTCTCAAATTAAATGCACTGCAGCACTGTTGAGAAGTGCAGGTACTCTCCAATTAAATGTACTGCAGCAGTGCTGAGAAGTGCAGGTACTCTCCCATTGAATGTACTGCAAGAGAGCTGAGAAGTACAGGTACTCTTCCATTATATGTTTTGCAGCAGTACTGAGAAGTGCCAAGACTCTCCCATTAAATGTACTGCAGCAGTGCTGACAAGTGCTGGTACTTTCCCATGAAATGTCTTGCTTCAGTGCTGAGAAGTGCTTGTATGCTCCCATTAAAAGCACTGCAGCAGTGCTGGGAAGTGCAGGTACTCTCCTCCTAAATATACTGCAGCAGTACTGAGAAGTGCCAGTAATCTCTCATTAAATGTGTTGCAACAGTGCTGAGAAGTGCAAGTACTATCCCATTAAATGCACTGCAGCAATGCTGAGAAGGGCCGGTACTCTCCCATTAAATGCACTGCAGCATTTGTGGGAAGTGTAGGTACTCTTCCATTAAATGTACTGCAGCAGTGTGGAGAAGTGCCTGTACTCTCTCATTAGTGCTGAGAAGTACCAGTACTCTGATTAAATGTCTTGCAGTAGTGCTGAGAAGTGCTACTGGTACTCTCCCATTAAATGTGCTGCAGCAGTGCTGAGAAGTGCCGGTACTCTACCATTAAGGGGGTCATTCTGACCCTGGCGGGTCACCGACCACGGGAGCACCGCCAACAGGCTGGTGGTGCTCCGTCGAGCATTCTGACCGCGGCAGTTCAGCCGCGGTCAGAAACGGAAAGTCGCCGGTCTCCCGCCGACTTTCCGCTGCTCGGGAGAATCCTCCATGGCGGCGGAGCGCGCTCTGCCGCCATGGGGATTCTGACACCCCCTACCGCCTCCCGCCAGGAACAGGATGGCGGTAGGGGGTGCCGCGGGGCCCCCGTAAGAGGGCCCCAAAAAGAATTTCAGTGTCTACCTAGCAGACACTGAAATTTGCGACGGGTGCTACTGCACCCGTCGCACTCCAGCAACTCCGCCGGCTCCATTCGTAGCCGGCTTCATCGTTGCTGGGTCTTTCCCGCTGTGCTGGCGGGCGGCCTTTTGGCGGTCGCCCACCAGCACAGCGGGAAAGCCAGAATGGCCGCCGCGGTCTTGTGACCGCGGTGCGGTCATTTGGCGGTAACCGCATGGCGGGCGGCGACCGCCGCCCGCCGCGGTTAGAATCACCGCCTAAATGTCTTGCAGCAGTGCTGAGAAGTACCAGTACTCTGATTAAATATCTTGCATTAGTGCTGAGAAGTGCAGGTACTCTTCCATTAAATGTACTGCAGCAGTGATGAGAAGTGCAGGTGCTCTCCCATTAAATGTACTGCAGCAGTGCTGAGAAGTGCTGGTATCTTCCCATTAAATGTACTTCAGCAGCGCTGTGAAGTGCTGGTACGCTATTAAATGTACTGCAGCAGTGCTAAGAAGTTCTGGCATTCTCCTATTAAATGTACTGCAGCAGTGCTGAGATGTGCTTGTACTCTCCCATTAAATGTAGTGCAGCAATGCAGAGAAGTGCAGATACTCTCCCATTAAATGTACTGCAGCAGTGCTGAGAAGTGCTTGTATTTTCCTATTAAATTTACTGCAGCAGCCCTGAGAAGTGCAGTTAGTCTCCCATTAAATGTACTTCAGCAGTGCTGAGAAGCGCAGGTACTCCCCATTAAATGTATTGCAGCAGTCCTGAGAAGTGCAGGTACTCTCCCATTAAATGTACTGCAGCAGTGCTGAGAATTGCAGGTACTCTCCAATTAGATGTACTGCAGCAGTGCGGAGAAGTGCTGGTACTCTCCCATGAAATGTCTTGCTTCAGTGCTGAGAAGTGCTTGTATGCTCCCATTAAATGCACTGCAGCAATGCTGGGAAGTGCAGGTACTCTCCTCCTAAATATACTGCAGCAGTACTGAGAAGTGCCAGTAATCTCTCATTAAATGTGTTGCAACAGTGCTGAGAAGTGCAAGTACTATCCCATTAAATGCACTGCAGCAATGCTGAGAAGTGCCGGTACTCTCCCATTAAATGCACTGCAGCATTGGTGGGAAGTGTAGGTACTCTTCCATTAAATGTACTGCAACAGTGTGGAGAAGTGCCTGTACTCTCTCATTAGTGCTGAGAAGTACCAGTACTCTGATTAAATGTCTTGCAGTAGTGCTGAGAAGTGCTGGTACTCTCCCATTAAATGTGCTGCAGCAGTGCTGAGAAGTGCCGGTACTCTACCATTAAATGTACTGCAGCAGTGCTGAGAAGTGCGGGTACTCTGCCATTAAATGTCTTGCAGCAGTGCTGAGAAGTACCAGTACTCTGATTAAATATCTTGCATTAGTGCTGAGAAGTGCAGGTACTCTTCCATTAAATGTACTGCAGCAGTGCTGAGAAGTGCTGGTATTTTCCCATTAAATGTACTTCAGCAGCGCTGAGAAGTGCTAGTACTCTCCCATTAAATGTAGTGCAGCAATGCAGAGAAGTGCAGATACTCTCCCATTAAATGTACTGCAGCAGTGCTGAGAAGTGCTTGTATTTTCCTATTAAATTTACTGCAGCAGCCCTGAGAAGTGCAGTTAGTCTCCCATTAAATGCACTGCAGCAGTGCTGAGAAGCGCAGGTACTCTCCAATTAAATGTATTGCAGCAGTCCTGAGAATTGCAGGTACTCTCCAATTAAATGTACTGCAGCAGTGCGGAGAAGTGCTGGTACTCTCCCATTAAATGTATTGCAGTAGTGCTGAGAAGTGCTGGTACTCTCCCAATGAATGTAATGCAGCAGTGCTGAGAAGTGCTGGTACTCTCCCATTAAATGCACTGCAGCACTGCTGAGAGGTGCAGGTATTATCCCATTAAATGTACTGCACTAATGTTGAGAAGTGCAGGTACTCTCCCATTACATTTCTTGCAGCAGTGCTGAGAAGTGCAGGTATTCTGCCATTAAATGCACTGCATCACTGGTGAGAAGTGTAGGTACTTTCCCATTAAATGTACTGCAGCAGTGCTGAGAAGTGCAGGTATTCTCCCATTAAATGTACTGCAGCAGTGCTGAGAAGTGCTGGTACTCTCCCATTACATTTCTTGCAGTATTGCTGAGAAGTGAAGGTACTCTCCCATTAAATGTCTTGCAGTATTGCTGAGAAGTGAAGGTACTCTCCCATTAAATGTCTTGCAGTAGTGCTGAGAAGTGCAGGTACTCTCCCATTAAATGTACTGCAGCTGTGCTGAGAAGTGCTGGTGTTCTCTCTTACAAAGTAAAGTAGTGCAGGTACTCAGTACAGGACAGTCCCTGCAAATTTAAAGCACTGACTTCACCCCAGTGAGATGTGACTGGTCCTTGGAGCACCACACTTTGTGTAGCCTGAGGGTCACATTCTCTGTGGCCTGAATGATTCTAAGGTATGGGTGTGTGTGAGTGTGCACGAAGTGTGGGTGGGTGTAGAAGCCTCTGTTTTGCTCCACTTTGGTCACTGCACCAGTCTGTATTATAAAGGCACTGACTACCAGCAATAAAGACTGACTTTAAAAAAAACATATGGCCCTCATTATGACTCCGGCAGTCTTCTCAGCAGACCGCCGAAGCTACGGGCGTCAAAAGGCCACCAGTGCTGGCGTTCTTCCGACCACCATATCACGAGTACTGAAGGATTTCCACCACAATTTGGGCAGAAATCTTTCAGCAGCCGTGCTGGCGGTCGGAGGCGAATGGGCGGCTCCACCACCAGCCCGCCCTGCCAAAAGGACTCCACCAGCCGTATCACGAGCTGTAATACGGCCTGGCGGCCTGATGGCTGGGCGCTGCTGGCGGTGGAAACGCCCCTACCCATTCCCTGCCGGACGACCTCCTTGCCGGACAAGGGAAGCTGATCATCCGACAGGGGAGGGGGGTGTTGTGTGTGCGTGTGTGAGTGGGTGTTGTCTGCGTGTGTGAATGTAAGTGTGTATGAGTGTTTGAATGAGCGTATGAATGTTGAAGTGAGTGCGTGTATGGATGCTTGTGAGTGAATGTGTGTATGTAAGTGTTGGTGAATGAGGAGGGAGGCGCTGCACTAGAAGTGGGGGGTGGGGGTGCTGTTCTGGAAGGGGGTAGAGGGAGGGGGGTTCTGGTATGGAGGGGGTGGGGGGGCATTGAGATTGCGGGGGCCAGAAAGAAATTTCCTGTCACCAGTAGCCCTTCCGCCAGGGTTTTCGTGGCGGTGCTACTGCCGTGGAAACCCTGGTGGAAAGCCAACTTTTGATACCGCTGGCGGTCTTCATTGGACCGCCAGGTCGGAGATGCTAATCTCCAGGCTGGCTGTCCAGCCAATGTGGGGGGTTGGCAGAGGCAAACCTGCCACACTCATAATGTGGCAGTCTTCACCGTCGGCCCGTCGGCGGTGAGACCGCCACCGAAGACCGCCAGGGTCATAATGAGGCCCAAAATAACGAGAGCGGCTGATGCAGACTGCTGCAGTGAGACCTCCTCACAGGGAGGAGATGAGAGACGGGTGAGGGTCATGCAAGCTTCACTCGGACAGAAACAAGCACTGCTGTGCCGGGTGGGAGGAGGCTGAGAACAGTACACCCTAGAAACCAGCATTCAAAGAGCACTCTCTCTCTGTCTGTCTCTCAGACGCTCTCTCTCTGTCTGTCTTTCAGACGCTCTCTCTCTGTCTGTCTCTCAGACACTGTCTCTCTGTCTGTCTCTCAGACACTGTCTCTCTCCTTCTCTCTTTCCCTCTCTTTCCTTCTCTCTCTCTGTCTCTGAGACACTCTCTCTCTCTGTTTCTCTCTTTCCCTCTCTTTCCTTCTCTCTGTCTGTCTGTCTCTCAGACGCTCTCTCTCTGTCTGTCTTTCAGACACTGTCTCTCTGTCTGTCTCTCAGACACTGTCTCTCTCCTTCTCTCTTTCCCTCTCTTTCCTTCTCTCTCTCTATCTGTCTCGCTGACACTCTCTCTCTCAGACTCTCTCTCTCTCAGACACACTCTCTCTCAGACCCTCTCTCTCTCTCAGACACACTCTCTCTCAGACTCTCTCTCTCTCAGACACACTCTCTCTCACTCTCTCTCTCTCTCTCTCTCAGACACTCTCTCTCTCAGACCCTCTCTCTCTCTCAGACACACACTCTCTCTCTCTCTCTCTCTCTCTCTCTCTCAGACACACTCTCTCTCTCTCTCTCTCTCTCTCTCTCAGACACACTCTCTCTCTCTCTCTCTCTCTCTCTCTCTCAGACACACTCTCTCTCTCTCTCTCTCTCTCAGACACACTCTCTCACTCTCTCTCTCTCTCTCTCTCAGACACACTCTCTCACTCTCTCTCTCTCTCTCTCTCTCTCAGACACTCTCTCTCTCACTCTCTCTCTCTCTCTCTCTCAGACACACTCTCTCTCTCTCTCTCTCTCTCAGACACACTCTCTCACTCTCTCTCTCTCTCTCTCTCAGACACACTCTCTCACTCTCTCTCTCTCTCTCTCTCTCTCAGACACTCTCTCTCTCACTCTCTCTCTCTCTCTCTCTCAGACACACTCTCTCTCTCTCTCTCTCTCTCAGACACACTCTCTCACTCTCTCTCTCTCTCTCTCTCAGACACACTCTCTCACTCTCTCTCTCTCTCTCTCTCTCTCAGACACTCTCTCTCTCACTCTCTCTCTCTCTCTCTCTCTCTCTCTCTCTCAGACACACTCTCTCACTCTCTCTCTCTCTCTCTCTCAGACACTCTCTCTCTCACTCTCTCTCTCTCTCTCAGACACACTCTCTCTCTCTCTCTCAGACACACTCTCTCTCTCTCTCTCTCAGACACACTCTCTCTCAGACCCTCTCTCTGTCTCTCTCCTGACCCGCACTCTCTCCAGATGATGCCCAGGTCCCCCCCTCAGCAGGGACACCCGATGCAAGTGGAAAGATGGGGGCCCCGGGCCACCCGCACCCCGCCATGGATTATTCAGCGCAGGTCTGATGACACCTGCAGACCTCAAGGTCATCACTCTCCCTGCTTGTGGGGGGGGGGGGGGCAGGGGTGTCCTCACCCCTCCCCAAGCGCAGAGGTCTTCCGTTCACAGGTACTCGAGTGTCCCCTGGGGGCCTTCCTCCAAGGATGGGGCTTCCTTCTCGGAGTTACCGGGGCCTGGGGGTTGTCTCGGGGTGTATTTACAGGGTGAAAGGACAGACAGATCCCTAGACTGAGGCCCTGGTGTGTTACAGCTGACCCCTCTGTCACCTCTGAGGCCAGTTGTGAAAAGTTTTCACCCGTGTGCGCAAAGGGTGCCCATGAGAGAGTGGGGTTCACAGCATCGGGCTCCGTTGGTGTCTCTCAAGTGCTCCTGGAGCTCTTCCTCCAAGGATGGGGCCTCCTTCTCGGGGTTCCGGGCCTGAGGTGGGGGGTCTCGGGAGTGCATTTGCAGGGTGAAAGGACAGACAGATCCCTAGACTGAGGCCCTGGTGTGTTACAGCTGACCCCTCTGGCACCTCTGAGGCCAGTTGTGAAAAGTTTTCACCCGTGTGCGCAAAGGGTGCCCATGAGAGAGTGGGGTTCACAGCATCGGGCTCCGTTGGTGTCTCTCAAGTGCTCCTGGAGCTCTTCCTCCAAGGATGGGGCCTCCTTCTCGGGGTTCCGGGCCTGAGGTGGGGGGTCTCGGGAGTGCATTTGCAGGGTGAAAGGACAGACAGATCCCTAGACTGAGGCCCTGGTGGGTTACAGCTGACCCCTCTGGCACCTCTGAGGCCAGTTGTGAAAAGTTTTCACCCGTGTGCGCAAAGGGTGCCCATGAGAGAGTGGGGTTCACAGCATCGGGCTCCGTTGGTGTCTCTCAAGTGCTCCTGGAGCTCTTCCTCCAAGGATGGGGCCTCCTTCTCGGGGTTCCGGGCCTGAGGTGGGGGGTCTCGGGAGTGCATTTGCAGGGTGAAAGGACAGACAGATCCCTAGACTGAGGCCCTGGTGTGTTACAGCTGACCCCTCTGGCACCTCTGAGGCCAGTTGTGAAAAGTTTTCACCCGTGTGCGCAAAGGGTGCCCATGAGAGAGTGGGGTTCACAGCATCGGGCTCCGTTGGTGTCTCTCAAGTGCTCCTGGAGCTCTTCCTCCAAGGATGGGGCCTCCTTCTCGGGGTTCCGGGCCTGAGGTGGGGGGTCTCGGGAGTGCATTTGCAGGGTGAAAGGACAGACAGATCCCTAGACTGAGGCCCTGGTGTGTTACAGCTGACCCCTCTGGCACCTCTGAGGCCAGTTGTGAAAAGTTTTCACCCGTGTGCGCAAAGGGTGCCCATGAGAGAGTGGGGTTCACAGCATCGGGCTCCGTTGGTGTCTCTCAAGTGCTCCTGGAGCTCTTCCTCCAAGGATGGGGCCTCCTTCTCGGGGTTCCGGGCCTGAGGTGGGGGGTCTCGGGAGTGCATTTGCAGGGTGAAAGGACAGACAGATCCCTAGACTGAGGCCCTGGTGTGTTACAGCTGACCCCTCTGGCACCTCTGAGGCCAGTTGTGAAAAGTTTTCACCCGTGTGCGCAAAGGGTGCCCATGAGAGAGTGGGGTTCACAGCATCGGGCTCCGTTGGTGTCTCTCAAGTGCTCCTGGAGCTCTTCCTCCAAGGATGGGGCCTCCTTCTCGGGGTTCCGGGCCTGAGGTGGGGGGTCTCGGGAGTGCATTTGCAGGGTGAAAGGACAGACAGATCCCTAGACTGAGGCCCTGGTGGGTTACAGCTGACCCCTCTGGCACCTCTGAGGCCAGTTGTGAAAAGTTTTCACCCGTGTGCGCAAAGGGTGCCCATGAGAGAGTGGGGTTCACAGCATCGGGCTCCGTTGGTGTCTCTCAAGTGCTCCTGGAGCTCTTCCTCCAAGGATGGGGCCTCCTTCTCGGGGTTCCGGGCCTGAGGTGGGGGGTCTCGGGAGTGCATTTGCAGGGTGAGAAGACAGACAGATCCGGGGACTGGGCCCTGGTGTGTTACAGCTGACCCCTCTGGCACCTCTGAGGCCAGTTGTGAAAAGTTTTCACCCGTGTGCGCAAAGGGTGTCCATGAGAGAGTGGGGTTCACAGCATCGGGCTCCGTGGATCGCACCGACCTCTGCAGAGGATCAACCAGTGACTCGTGTGGGCGCGTCCACAGGACCCCCAGAGCAGGTGGCATCGCCGGTGTGTTGTGCACACTCGGTGCTCTTGTGAAGGTCAAGGACACGTCGAGGACAGTCCACTGAGTGATGCCAGGGCCGTGGGAACCCGCCTCCCGCCCTCCTGCTTCCAAGGAGTCCGGAGAAAGAATGTCTTCACGTAAATGTTTTCCATCCGAAGAAAAAATGAAAATACCTGCCCAGGTGGGGAAGGAGCGGTACCCTGGGCCTGGAGGAGGAGCGGTACCCCGGGGGTGCAGAAGGAGCGGTGCCCTGGGGGTGCAGGAGGAGCGGTACCCTGGGGATGCAGGAGGAGCGGTACCCCGGGGGTGCAGAAACAGCGGTACCCCGGGGGTGCAGAAGCACCGGTACCCTGGGCCTGCAGGAGGAGCGGTACCCCGGGGGTGCAGAAGGAACGGTACTCTGGGGGTGCAGAAGGAGAGGTACTCTGGGGGTGCAGGAGGAGCAGTACCCTGTGCCTGCAGAAGGAGCGGTACCCTGGGCCTGCAGAAGGAGAGGTACTCTGGGGGTGCAGAAGCAGCGGTACCCTGGGCCTGCAGGAGGAGCGGTACCCTGGGGATGCAGGAGGAGCGGTACCCTGGGGGTGCAGAAGCAGCGGTACCCTGGGCCTGCAGAAGCAGCGGCATCCTGGGGATGCAGGAGGAGCGGTACCCTGGGGGTGCAGAAGCAGCGGTACCCTGGGGGTGCAGAAGCAGCGGTACCCTGGGGATGCAGGAGGAGCGGTACACTGGGCCTGCAGGAGGAGCGGTACACTGGGGTGCAGGAGGAGCGGTGCCCTGGCCCTGCAGGAGGAGCAGTACCCTGGGGATGCAGGAGGAGCAGTACCCTGGGCCTGCAGAAGCAGCGGCACCCTGGGGATGCAGGAGGAGGGGTACCCTGGGGATGCAGGAGGAGCAGTACCCTGGGGGTGCAGAAGGAGCGGTACCCTGGGGATGCAGGAGAAGCGGTACCCTGGGCCTGCAGAAGCAGCGGTACCCTGGGCCTGCAGAAGCAGCAGTACCCTGGGCCTGCAGAAGCACCAGTACCCTGGGCCTGCAGGAGGAGCGGTACCCTGGGGATGCAGGAGGAGCGGTACCCTGGGCCTGCAGAAGCAGCGGTACCCTGGGGGTGCAGAAGCAGCGGTACCCTGGGGATGCAGGAGGAGCGGTACCCTGGGCCCGCAGAAGCAGCGGTACCCCGGGGGTGCAGAAGCACCGGTACCCTGGGCCAGCAGGGGGTGGCCCTGAGGGCAGACAGCCCTAGGGTGTGATCGGAAGGGACACTGCAGGGACTATCTCAAGCACACGCCTGCAAGTGTTGTAAACCCGAAGCATGAGTAAAAGCACACAGTGGCCTAACCTAAAACAAGCACTGGCAAAGTCATGACGTCCCACCTATGCAAGAGCTATTGGCTTTGCCCATGTGTTTTAGACATGTTCTGCACTGGTGAGGCTGCTGTTCAGCAATGCTACAAGCTAGTGGTGTAGAGGAGAGTAGTGTAGAGTGGAGTGTCGTAGACTGGAGCGTCGAAGAGTAGAGGAGAGTGGAGGGGCCTAGTTGTCGTAGAGTGACACGTGGTAGAGTGGAGAGAAGCAGAGTGGTATAGCGTGTAGTAGAGTTATGGAGTGGAGTGGAGTGGTGTTGTGTAGCATGGAGTGTCATAGAGTGCATATCATAGCGTAGAGTGGAGTTGTAGAGTGGTGTGGCTTGGAGTAGAGTCATAGAGTGTTGTTTAGCCGTAAAGTTATAGAGTGGAGTAAAGTCAGAGTGGAGTGGTGTACAGTGGAATACAGTTGCAGATTGAAGTGGAGTAGTGTAGAGATAAATAGAATGGTAGATTGGAGTGGAGTGGTATGGAGTGTTGTAGAGTGGAATGTCAGAGAGTGAGTGGCATAGCGTGTAGTAGAGTTATGGCGTGGAGTGGAGTGGTGTAGCGTGGAGTATCATAGAGTGCATATCATAGAGTAGAGTGTAGTAGAGCCATACAGTGGAGTGGTGTAGCATGGAGTGTCATAGAGTGCATATCATAGAGCAGAGTGTAGTAGAGTCATAGGGTGGAGTGGTGTGGTGTGGTGAGGCATGGAGTGTCACAGAGTGCATATCATAGAGTAGAGTGTAGTAGAGTCATAGAGTGGAGTGGTGTAGCATGGAGTGTCATAGAGTGCATATCATAGTGTAGAGTGTGGTAGAGTCATAGAGTGGAGTGGTGTGGTGTAGTGAGGCATAGAGTGTAGTAGAGTCATAGAGTGGAGTGGTGTGGTGTAGCATGGAGTGTCATAGAGTGCATATCATAGAGCAGAGTGTAGTAGAGTCATAGGGTGGAGTGGTGTGGTGTGGTGAGGCATGGAGTGTCACAGAGTGCATATCATAGAGTAGAGTGTAGTAGAGTCATAGAGTGGAGTGGTGTAGCATGGAGTGTCATAGAGTGCATATCATAGTGTAGAGTGTGGTAGAGTCATAGAGTGGAGTGGTGTGGTGTGGTGAGGCATAGAGTGTGATAGAGTGCATATCATAGAGCAGAGTGTAGTAGAGTCATAGAGTGGAGTGGTGTGGTGTAGCATGGAGTGTCATAGAGTGCATATCATAGAGCAGAGTGTAGTAGAGTCATAGGGTGGAGTGGTGTGGTGTGGTGAGGCATGGAGTGTCACAGAGTGCATATCGTAGAGTGTAGTAGAGTCATAGAGTGGAGTAGCATGGAGTGTCATAGAGTGCATATCATAGTGTAGAGTGTGGTAGAGTCATAGAGTGGAGTGGTGTGGTGTGGTGAGGCATAGAGTGTCATAGAGTGCATATCATAGAGTAGAGTGTAGTAGAGTCGTAGAGTGGAGTGGTGTGGTGAGGCATGGAGTTTCATAGAGTGGTATATCATAGAGTGGTGTGTCATGGAGTAGGGTGTAGTAGAGCTGTAGAATCAGAGTGGAGTAGAATGTAGTAGAGCCATAGAGTGGAGTGGTGCGGTGTAGCATGAGTGTCATAGAGTGCATATCATAGAGTAGAGTGTAGTAGAGTCATAGAGTGGAGTGGTGTGGTGTGGTGAGGCATGGAGTGTTACAGAGTGCATATCATAGAGTAGAGCGTAGTAGAGTCATAGAGTGGAGTGGTGTGGTTTAGCACGGAGTGTCATAGAGTGCATATCATAGAGCAGAGTGTAGTAGAGTCATAGAGTGGAGTGGTGTGGTGTGGTGTGGTGAGGCATGGAGTGTAATAGAGTGCATATCATAGAGTAGAGTGTAGTAGAGCCATAGAGTGGAGTGGTGTGGTGTAGCATGGGGTGTCAGAGTGCATATCATAGTGTAGAGTGTAGTAGAGTCATAGATTGGAGTGGTGTGGTGTGGTGAGGCATAGAGTGTCATAGAGTGCATATCATAGAGTAGAGTGTAGTAGAGTCGTAGAGTGGAGTGGTGTGGTGAGGCATGGAGTTTCATAGAGTGGTATATCATAGAGTGGTGTGTCATGGAGTAGGGTGTAGTAGAGCTGTAGAATCAAAGTGGAGTGGAGTAGAATGTAGAAGAGCCATAGCGTGGAGTACCATGGAGTGTCATATCATAGAGTGGTGTATCATAGAGTAGAGTGTAGTAGAGCAGTAGAGTGGAGTGGTATGGTGTAGAGTGGAGTGTCGTAGAGTGGCATATCATAGAGTGGAGTGTCACAGAGTAGAGTGTCAGAGTTCTAGAGTTGAGCCATAGAGCGGAGTGGTGTAGAGTGGAGTAGAGTCATAGATTGGACTGGAGTGCTGTAGCATGTGGTGTAGAGTGGAGTGTCAGAGAGTAGAGTGGCATAGAGTGTAGTAGACCTGAAGAGTCATCAAGTGGAGTGGCGTAGAGTGGAGTAGAGTCATAGAACGGAGTGGAATGGCATACAGTAGAGTCATCAAGTGGAGTGGCATAGAGTGGAGTAGAGTCATAGAATGGAGTGGAATGGCATAGAGTAGAGTAGAGCCATAGAGTGGAATGGTGTAGAGTGGATTAGAGTCATAGATTGGACTGGAGTGGTGTAGCGTTGAGTGGCGTAGAGTGGCGTGTCAGAGAGTAGAGTGGCATAGAGTATAGTAGAGCTGTAGAGTCATCGAGTGGAGTAGCGTAGAGTGTAGTAGTCATAGAATGGAGTAGAGTCGTGGAGTGGAGTCATTGAGTGGAGTGGCATCAAGTGGAGTAGAGTCATAGATTGGAGTGGCGTAGAGTGTAGTAGAGTCATAGAGTGTACTGCAGTCATAGAGTGGAGAGTCATAGAGTGGAGTCCTAGAGTGGAGAGTCATAGAGTATAGTATAGTAGAGTTCTAGAGTGGGGTGGAGTGGAGTCATAGATTGGAGTGGCGTAGAGTGTAGTAGAGACATAGAGTGGAGTGGAGTCATAGAGTGGAGTGGCATAGAGTGAAGTAGAGTCATAGAGTGGAGTGGAGTCATAGAGTGGAGTGGCATAGAGTGGAGTAGAGTCAGAGTGGAGTGGAGTCATAGAGTGGAGTGGCATAGAGTGAAGTGGAGTCATAGAGTGGAGTGGAGTCATAGAGTGGAGTGGCATAGAGTGGAGTGGAGTCATAGAGTGGAGTGGCATAGAGTGGAGTAGAGTCATAGAGTAGAGTGGAGTCATAGAGTGGAGTGGCATAGAGTGTAGTAGAGTCATAGAGTGGAGTGGAGTCATAGAGTGAGTGGCATAGAGTGGAGTAGAGACATAGAGTGGAGAGTGGAGTGGAGTCATAGAGTGGAGTGGCATAGAGTGTAGTAGAGTCATAGGGTGGAGTGGAGTCATAGAGTGTAGTAGAGTATTAGAGTGGAGTCATAGAGTGGAGTGGCATAGACTGTAGTGGAGTCATAGAGTGGAGCGGAGTCATAGAGTGAGTGGCATAGAATGTAGTAGAGTCATAGAGTGGAGTGGAGTGGAGTCTTAGAGTGGAGTGGCATAGACTGTAGTGGAGTCATAGAGTGGAGCGGAGTCATAGAGTGAGTGGCATAGAATGTAGTAGAGTCATAGAGTGGAGTGGAGTGGAGTCATAGAGTGGAGTGGCATAGAGTGGAGTAGAGTCATAGAGTGGAGTGGAGTCATAGAGTGGAGTGGCATAGAGTGTAGTGGAGTCATAGAGTGGAGCGGAGTCATAGAGTGAGTGGCATAGAATGTAGTAGAGTCATAGAGTGGGGTGGAGTGGAGTCATAGAGTGGAGTGGCATAGAGTGGAGTAGAGTCATAGAGTGGAGTGGCATAGAGTGGTGTAGAGTCATAGAGTGGAGTGGAGTCATAGAGTGGAGTTGCATAGAGAGGAGTGGAGTCATAGAGTGGAGTGGCATAGAGTGGAATAGAGTCATAGAGTGGAGTAAAATCATAGAATGGAGTAGAGTCGTAGATTGGAGTGGCGTAGAGTGTAGTAGAGTCATAGAGAGGAGTGAAGTGGAGTGTTGCGGTGTAGCGTGCAGTGTCATAGAGAGGCATATCAGAGAGTGGAGTGTCATAGATTAGAGTGTAGTATAGTTCGAGAGTAGAGTCAAAGAGTGGAGTGGCGTAGAGTGTAGTAGAGTCATAGAGTGGAGTGGAGTCATAGAGTGGAGTGGCATATGTAGGAGGCTGGACTGGCTTGTAGTGAGTACCAAGGGGTACTTGCACCTTGCACCAGGCCCAGTTATCCCTTATTAGTGTATAGGGTGTCTAGCAGCTTAGGCTGATAGATAATGGTAGCTTAGCAGAGCAGCTTAGGCTGAACTAGGAGACGTGTGAAGCTACTACAGTACCACTTAGTGTCATATGCACAATATCATAAGAAAACACAATACACAGTTATACTAAAAATAAAGGTACTTTATTTTTATGACAATATGCCAAAGTATCTTAGAGTGTACCCTCAGTGAGAGGATAGGAAATATACACAAGATATATGTACACAATACCAAAAATATGCAGTATAGTCTTAGAAAACAGTGCAAACAATGTATAGTTACAATAGGATGCAATGGGGACACATAGGGATAGGGGCAACACAAACCATATACTCCAAAAGTGGAATGTGAACCACGAATGGACCCCAAACCTATGTGACCTTGTAGAGGGTCGCTGGGACTATTAGAAAATAGTGAGAGTTAGAAAAATAACCCTCCCCAAGACCCTGAAAAGTGAGTGCAAAGTGCACTAAAGTTCCCCTAAGGACAAAGAAATCGAGTTAGAAAAATAATGCGGGAAAGACATAAACCAACAATGCAACAATGATGGATTTCCAATCTAGGGTACCTGTGGAACAAGGGGACCAAGTCCAAAAGTCACAAGCAAGTCGGAGATGGGCAGATGCCCAGGAAATGCCAGCTGCGGGTGCAAAGAAGCTTCTACTGGACAGAAGAAGCTGAGGTTTCTGCAGGAACAAAAAGGGCTAGAGACTTCCCCTTTGGTGGACGGATCCATCTTGCCGTGGAGAGTCGTGCAGAAGTGTTTTCCCGCCGAAAGAACGCTAACAAGCCTTGCTAGCTGCAAATCGTGCGGTTAGGGTTTTTGGATGCCACTGTGGCCCAGGAAGGACCAGGAGGTCGCAAATTGGACCAGGAGGTAGAGGGGACGTAGAGCAAGACAAGGAGGCCTTTTAGCAGCAGGTAGCACCCGGAGAAGTGCCAGAAACAGGCACTATGAGGATGCGTGAAATGGTGCTCACCCGAAGTCGCACAAAGAAGTCCCACGTCGCCGGAGAACAACTTAGGAGGTCGTGCAATGCAGGTTAGAGTGCCGTGGACCCAGGCTGGACTGTGCACAAAGGATTTCCGCCGGAAGTGCACGGAGGCCGGAGTAGCTGCAAACGTCGCGGTTCCCAGCAATGCAGTCTAGCGAGGTGAGGCAAGGACTTACCTCCACCAAACTTGGACTGAAGAGTCACTGGACTGTGGGGGTCACTTGGACAGAGTTGCTGGATTCGAGGGACCTCGCTCGTCGTGCTGAGAGGAGACCCAAGGGACCGGTAATGCAGCTTTTTGGTGCCTGCGGTTGCAGGGGGAAGATTCCGTCGACCCACAGGAGATTTCTTCGGAGCTTCTAGTGCAGAGAGGAGGCAGACTACCCCCACAGCATGCACCACCAGGAAAACAGTCGAGAAGGCGGCAGGATCAGCGTTGCAGAGTTGCAGTAGTCGTCTTTGCTACTATGTTGCAGGTTTGCAGGCTTCCAGCGCGGTCAGCAGTCGATTCCTTGGCAGAAGGTGAAGAGAGAGATGCAGAGGAACTCGGATGAGCTCTTGCATTCGTTATCTAAAGTTTCCCCAGAGACAGAGACCCTAAATAGCCAGAAAAGAGGGTTTGGCTACCTAGGAGAGAGGATAGGCTACTAACACCTGAAGGAGCCTATCAGAAGGAGTCTCTGACGTCACCTGGTGGCACTGGCCACTCAGAGCAGTCCAGTGTGCCAGCAGCACCTCTGTTTCCAAGATGGCAGAGGTCTGGAGCACACTGGAGGAGCTCTGGACACCTCCCAGGGGAGGTGCAGGTCAGGGGAGGGGTCACTCCCCTTTCCTTTGTCCAGTTTCGCGCCAGAGCAGGGCTAAGGGGTCCCCTGAACTGGTGTAGACTGGCTTATGCAGAATTGGGCACATCTGTGCCCAAGAAAGCATTTCCAGAGGCTGGGGGAGGCTACTCCTCCCCTGCCTTCACACCATTTTCCAAAGGGAGAGGGTGTAACACCCTCTGTCAGAGGAAGTTCTTTGTTCTGCCATCCTGGGCCAGGCCTGGCTGGACCCCAGGAGGGCAGATGCCTGTCTGAGGGGTTGGCAGCAGCAGCAGCTGCAGTGAAACCCCAGGAAGGGCAGTTTGGCAGTACCAGGGTCTGTGCTACAGACCACTGGGATCATGGGATTGTGCCAACTATGCCAGGATGGCATAGAGGGGGCAATTCCATGATCATAGACATGTTACATGGTCATATTCGGAGTTACCATTGTGAAGCTACATATAGATAGTGACCTATATGTAGTGCACGCGTGTAATGGTGTCCCCGCACTCACAAAGTCCGGGGAATTGGCCCTGAACAATGTGGGGGCACCTTGGCTAGTGCCAGGGTGCCCTCACACTAAGTAACTTTGCACCTAACCTTTACCAGGTAAAGGTTAGACATATAGGTGACTTATAAGTTACTTAAGTGCAGTGTAAAATGGCTGTGAAATAACGTGGACGTTATTTCACTCAGGCTGCAGTGGCAGGCCTGTGTAAGAATTGTCAGAGCTCCCTATGGGTGGCAAAAGAAATGCTGCAGCCCATAGGGATCTCCTGGAACCCCAATACTCTGGGTACCTCAGTACCATATACTAGGGAATTATAAGGGTGTTCCAGTAAGCCAATGTAAATTGGTAAAATTGGTCAGTAGCCTGTTAGTGACAATTTTGAAAGTAATGAGAGAGCATAACCACTGAGGTTCTGGTTAGCAGAGCCTCAGTGAGACAGTTAGGTATCACACAGGGAACACATACCTATAGGTCACAAACTTATGAGCACTGGGGTCCTGACTAGCAGGGTCCCAGTGACACATAACAAACATACTGAAAACATAGGGTTTTCACTATGAGCACTGGGCCCTGGCAAGCAGGATACCAGTGAGACAGTGAAAACACCCTGACATACACTCACAAACAGGCCCAAAGTGGGGGTAACAAGGCTAGAAAGAGGCTACTTTCTCACACAACCCCCCCCCAAACGAAGGACAATAAGGCTAACCTTGGCCAGTTGAGACTTTATTGTCTAAGTGGTGATAAGTAGAGAGTAGCTCTGCAATAGACTGGTTACTCCCTTTATCATCCACTATATGGTTACCTCCCTGTGGGGATGTAAACCACCCTGTTTGAAGTTTTTTTAGCTAAGCAACAATGTGAAGATGTATGTAGGAGGCTGGACTGGCTTGTAGTGAGTACCAAGGGGTACTTGCACCTTGCACCAGGCCCAGTTATCCCTTATTAGTGTATAGGGTGTCTAGCAGCTTAGGCTGATAGATAATGGTAGCTTAGCAAAGCAGCTCAGGCTGAACTAGGAGACGTGTGAAGCTACTACAGTACCACCTAGTGTCATATGCACAATATCATAAGAAAACACAATACACAGTTATACTAAAAATAAAGGTACTTTATTTTTATGACAATATGCCAAAGTATCTTAGAGTGTACCCTCAGTGAGAGGATAGGAAATATACACAAGATATATATACACAATAGCAAAAATATGCAGTATAGTCTTAGAAAACAGTGCAAACAAAGTATAGTTACAATAGGATGCAATGGGGAAACATAGGGATAGGGGCAACACAAACCATATACTCCAAAAGTGGAATGTGAACCACGAATGGACCCCAAACCTATGTGACCTTGTAGAGGGTCGCTGGGACTATCAGAAAATAGTGAGAGTTAGAAAAATAACCCTCCCCAAGACCCTGAAAAGTGAGTGCAAAGTGCACCAAAGTTCCCCTAAGGACAAAATAGTCGTGTTAGAGGGAAAATGCAAGGAAAACACAAATCAGCAATGCAACAACGATGGATTCCTGACTGAGGGTACCTGTGGAACAAGGGGACCAAGTCCAAAAGTCACAAGCAGCTCGGAGATGGGCAGATGCCCAAGAAATGCCAGCGGTTGGAGCAAAGAAGCTCTTACTAGGCTGAAGAACTGTGAATACTGCAGGAACGACAAGGGCTAGAAACTTCCCCTTTGGAGGATGGATCCCCCACGCCTTGGAGAGTCGTGCAGAAGTGTTTTCCCGCCGGATGGACGCCAACAAGCCTTGCTACACGCAAATCGTGCGTTTGGCGTTTTTGGACGCTGCTGGGGCCCAGGAGGGACCAGGAGGTCGCAAATTGGACCTGCAGAGAGAGGGGACGTCGAGCAAGACAAAGAGCCCTCACTGAAGCAGGTAGCACCCGGAGAAGTGCCAGAAACAGGCACTACGAGGATGCGTGAAACGGTGCTCGCCGAAGTTGCACAAAGGAGTCCCACGTCGCCGGAGACCAACTTAGAAAGTCGTGCAATGCAGGTTAGAGTGCCGTGGACCCAGGCTTGGCTGTGCACGAAGGATTTCCGCCGGAAGTGCACAGGGGCTGGAGAAGCTTGCAAAGTCGCGGTTCCCAGCAATGCAGCCCAGCGAGGTGAGGCAAGGACTTACCTCCACCAAACTTGGGCTGAAGAGTCACTGGACTGTGGGGGTCACTTGGACGGTGTCGCTGGATTCGAGGGACCTCGCTCGTCGTGCTGAGAGGAGACCCAAGGGACCGGAAATGCAGCTTTTTGGTGCCTGCGGTTGCAGGGGGAAGATTCCGTCGACCCACGGGAGATTTCTTCGGAGCTTCTAGTGCAGAGAGGAGGCAGACTACCCCCACAGCATGCACAAGCAGGAAAACAGTCGAGAAGGCGGCAGGATCAGCGTTACAGAGTTGCAGTAGTCGTCTTTGCTACTATGTTGCAGGTTTGCAGGCTTCCAGCGCGGTCAGCGGTCGATTCCTTATCAGAAGGTGAAGAGGGAGATGCAGAGGAACTCGGCTGAGCTCATGCATTCGTTATCTAAAGTTTCCCCAGAGACAGAGACCCTAAATAGCCAGAAAAGAGGGTTTGGCTACCTAGGAGAGAGGAAAGGCTACTAACACCTGAAGGAGCCTATCAGCAGGAGTCTCTGACGTCACCTGGTGGCACTGGCCACTCAGAGCAGTCCAGTGTGCCAGCAGCACCTCTGTTTCCAAGATGGCAGAGGTCTGGAGCACACTGGAGGAGCTCTGGACACCTCCCAGGGGAGGTGCAGGTCAGGGGAGTGCTCACTCCCCTTTCCTTTGTCCAGTTTCGCGCCAGAGCAGGGGCTAAGGGGTCCCTGAACCGGTGTAGACTGGCTTATGCAGAATTGGGCACATCTGTGCCCAACAAAGCATTTCCAGAGGCTGGGGGAGGCTACTCCTCCCCTGCCTTCACACCATTTTCCAAAGGGAGAGGGTGTCACACCCTCTCTCAGAGGAAGTTCTTTGTTCTGCCATCCTGGGCCAGGCCTGGCTGGACCCCAGGAGGGCAGCTGCCTGTCTGAGGGGTTGGCAGCAGCAGCAGCTGCAGTGAAACCCCAGGAAGGGCAGTTTGGCAGTACCAGGGTCTGTGCTACAGACCACTGGGATCATGGGATTGTGCCAACTATGCCAGGATGGTATAGAGGGGGCAATTCCATGATCATAGACATGTTACATGGCCATATTCAGAGTTACCATGGTGAAGCTACATATAGGTAGTGACCTATATGTAGTGCACGCGTGTAATGGTGTCCCCGCACTCACAAAGTTCAGGGAATTGGCTCTGAACAATGTGGGGGCACCTTGGCTAGTGCCAGGGTGCCCTCACACTAAGTAACTTTGCACCTAACCTTTACCAGGTAAAGGTTAGACATATAGGTGACTTATAAGTTACTTAAGTGCAGTGTAAAATGGCTGTGAAATACCGTGGACGTTATTTCACTCAGGCTGCAGTGGCAGGCCTGTGTAAGAATTGTCAGAGCTCCCTATGGGTGGCAAAAGAAATGCTGCAGCCCATAGGGGTCTCCTGGAACCCCAATACCCTGGGTACCTCAGTACCATATACTAGGGAATTATAAGGGTGTTCCAGTAAGCCAATGTAAATTGGTAAAAATGGTCACTAGCCTGTTAGTGACAATTTAAAAGTAATGAGAGAGCATAACCACTGAGGTTCTGGTTAGCAGAGCCTCAGTGAGACAGTTAGGCACCACACAGGGAACATATACATGCACACCTATGAGCACTGGGGCCCTGTGTGACAGGGTCCCAGTGACACATACATATAGGCCACAAACCTATGAGCACTGGGGTCCTGACTAGCAGGATCCCAGTGACACATAACAACCATACTGAAATCATGGTGTTTTCACTATGAGCACTGAGGCCTGGCTATCAGGATCCCAGTGAGACAGTGAAAACAGTGACAAACACCCTGACATACACTCACAAACAGGCCAAAAGTGGGGGTAACAAGGCTAGAAAGAGGCTACCTTCTCACACAACCCCCCCCCCAAACGAAGGACAATAAGGCTAACCTTGGCCAGTTGAGACTTTATTGTCTAAGTGGTGATAAGTAGAGAGTAGCTCTGCAATAGACTGGTTACTCCCTTTATCATCCACTATATGGTTACTTCCCTGTGGGGATGTAAACCCCCCTGTTTGAAGTTTTTTAGCTAAGCAACAATGTGAAGATGTATTTTCAGAGTTTCTATCAGTAAGTTTTAGTTTAGAGCAGTGGGAATTGTCCACTGAACCTATTTGTAGTGATGGAAATGCCAGACAGGGATGCTGTCTCAGAAAAGCCATAGCTGGGCAAAAACTTTGTCCATATGGCTGGAAGAGAGAACAGGGATGCTGTTTCTCTTGGGTTGGAGCAGGGCAGGGATGCTGTCCTATCAGCTCCACACTAGGGCAGGGATGCTGTCCTAAGTGTTGTGAGGCAGTGCAGAGTTTCTGCACTAAAGTTTCTCTGGGAGGGTTGGAGGGATGCTCCATGTTAACTAAAATGGTGCTCTTTTTCTCACCAATGTTAGTTATCCCACAGAGAGGTACTTCCACCTCAGGGAGTCCAGCTTTGCCAGCTGATGATTCCCTTGGAACAGGTGCCACCCCAGGAGAGGTTTCTCCCACCACAGGAATAGTATCCTGAATGGTAGGGTGGTTAGGGGATACTGTGATACCCTTTTTACCTGTTGATGGAGAGGGATCCTGAGTTTTCAGGCCTTCTCTCCTTTGCTTTTTCATTTCACTTGAAATGAGAGGGAACAATTCCTCAGGGATGCCCAGCATGGCTGCATGGGCATAAAACTCTACATCAGCCCAACCTGAGGCCTCTAGGTCATTACCTAAGAGACAGTCTACAGGTAAGCTAGGTGATACCACCACCTGCTTAGGGCCAGTAACTCCACCCCAACTAAACTGAATTATAGCTAAGGGAAGAAACTTAGTGGAGTTATGGACATCAATAATATTATACTGTTGTCCAATGATGTGTTGTTCAGGAGGCACTAGGTTTTCAGTCACCAAAGTGAAACTGGCACCTGTGTCCCTGTAGGCCAAGGCCTCAACACCATTTATTGAAACTGTCTGCCTGTACTTATCCATTGTAAGGGGACAAGCAGCCAGTGTGGCAAGGCCAATGCCACTAGGTGTGACAGAAACTGTCTTGGGACTGATTACATCAGTTTCCACTATGGACCCATAAGTGAACCCAACTACACCCTTTGCTTGACTGTTGCCAGCAGTCCCACCACTAGTACCACTACTGCTAGGGGCACTAGAGCTTGATGTATTAGTGGTGGTAGGCTCAGGAGGTTTACCTGGACAGGACTTATCCCCTGGCCTATGGCCTCTGTTTTTACACACAAAGCACCAAGGCTTTTTAATGTGTGCAGGTTGGGAAGAAGAGGAAGAATTTGTTTTATCCCCACCCTCTGAAGAGTGTTTAAGATTTGAAGTGGGATCTTTGGTTTTACCCTTATCCCCATGCTTATCTTGAGATTTTTCACCATCTTTCTTCTTATTGCCATCTTTGTCACCCCCTGTATGAACTTTTCTGTTCACCCTTGTTCTGACCCATTTGTCTGCCTTCTTTCCCAATTCTTGGGGAGAGGTCAGATCAGAGTCTACCAGGTACTGGTGCAACAAATCAGACACACAATTATTAAGTATATGCTCTCTCAGGATTGTGTTATACAGGCTTTCATAATCAGTAACTTTACTGCCATGTAACCACCCCTCCAAGGCCTTCACTGAATGGTCAATGAAATCAACCCAGTCTTGTGAAGACTCCTTTTTGGTCTCTCTGAACTTTATCCTGTACTGTTCAGTGGTTAAGCCATAACCATCCAGGAGTGCATTCTTAAGAACTGTAAAATTATTGGCATCACTTTCTTTCACAGTAAGGAGTCTATCCCTACCCTTTCCACTAAATGATAGCCATAGGATAGCAGCCCACTGCTTTTGAGGGACATCCTGTACAGCACAGGCCCTCTCAAGTGCAGCAAACCACTTGTTAATGTCATCCCCCTCCTTATAAGGGGGAACTATCTTGTGCAGATTCCTGGAATCATGCTCTTTTGCAGGATGACTATGGGGAATACTGCTGCTGCCACCATGGGTATCTAAACCCAACTTCTGTCTTTCCCTCTCTATTTCTAAAGACTGTCTATCCAAATCCAGCTGTTGCTTCTTGAGCTTCAGTCTGGTTTGTTCCACTCTCAATCTATTGAGCTCCCTTTCTAACAATCTGTCATCAGGGTGGGTGGGAGGGACATTTCTAGATACAGAGGTATGATGGGAATGAACAGAAGGAGACCTGTCCCTTACAGAGGGCACCCTAACAGCTTGGCTACCAGCATAATGTGAGAGCACACCATCAGTATGGTGTGATTCAACCTCTGTACCAACTATGCTAGACTGTCTAGTAATGGGCAGGCTGAGAAGTTTCTTTCCTGAACCTTTTCCTGGGGGAGTCCCTGGATCAGATTGAGAACCATTAGCTACTTTTTCTACAGATTGGGCACTTATGGCCTTATCCTGTACTCTAAGCATATTAATTAACAGTTCTAAGGAAGGATTCTTCCCTACACTCAAACCTCTCTCTATGCAGAGACTCCTTGCTCCTTTCCAGCTAAGGTGATCATATGCAAGTTTGGACAGTTCAACTTTTTGGCCTGTGCCAGACATTTTTAGAGAGAGTTAAAGTGATAGACAAAGAGAAAAAAGTTTTCAGAACTTTTTGGAAAGACAGAAAAAACTTTTTAAACTTTTAAGAACTTTTTGTAAGTTTAGAAGTACTTTTCAGCACTTAGAAAAGAGTGAAAAGAGGAAATGCAAAACTTTTTGGCTATGTGTATATACACTGACCTTGTTTTGTATATTTTTCTCTTATGAAAAGTACAATGACAAGAGTGGTAAGTAGTCTCAAGCACTTATCCCACCGCTGCACAACCAATGTAGGAGGCTGGACTGGCTTGTAGTGAGTACCAAGGGGTACTTGCACCTTGCACCAGGCCCAGTTATCCCTTATTAGTGTATAGGGTGTCTAGCAGCTTAGGCTGATAGATAATGGTAGCTTAGCAAAGCAGCTCAGGCTGAACTAGGAGACGTGTGAAGCTACTACAGTACCACCTAGTGTCATATGCACAATATCATAAGAAAACACAATACACAGTTATACTAAAAATAAAGGTACTTTATTTTTATGACAATATGCCAAAGTATCTTAGAGTGTACCCTCAGTGAGAGGATAGGAAATATACACAAGATATATATACACAATAGCAAAAATATGCAGTATAGTCTTAGAAAACAGTGCAAACAAAGTATAGTTACAATAGGATGCAATGGGGAAACATAGGGATAGGGGCAACACAAACCATATACTCCAAAAGTGGAATGTGAACCACGAATGGACCCCAAACCTATGTGACCTTGTAGAGGGTCGCTGGGACTATTAGAAAATAGTGAGAGTTAGAAAAATAACCCTCCCCAAGACCCTGAAAAGTGAGTGCAAAGTGCACCAAAGTTCCCCTAAGGACAAAATAGTCGTGTTAGAGGGAAAATGCAAGGAAAACACAAATCAGCAATGCAACAACGATGGATTCCTGACTGAGGGTACCTGTGGAACAAGGGGACCAAGTCCAAAAGTCACAAGCAGCTCGGAGATGGGCAGATGCCCAAGAAATGCCAGCGGTTGGTGCAAAGAAGCTCTTACTAGGCTGAAGAACTGTGAATACTGCAGGAACGACGAGGGCTAGAGACTTCCCCTTTGGAGGATGGATCCCCCACGCCTTGGAGAGTCGTGCAGAAGTGTTTTCCCGCCGGATGGACGCCAACAAGCCTTGCTACACGCAAATCGTGCGTTTGGCATTTTTGGACGCTGCTGGGGCCCAGGAGGGACCAGGAGGTCGCAAATTGGACCTGCAGAGAGAGGGGACGTCGAGCAAGACAAAGAGCCCTCACTGAAGCAGGTAGCACCCGGAGAAGTGCCAGAAACAGGCACTACGAGGATGCGTGAAACGGTGCTCGCCGAAGTTGCACAAAGGAGTCCCACGTCGCCGGAGACCAACTTAGAAAGTCGTGCAATGCAGGTTAGAGTGCCGTGGACCCAGGCTTGGCTGTGCACGAAGGATTTCCGCCGGAAGTGCACAGGGGCCGGAGAAGCTTGCAAAGTCGCGGTTCCCAGCAATGCAGCCCAGCGAGGTGAGGCAAGGACTTACCTCCACCAAACTTGGGCTGAAGAGTCACTGGACTGTGGGGGTCACTTGGACGGTGTCGCTGGATTCGAGGGACCTCGCTCGTCGTGCTGAGAGGAGACCCAAGGGACCGGAAATGCAGCTTTTTGGTGCCTGCGGTTGCAGGGGGAAGATTCCGTCGACCCACGGGAGATTTCTTCTGAGCTTCTGGTGCAGAGAGGAGGCAGACTACCCCCACAGCATGCACAAGCAGGAAAACAGTCGAGAAGGCGGCAGGATCAGCGTTACAGAGTTGCAGTAGTCGTCTTTGCTACTATGTTGCAGGTTTGCAGGCTTCCAGCGCGGTCAGCGGTCGATTCCTTATCAGAAGGTGAAGAGGGAGATGCAGAGGAACTCGGCTGAGCTCATGCATTCGTTATCTAAAGTTTCCCCAGAGACAGAGACCCTAAATAGCCAGAAAAGAGGGTTTGGCTACCTAGGAGAGAGGAAAGGCTACTAACACCTGAAGGAGCCTATCAGCAGGAGTCTCTGACGTCACCTGGTGGCACTGGCCACTCAGAGCAGTCCAGTGTGCCAGCAGCACCTCTGTTTCCAAGATGGCAGAGGTCTGGAGCACACTGGAGGAGCTCTGGACACCTCCCAGGGGAGGTGCAGGTCAGGGGAGTGGTCACTCCCCTTTCCTTTGTCCAGTTTCGCGCCAGAGCAGGGGCTAAGGGGTCCCTGAACCGGTGTAGACTGGCTTATGCAGAATTGGGCACATCTGTGCCCAACAAAGCATTTCCAGAGGCTGGGGGAGGCTACTCCTCCCCTGCCTTCACACCATTTTCCAAAGGGAGAGGGTGTCACACCCTCTCTCAGAGGAAGTTCTTTGTTCTGCCATCCTGGGCCAGGCCTGGCTGGACCCCAGGAGGGCAGCTGCCTGTCTGAGGGGTTGGCAGCAGCAGCAGCTGCAGTGAAACCCCAGGAAGGGCAGTTTGGCAGTACCAGGGTCTGTGCTACAGACCACTGGGATCATGGGATTGTGCCAACTATGCCAGGATGGTATAGAGGGGGCAATTCCATGATCATAGACATGTTACATGGCCATATTCGGAGTTACCATGGTGAAGCTACATATAGGTAGTGACCTATATGTAGTGCACGCGTGTAATGGTGTCCCCGCACTCACAAAGTTCAGGGAATTGGCTCTGAACAATGTGGGGGCACCTTGGCTAGTGCCAGGGTGCCCTCACACTAAGTAACTTTGCACCTAACCTTTACCAGGTAAAGGTTAGACATATAGGTGACTTATAAGTTACTTAAGTGCAGTGTAAAATGGCTGTGAAATACCGTGGACGTTATTTCACTCAGGCTGCAGTGGCAGGCCTGTGTAAGAATTGTCAGAGCTCCCTATGGGTGGCAAAAGAAATGCTGCAGCCCATAGGGGTCTCCTGGAACCCCAATACCCTGGGTACCTCAGTACCATATACTAGGGAATTATAAGGGTGTTCCAGTAAGCCAATGTAAATTGGTAAAAATGGTCACTAGCCTGTTAGTGACAATTTAAAAGTAATGAGAGAGCATAACCACTGAGGTTCTGGTTAGCAGAGCCTCAGTGAGACAGTTAGGCACCACACAGGGAACATATACATGCACACCTATGAGCACTGGGGCCCTGTGTGACAGGGTCCCAGTGACACATACATATAGGCCACAAACCTATGAGCACTGGGGTCCTGACTAGCAGGATCCCAGTGACACATAACAACCATACTGAAATCATGGTGTTTTCACTATGAGCACTGAGGCCTGGCTATCAGGATCCCAGTGAGACAGTGAAAACAGTGACAAACACCCTGACATACACTCACAAACAGGCCAAAAGTGGGGGTAACAAGGCTAGAAAGAGGCTACCTTCTCACAATGTATTTTCAGAGTTTCTATCAGTAAGTTTTAGTTTAGAGCAGTGGGAATTGTCCACTGAACCTATTTGTAGTGATGGAAATGCCAGACAGGGATGCTGTCTCAGAAAAGCCATGGCTGGGCAAAAACTTTGTCCATATGGCTGGAAGAGAGAACAGGGATGCTGTTTCTCTTGAGTTGGAGCAGGGCAGGGATGCTGTCCTATGAGCTCCACACTAGGGCAGGGATGCTGTCCTAAGTGTTGTGAAGCAGTACAGATTTTCTGCACTAAAGTTTCTCTGGGAGGGTTGGAGGGATGCTCCATGTTAACTAAAATGGTGCTCTTTTTCTCACCAATGTTAGTTATCCCACAGAGAGGTACTTCTACCTCAGGGAGTCCAGCTTTGCCAGCTGATGATTCCCTTGGAACAGGTGCCACCCCAGGAGAGGTTTCTCCCACCACAGGAATGGTATCCTGAATGGTAGGGTGGTTAGGGGATACTGTGATACCCTTTTTACCTGTTGATGGAGAGGGATCCTGAGTTTTCAGGCCTTCTCTCCTTTGCTTTTTCATTTCAGTAGAAATGAGAGGGAACAATTCCTCTGGGATGCCCAGCATGGCTGAATGGGCATAAAACTCTACATCAGCCCAACCTGAGGCCTCTAGGTCATTACCTAAGAGACAGTCTACAGGTAAGCTAGGTGATACCACCACCTGCTTAGGGCCAGTAACTCCACCCCAACTAAACTGAATTATAGCTAAGGGAAGAAACTTAGTGGAGTTATGGACATCAATAATCTTATACTGTTGTCCAATGATGTGTTGATCAGGGTGCACTAGGTTTTCAGTCACCAAAGTGATACTGGCACCTGTGTCCCTGTAGGCCAAGGCCTCAACACCATTTATTGAAACTGTCTGCCTGTACTTATCCATTGTAAGGGGACAAGCAGCCAGTGTGGCAAGGCCAATGCCACTAGGTGTGACAGAAACTGTCTTGGGACTGACTACCCCAGTTTCTACTATGGACCCATAAGTGAACCCAACTACACCCTTAACTTGACTGTTGCCAGCAGTCCCACCACTAGTACCACTACTGCTAGGGGCACTAGAGCTTGATGTATTAGTGGTGGTAGGCTCAGGGGGTTTACCTGGACAGGACTTATCCCCTGGCCTATGGCCTCTATTTTTACACACAAAGCACCAAGGCTTTTTAAATTGTGTAGGTTGAGAAGAAGAGGAAGAATTTGTTTTATCCCCACCCCCTGAAGAGTGTTTAAGATTTGAAGTGGGATCTTTGGTTTTACCCTTATCCCCATGCTTATCTTGAGACTTTTCACCATCTTTCTTCTTAGTGTTCTCTTTGTCACCCCCTGTATGAACTTTTCTGTTCACCCTTGTTCTGACCCATTTGTCTGCCTTCTTTCCCAATTCTTGGGGAGAGGTCAGATCAGAGTCCACCAAGTACTGGTGCAACAAATCAGACACACAATTATTAAGAATATGCTCTCTCAGGATCAAGTTATACAGGCTGTCATAATCAGTAACTTTACTGCCATGTAACCACCCCTCCAAGGCCTTCACTGAATGGTCAATGAAATCAACCCAGTCTTGTGAAGACTCCTTTTTGGTCTCTCTGAACTTTATCCTGTATTGTTCAGTGGTTAAGCCATAACCATCCAGGAGTGCATTCTTAAGAACTGTAAAATTATTGGCATCACTTTCTTTCACAGTAAGGAGCCTATCCCTACCTTTTCCACTAAATGATAGCCATAGGATAGCAGCCCACTGCCTTTGAGGGACATCCTGTACAACACAGGCCCTCTCAAGTGCAGCAAACCACTTGTTAATGTCATCCCCCTCCTTATAAGGGGGAACTATCTTATGCAGATTCCTGGAATCATGCTCTTTTGCAGGATGACTATGGGGAATACTGCTTCTGCCACCATGGGTTTCTAAACCCAACTTCTGTCTTTCCTTCTCTAGTTCTAAAGACTGTCTATCCAAATCCAGCTGTTGCTTTTTAAGCTTCAGTCTGGTTTGTTCCACCCTCAACTTATTGAGTTCCCTCTCTAACAATCTGTCATCAGGGTTGGTGGGAGGGACATTTCTAGATACAGAGGTATGATGGGAATGAACAGAAGGAGACCTGTCCCTTACAGAAGCCACCCTAACAGCTTGGCTGACAGTGTAATGTGAGAGCACATCATCTGTATGATGTGACTCCACCTCAGTACCAACTATGCTAGACTGTCTAGTAATGGGCAGGCTAAGAAGTTTCTTTCCTGAATCTTTTCCTGGGGGAGTCCCTGGATCAGATTGGGAACCATTAGCTACTTTTTCAACAGATGGGGCACTTTTAGCCTCATCTTGTTCTCTAAGCATGTTATGTAACAATTCCAAGGAAGGATTCTTCCCTACACTCAAACCTCTCTCTATGCAGAGACTCCTTGCTCCTTTCCAGCTAAGGTGATCATATGCAAGTTTGGACAGATCAACATTTTGGCCTGTGCCAGACATTTTTAGAGAGAGTTAAAGTGATAGAAAAAGAGAAAAAAGTTTGTCAGAGCTTTTAGAAAGACAGAGAAAAAAACATTTTAAACTTTTTAGAACTTTTTGAAAGTTTAGAAGTACTTTTCAGCACTTTAGAAAAGAGTGAAAAGAGGAAATGCAAAACTTTTTAGCTATGTGTACACACACTGAACTTGTTTTGTATATTTTTCTCTTATGAAAAGTACAATGACAAGAGTGGTAAGTAGTCTCAAAGCACTTATCCCACCGCTGCACAACCAATGTAGGAGGCTGGACTGGCTTGTAGTGAGTACCAAGGGGTACTTGCACCTTGCACCAGGCCCAGTTATCCCTTATTAGTGTATAGGGTGTCTAGCAGCTTAGGCTGATAGATAATGGTAGCTTAGCAGAGCAGCTTAGGCTGAACTAGGAGACGTGTGAAGCTACTACAGTACCACTTAGTGTCATATGCACAATATCATAAGAAAACACAATACACAGTTATACTAAAAATAAAGGTACTTTATTTTTATGACAATATGCCAAAGTATCTTAGAGTGTACCCTCAGTGAGAGGATAGGAAATATACACAAGATATATGTACACAATACCAAAAATATGCAGTATAGTCTTAGAAAACAGTGCAAACAATGTATAGTTACAATAGGATGCAATGGGGACACATAGGGATAGGGGCAACACAAACCATATACTCCAAAAGTGGAATGTGAACCACGAATGGACCCCAAACCTATGTGACCTTGTAGAGGGTCGCTGGGACTATTAGAAAATAGTGAGAGTTAGAAAAATAACCCTCCCCAAGACCCTGAAAAGTGAGTGCAAAGTGCACTAAAGTTCCCCTAAGGACAAAGAAGTCGTGTTAGAGGAATAATGCGGGAAAGACATAAACCAACAATGCAACAATGATGGATTTCCAATCTAGGGTACCTGTGGAACAAGGGGACCAAGTCCAAAAGTCACAAGCAAGTCGGAGATGGGCAGATGCCCAGAAAATGCCAGCTGCGGGTGCAAAGAAGCTTCTACTGGACAGAAGAAGCTGAGGTTTCTGCAGGAACGAAAAGAGCTAGAGACTTCCCCTTTAGTGGACGGATCCCTCTCGCCGTGGAGAGTTGTGCAGAAGTGTTTTCCCGCCGAAAGAACGCTAACAAGCCTTGCTAGCTGCAAATTGTGCGGTTAGCGTTTTTGGATGCCGCTGTGGCCCAGGAAGAACCAGGAGGTCGCAAATTGGACCAGGAGGTAGAGGGGACATCAAGCAAGACAAGGAGCCCTCTTAGCAGCAGGTAGCACCCGGAGAAGTGCCAGAAACAGGCACTACGAGGATGCGTGAAACGGTGCTCACCCGAAGTCGCACAAAGAAGTCCCACGTCGCCGGAGAACAACTTAGGAGGTTGTGCAAAGCAGGTTAGATTGCCGAGGACCCAGGCTGGACTGTGCACAAAGGATTTCCGCCGGAAGTGCACGGAGGCCGGAGTAGCTGCAAAAATGGCGGTTCCCAGCAATGCAGTCTAGCGAGGTGAGGCAAGGACTTACCTCCACCAAACTTGGACTGAAGAGTCACTGGACTGTGGGGGTCACTTGGACAGAGTTGCTGGATTCGAGGGACCTCGCTCGTCGTGCTGAGAGGAGACCCAAGGGACCGGTAATGCAGCTTTTTGGTGCTTGCGGTTGCAGGGGGAAGATTCCGTCGACCCACAGGAGATTTCTTCGGAGCTTCTAGTGCAGAGAGGAGGCAGACTACCCCCACAGCATGCACCACCAGGAAAACAGTCGAGAAGGCGGCAGGATCAGCGTTGCAGAGTTGCAGTAGTCGTCTTTGCTACTATGTTGCAGGTTTGCAGGCTTCCAGCGCGGTCAGCAGTCGATTCCTTGGCAGAAGGTGAAGAGAGAGATGCAGAGGAACTCGGATGAGCTCTTGCATTCGTTATCTAAAGTTTCCCCAGAGACAGAGACCCTAAATAGCCAGAAAAGAGGGTTTGGCTACCTAGGAGAGAGGATAGGCTACTAACACCTGAAGGAGCCTATCAGAAGGAGTCTCTGACGTCACCTGGTGGCACTGGCCACTCAGAGCAGTCCAGTGTGCCAGCAGCACCTCTGTTTCCAAGATGGCAGAGGTCTGGAGCACACTGGAGGAGCTCTGGACACCTCCCAGGGGAGGTGCAGGTCAGGGGAGGGGTCACTCCCCTTTCCTTTGTCCAGTTTCGCGCCAGAGCAGGGCTAAGGGGTCCCCTGAACCGGTGTAGACTGGCTTATGCAGAATTGGGCACATCTGTGCCCAAGAAAGCATTTCCAGAAGCTGGGGGAGGCTACTCCTCCCCTGCCTTCACACCATTTTCCAAAGGGAGAGGGTGTAACACCCTCTGTCAGAGGAAGTTCTTTGTTCTGCCATCCTGGGCCAGGCCTGGCTGGACCCCAGGAGGGCAGATGCCTGTCTGAGGGGTTGGCAGCAGCAGCAGCTGCAGTGAAACCCCAGGAAGGGCAGTTTGGCAGTACCAGGGTCTGTGCTACAGACCACTGGGATCATGGGATTGTGCCAACTATGCCAGGATGGCATAGAGGGGGCAATTCCATGATCATAGACATGTTACATGGCCATATTCGGAGTTACCATTGTGAAGCTACATATAGGTAGTGACCTATATGTAGTGCACGCGTGTAATGGTGTCCCCGCACTCACAAAGTCCGGGGAATTGGCCCTGAACAATGTGGGGGCACCTTGGCTAGTGCCAGGGTGCCCTCACACTAAGTAACTTTGCACCTAACCTTTACCAGGTAAAGGTTAGACATATAGGTGACTTATAAGTTACTTAAGTGCAGTGTAAAATGGCTGTGAAATAACGTGGACGTTATTTCACTCAGGCTACAGTGGCAGGCCTGTGTAAGAATTGTCAGAGCTCCCTATGGGTGGCAAAAGAAATGCTGCAGCCCATAGGGATCTCCTGGAACCCCAATACCCTGGGTACCTCAGTACCATATACTAGGGAATTATAAGGGTGTTCCAGTAAGCCAATGTAAATTGGTAAAATTGGTCACTAGCCTGTTAGTGACAATTTTGAAAGTAATGAGAGAGCATAACCACTGAGGTTCTGGTTAGCAGAGCCTCAGTGAGACAGTTAGGCATCACACAGGGAACACATACCTATAGGTCACAAACTTATGAGCACTGGGGTCCTGACTAGCAGGGTCCCAGTGACACATAACAAACATACTAAAAACATAGGGTTTTCACTATGAGCACTGGGCCCTGGCAAGCAGGATACCAGTGAGACAGTGAAAACACCCTGACATACACTCACAAACAGGCCCGAAGTGGGGGTAACAAGGCTAGAAAGAGGCTACTTTCTCACAGCATAGAGTGTAGTAGAGTCATAGAGTGGAGTGGAGTCATAGAGTGAGTGGCATAGAGTGTAGTAGAGTCATAGAGTGGAGTGGAGTCATAGAGTGAGTGCCATAGAGTGGAGTAGAGTCATAGAGTGGAGTGGAGTCATAGAGTGGAGTGGCATAGAGTGGAGTAGAGTCATAGAGTGGAGTGGAGTCATAGAGTGGAGTGGCATAGAGTGGAGTAGAGTCATGGAGTGGAGTCATAGAGTGAGTGGCATAGAGTGTAGTAGAGTTATAGAGTGGAGTGGAGTCATAGAGTGAGTAGCATAAAATGTAGTAGAGTCATAGAGTGGAGTAGAGTCATAGAGTGGAGTGGAGTCATAGAGTGGAGTGGCATAGAGTGGAGTAGAGTCATAGAGTGGAGTGGAGTCATAGTGTGGAGTGGCATAGAGTGGAGTAGAGTCATAGAGTGGAGTATAGTCATAGAATGGAGTGGCATAGAGTGTAGTAGAGTCATAGAGAGGAGTGAAGTGTAGTGTTGCGGTGTAGCGTGGAGTGTCATAGAGAGGCATATCATAGAGTAGAGTGTAGTCGAGTTCTAGGGTAGAGTCATAGATTGGAGTGGCGTAGAGTGTCGTAGAGTCAGAGTGGAGTGGTGTGATGTAGCATGGAGGGTCGTAGAGTGGCATATCAGAGTGGAGTGTCATAGAGTAGAGTGTAGTAGAGTTCTAGAGTAGAGTCATAGAGTGGAGTGGCATAGAGTGGAGTAGAGTCATAGACTGGAGTGGCATAGAGTGGATTAGACTTGCAGATTGTCCTGGACTGGTGTAGTGTGTAGTGGCGTAGAGTGGAATATCAGAGAGTAGAGTGGCGTAGAGTTTAGTAGAGCCATAGAGTGGAGTAGTATAACATAAAGTGTCAGAGAGTGGCATATCATAGAGTGGTGTGTCATAGAGTAGAGTGTAGTAGAGCCGTAGAGTCATAGAGTGGAGTGGCGTAAAGTGTATTAGAGTCGTAGAGTGGAGTGAAGCAGTGTGGTGTAGCATGGAGTGTAGAAGAGTGGCATATCATAGAGTGGAGTGTCATAGCGTAGAATGTAGTAGAGTTCTAGAGTAGAGTCATAGAGCGGAGTGGCATAGAGTGGAGTAGAGTCGTAGAGTAGAGTGGTGTGATGTAGCATGGAGTGTTGTAAAGTAGCATATCTTAGAGTGGAGTGTCATAGACTATGGTGCAGTAGAGTTCTAGAGAACAGTCATAGAGCGGAGAAGAGTAGAGTCTTAGAATAGAGTGGAGTGGCGTAGAGTAAAGTATACTGCCCAAGAGTGAAGTGGCGTAGAGTTTATTAGAGTCGTAGAGTGGAGTGAAGTTGTGTGGTGTAGCATGGAGTGTAGTAGAGTGATATATCATAGAGTGGAGTGTCATAGCGTAGAGTGTGGTAGAGTTCTAGAGTAGAGTCATAGAGCGGAGTGGCGTAGAGTGGAGTAGAGTCGTAGAGTGGTGTGATGTAGTATGGAGTGTTGTAAAGTAGCATATCTTAGAGTGGAGTGTCAGACTATGGTGCAGTAGAGTTCTAGAGAAGAGTCATAGAGCGGAGAGGAGTAGAGTCTTAGAATAGAGTGGAATGGGGTTAAGTATACTGCCCAAGAATGAAATGGCGTAGAGTGTATTAGAGTTGTAGAGTGGAGTGAAGCTGTGTGGTGTAGCATGGAGTGTAGTAGAGTGACATATCTTAGAGTGCAGTAGAGTTCTAGAGAAGAGTCATAGGGTGGAGTGGTGTAGAGTGGAGTAGAGTCATAGAGTGGAATGGAGTAAAGTGGAATAGAGTGTGTAGGAAAGTACCATCTTGCCTGGCATGTTACCCCCATTTTTTCACTGTATATATGTTGTTTTAGTTGTATGTGTCACTGGGACCCTGTCAGCCAGGGCCCCAGTGCTCATAAGTGTGCCTGAATGTGTTACCTGTGTAGTGACTAACTGTCTCACTGAGGCTCTGCTAATCAGAACCTCAGTGGTTATGCTCTCTCATTTCTTTCAAATTGTCACTAACAGGCTAGTGACCAATTTTACCAATTTACATTGGCTTACTGGAACACCCTTATAATTCCCTAGTATATGGTACTGAGGTACCCAGGGTATTGGGGTTCCAGGAGATACCTATGGGCTGCAGCATTTCTTTTGCCACCCATAGGGAGCTCTGACAATTCTTACACAGGGCTGCCACTGCAGCCTGAGTGAAATAACGTCCACGTTATTTCACAGCCATTTTACACTGCACTTAAGTAACTTATAAGTCACCTATATGTCTAACCTTTACCTGGTAAAGGTTAGGTGCAAAGTTACTTAGTGTGAGGGCACCCTGGCACTAGCCAAGGTGCCCCCACATTGTTCAGGGCCAATTCCCCGGACTTTGTGAGTGCGGGGACACCATTACACGCGTGCACTACATATAGGTCACTACCTATATGTAGCTTCACAATGGTAACTCCGAATATGGTCATGTAACATGTCTATGATCATGGAATTGCCCCCTCTATGCCATCCTGGCATAGTTGGCACAATCCCATGATCCCAGTGGTCTGTAGCACAGACCCTGGTACTGCCAAACTGCCTTTCCTGGGGTTTCACTGCAGCTGCTGCTGCTGCCAACCCCTCAGACAGGTTTCTGCCCTCCTGGGGTCAAGCCAGGCTTGTCCCAGGATGGCAGAACAAAGGACTTCCTCTGAGAGAGGGTGTTACACCCTCTCCCTTTGGAAAATGGTGTGAAGGCAGGGGAGGAGTAGCCTCCCCCAGCCTCTGGAAATGCTTTCATGGGCACATTTGGTGCCCATTTCTGCATAAGCCAGTCTACACCGGTTCAGGGACCCCTTAGCCCTGCTCTGGCGCAAAACTGGACAAAGGAAAGGGGAGTGACCACTCCCCTGACCTGCACCTCCCCTGGGAGGTGTCCAGAGCTCCTCCAGTGTGCTCCAGACCTCTGCCATCTTGGAAACAGAGGTGCTGCTGGCACACTGGACTGCTCTGAGTGGCCAGTTCCACCAGGTGACGTCAGAGACTCCTTCTGATAGGCTCCTTCAGGTGTTGCTAGCCTATCCTCTCTCCTAGGTAGCCAAACCCTCTTTTCTGGCTATTTAGGGTCTCTGTCTCTGGGGATTCGTTAGATAACGAATGCAAGAGCTCATCCGAGTTCCTCTGCATCTCTCTCTTCACCTTCTACCAAGGAATCGACTGCTGACCGCACTGGAAGCCTGCAAAACTGCAACATAGTAGCAAAGACGACTACTGCAACTCTGTAACGCTGATCCTGCCGCCTTCTCGACTGTTTTCCTGGTGGTGCATGCTGTGGGGGTAGCCTGCCTCCTCTCTGCACTAGAAGCTCCAAAGAAATCTCCCGTGGGTCGACGGAATCTTCCCCCTGCAACCGCAGGCACCAAAGAACTGCATTACCGGTCCCTTGGGTCTCCTCTCAGCATGACGAGCGAGGTCCCTTGAATCCAGCAACTGTGTCCAAGTGACTCCCACAGTCCAGTGACTCTTCAGTCCAAGTTTGGTGGAGGTAAGTCCTTGCCTCCCCACGCCAGACTGCATTGCTGGGAACCGCGACTTTTGCAGCTACTCCGGCCTCTACGCACTTCCGGCGGAATTCCGTTGTGCACAGCCAAGCCTGGGTCCACGGCACTCTAACCTGCATTGCACGACTTTCTAAGTTGGACTCCGGCGACGTGGGACTCCTTTGTGCGACTTCGGGTGAGCACCGTTTCACACATCCTCATAGTGCCTGTTTCTGGCACTTTTCCGTGTGCTGCCTGCTGCTGAGAGGGCTCTCTGTCTTGCTCGACGCCCCCTCTGTCCCCAGACGCAATTGGCGACATCCTGGTCCCTCCTGGGCCACAGCAGCATCCAAAAACACTAACCGCATGATTTGCAGCTAGCAAGGCTTGTTGGCGGTCTTTCAGCGGGAAAATACTTCTGCACGACTCTCCACGGCGTGAGGGATCCGTCCTCCAAAGGGGAAGTCTCTAGTCCTTGTCGTTCCTGCAGAAACCTAAGCTTCTACTGTCCAGTAGCAGCTTCTTTGCACCCACAGCTGGCATTTCCTGGGCATCTGCCCATCTCCGACTTGCTTGTGACTTTTGGACTTGGTCCCCTTGTTCCACAGGTACCCTCGACTGGAAATCCATTGTTGTTGCATTGCTGGTTTGTGTCTTTCCTGCAGAATTCCCCTATCACGACTTCTATGTCCTTTGGGGAACTTTAGTGCCCTTTGCACTCACTTTTCAGGGTCTTGGGGTGGGCTATTTTTCTAACCCTCACTATTTTCTAATAGTCCCAGCGACCCTCTACAAGGTCACATAGGTTTGGGGTCCATTCGTGGTTCGCATTCCACTTTTGGAGTATATGGTTTGTGCTGCCCCTATCCCTATATGTCCCCATTGCATCCTATTGTAACTATACTGTACATTGTTTGCACTGTTTTCTAAGACTATACTGCATATTTTTGGTATTGTGTACATATATCTTGTGTATATTTGCTATCCTCTTACTGAGGGTATACTCTGAGATACTTTGGCATATTGTCATAAAAATAAAGTACCTTTATTTTTAGTATATCTGTGTATTGTGTTTTCTTATGATGTTGTGCAAGTGACACTAGTGGTACTGTAGGAGCTTCACTCGTCTCCTAGTTCAGCCTAAGCTGCTCTGCTAAGCTACCATTATCTATCAGCCTATGCTGCTAGACACCCTATACACTAATAAGGGATAACTGGGCCTGGTGCAAGGTGCAAGTACCCCTTGGTACTCACTACAAGCCAGTCCAGCCTCCTACATTGGTTGTGCAGCGGTGGGATAAGAGCTTTGAGACTACTTACCACTCTTGTCATTGTACTTTTCATAAGGGAAAAATATACAAAACAAGTTCAGTGTGTGTACACATAGCTAAAAAGTTTTGCATTTCCTCTTTTTCACTCTTTTCTAAGTGCTGAAAAGTACTTCTAAACTTTCAAAAAGTTCTTAAAAGTTTAAAAAGTTTTTTTTCTGTCTTTCTAAAAGCTCTGACAAACTTTTTATCCTTTTTCTATCACTTTAACTCTTTCTAAAAATGTCTGGCACAGGCCAAAATGTTGATCTGTCCAAACTTGCATATGATCACCTTAGCTGGAAAGGAGCAAGGAGTCTCTGCATACAGAGAGGTTTGAGTGTAGGGAAGAATCTTTCCTTGGAATTGTTACTTAACATGCTTAGAGAACAAGATAAGGCCAAAAGGGCCCCATCTGTTGAAAAAGTAGCTAATGGTTCCCAATCTGATCCAGGGACTCCCCTAGGAAAAGATTCAGGAAAGAAACTTCAGAGCCTGCCCATTACTAGACAGTCTAGCATAGTTGGTACTGATGTAGAGTCACACCATACAGATAGTGTTGTCTCACATCATAGCAAGAGCATTCATTCTCACCACAGTAGAAGTGATGTTTCTGTTAACCAAGCTGTTAGGGTGCCTTCTGTAAGGGACAGGTCTCCTTCTGTCCATTCTCATCATACTTCTGTTTCAAGACATGTCCCACCTACCCACCCTGACGACAGATTGTTAGAAAGGGAGCTCAATAGATTGAGAGTGGAACAAACCAGACTGAAGCTCAAGAAGCAACAGCTGGATTTGGATAGACAGACGTTAGAAGTAGAGAAGGAGAGACAGAAACTGGGTTTAGAAACCCATGGTGGCAGCAGCAGTATTCCCCATAGTCATCCTGCAAAAGTGCATGATTCCAGGAATCTGCACAAGATAGTTCCCCCTTATAAGGAGGGGGATGACATTAACAAGTGGTTTGCTGCACTTGAGAGGGCCTGTGCTGTACAGGATGTCCCTCAAAGGCAGTGGGCTGCTATCCTATGGCTATCATTTAGTGGAAAAGGTAGGGATAGGCTCCTTACTGTAAAAGAAAATGAAGCCAATGATTACAAAGTTCTTAAGAATGCACTCCTGGATGGTTATGGCTTAACCACTGAACAATACAGGATAAAGTTCAGAGAGACCAAAAAGGAGTCTTCACAAGACTGGGTTGATTTCATTGACCATTCAGTGAAGGCCTTGGAGGGGTGGTTACATGGCAGTAAAGTTACTGATTATGACAGCCTGTATAACTTGATCCTGAGAGAGCATATTCTTAATAATTGTGTGTCTGATTTGTTGCACCAGTACTTGGTGGACTCTGATCTGACCTCTCCCCAAGAATTGGGAAAGAAGGCAGACAAATGGGTCAGAACAAGGGTGAACAGAAAAGTTCATACAGGGGGTGACAAAGATGGCAACAAGAAGAAGGATGGTAAGTCTTCTGACAAGGGTGGGGACAAATCTAAAAATGAGTCTTCATCAGGCCCACAAAAACACTCTGGTGGGGGTGGTGGGCCCAAATCCTCTTCTAATCAGAACAAAGAAAAGAAACCATGGTGCTATTTATGTAAAATAAAAGGCCATTGGACAACAGATCCCAGTTGTCCAAAGAAAAGCACCAAGCCTCCTACCACTACAACCCCTACTGCTACACCTAGTGTCCCTACTAATAGCAGTGGTGGTGGGAGCAAACCTACTAATAGCCAATCCAAGGGAGTAGCTGGGCTCACTTTTGGTAATTTAGTTGGGGTTGGTCTTGTTAGGGAGACCACAGAGGCTGTGTTAGTCTCTGAGGGGGCTATTGATTTAGCCACCTTAGTTGCTTGTCCCCTTAATATGGATAAGTACAAGCAGCTACCCCTAATAAATGGTGTTGAGGTTCAGGCCTACAGGGACACTGGTGCCAGTGTGACTATGGTCATAGAGAAACTGGTCCACCCTGAACAACACCTACTTGGTCACCAGTACCAAGTAACCGATTCTCACAACAACACACTTAGCCACCCCATGGCTGTTGTAAATCTCAACTGGGGGGGGGTTACTGGTCCAAAGAAAATTGTGGTAGCCACAGATTTACCTGTAGACTGTCTACTAGGAAATGATTTGGAGACATCAGCTTGGTCAGATGTGGAGTTGGAGGCCCATGCAGCAATGCTGGGCATCCCAGGGCATATTTTTGCTTTAACCAGGGCTCAGGCCAAAAAGCAAAAAGGACAGGGAAACTTGGATCCTGGAACAATGGACCAAGTGCTCCCTAAAGCTAGGGCTAGTAGAAGTAAACCACTTCCTACTATCCCTCCCTCTACAGTGGATTCTACTTCTGAGGAAGAAGAATTTCCACCCTGTGCAGAACCTACACCAGAGGAGCTGGAAGCAGACACTGCTGAGCTTTTGGGTGAGGGGGGGCCTGCCAGGGAGGAGCTGAGTGTGGCACAGCAAACCTGTCCCACACTAGAGGGTCTAAGACAGCAAGCTGTCAAACAGGCTAATGGGGATGTCAGTGACTCTCACAGAGTTTACTGGGAGGACAACCTCTTGTACACTGAAGCAAGGGATCCTAAACTTGGAACTGCCAGGAGGTTAGTGATTCCTCAGGAGTACAGAAAGTTCCTCCTAACTCTAGCCCACGACATTCCCCTAGCTGGACATCTGGGACAAATGAAAACTTGGGACAGGCTTGTTCCCTTGTTTCATTGGCCTAGAATGTCTGAGGACACAAAAGAGTTTTGTAAGTCCTGTGAAACCTGTCAAGCCAGTGGCAAGACAGGTGGCACTCCAAAGGCACCCCTTATTCCACTGCCTGTGGTTGGGGTCCCCTTTGAAAGGGTAGGGGTTGACATAGTTGGCCCCCTTGACCCTCCTACTGCTTCAGGCAATAGGTTTATCTTGGTGGTAGTGGACCATGCCACAAGATATCCTGAAGCAATTCCTTTAAGGACCACTACAGCACCTGCAGTGGCAAAGGCCCTCCTGGGAATATTTTCTAGGGTGGGCTTCCCAAAGGAAGTAGTATCAGACAGAGGAAGCAATTTCATGTCTGCATACTTAAAGGCCATGTGGAAGGAGTGTGGTGTGACTTACAAGTTCACTACACCCTATCATCCACAAACAAATGGACTGGTGGAGAGATTTAACAAAACTCTCAAAGGCATGATTATGGGTCTCCCTGAAAAACTCCGCAGGAGATGGGATATCCTGTTACCATGCCTCCTTTTTGCCTACAGGGAGGTACCCCAGAAAGGAGTGGGCTTCAGCCCCTTTGAACTCCTCTTTGGACACCCTGTTAGGGGTCCACTAACACTTGTCAAGGAGGGTTGGGAACAACCTTTAAACGCTCCAAAAGAAGATATTGTGGATTATGTACTTGGCCTCAGATCAAGGATGGCTGAGTATATGAAAAAGGCCAGTAAAAACCTTCAGCCCAGCCAAGAGCTCCAGAAGCAATGGCATGACCAGAAGGCTGTTTTGGTTCAGTACCAACCAGGGCAGAAAGTGTGGGTCTTGGAGCCTGTGGCCCCAAGAACACTCCAAGATAAATGGAGTGGACCCCACACAATTGTTGAGAAAAAGGGTGAAGTCACCTATTTAGTTGACTTAGGCACTGCCAGGAGTCCCCTTAGGGTGCTCCATGTCAATCGCCTGAAACCCTACTATGACAGGGCTGATCTCACCCTGCTCATGGCAACTGATGAGGGACAGGAAGAAGACAGTGATCCTCTACCTGATCTCTTCTCTTCCACAGAACAAGATGCTCTAGTGGAAGGTGTAGTTTTGGCTGATTGTCTTACTGCTGAGCAGAAAGACCATTGCATAAATCTCCTGGGTCAGTTTTCTGAACTCTTCTCTACTGTGCCAGGTACCACTTCTTGGTGTGAGCACACTATAGATACTGGAGACAGCTTGCCTGTCAAAAGTAAGATCTATAGGCAGCCTGACCATGTCAGGGACTGCATAAAGCAAGAAGTGCAGAAAATGTTAGAACTGGGAGTGGTTGAGCACTCTGAAAGTCCATGGGCTTCTCCTGTGGTACTTGTACCAAAACCTCATTCCAAGGATGGAAAGAAAGAAATGCGGTTTTGTGTAGACTACAGAGGTCTCAACCAGGTAACCAAAACTGATGCTCACCCTATACCCAGGGCAGATGAGCTCATAGATACACTGGCATCTGCCAAGTATCTAAGCACTTTTGATTTGACTGCAGGGTATTGGCAGATCAAATTATCAGAAGATGCTAAACCTAAAACAGCATTTTCAACCATTGGAGGCCATTACCAGTTCACAGTAATGCCTTTTGGATTGAAAAATGCACCTGCCACTTTTCAGAGGTTGGTGAACACAGTCCTGCAAGGGCTGGAAGCTTTTAGTGCAGCATATTTGGACGATATAGCTGTCTTTAGCTCCAGTTGGGATGATCACCTGGTCCACCTATGGAAAGTTTTAGAGGCCCTGCAAAAGGCAGGCCTCACTATCAAGGCTTCAAAGTGCCAGATAGGGCAGGGTAAGGTGGTTTATCTGGGACACCTTGTTGGTGGGGATCAGATTGCACCACTTCAGGGGAAAATCCAAACTATTATAGATTGGGTTCCCCCTACTACTCAGACTCAGGTAAGAGCATTCCTAGGCCTCACTGGGTATTACAGGAGGTTCATTAAGAACTATGGCTCCATTGCAGCCCCTCTTAATGACCTCACATCCAAGAAAATGCCTAAAAAGGTATTATGGACAGCAAACTGTCAGAAAGCTTTTGAGGAGCTGAAGCAGGCCATGTGCTCTGCACCTGTCCTGAAAAGCCCTTGTTACTCTAAAAAATTATATGTCCAAACTGATGCATCTGAATTAGGAGTAGGGGCAGTCCTATCACAACTTAATTCTGAGGGCCAAGATCAACCTGTTGCTTTTATTAGTAGAAGGTTGACCCCTAGAGAAAAGCATTGGTCTGCCATTGAGAGGGAGGCCTTTGCTGTGGTCTGGGCACTGAAGAAGTTGAGGCCATACCTGTTTGCCACTCACTTCATTGTTCAGACAGACCACAAACCTCTACTTTGGCTAAAACAAATGAAAGGTGAAAATCCTAAATTGTTGAGGTGGTCCATATCCCTACAGGGAATAGACTATACAGTGGAACATAGACCTGGGAGTAGCCACTCCAATGCAGATGGACTCTCCAGATATTTCCACTTAGACAATGAAGACTCATCAGGTCATGGCTAGTCTTATTGTCCTTCGTTTAGGGGGGGGTTGTGTAGGAAAGTACCATCTTGCCTGGCATGTTACCCCCATTTTTTCACTGTATATATGTTGTTTTAGTTGTATGTGTCACTGGGACCCTGCCAGCCAGGGCCCCAGTGCTCATAAGTGTGCCTGAATGTGTTACCTGTGTAGTGACTAAGTGTCTCACTGAGGCTCTGCTAATCAGAACCTCAGTGGTTATGCTCTCTCATTTCTTTCAAATTGTCACTAACAGGCTAGTGACCAATTTTACCAATTTACATTGGCTTACTGGAACACCCTTATAATTCCCTAGTATATGGTACTGAGGTACCCAGGGTATTGGGGTTCCAGGAGATCCCTATGGGCTGCAGCATTTCTTTTGCCACCCACAGGGAGCTCTGACAATTCTTACACAGGCCTGCCACTGCAGCCTGAGTGAAATAACGTCCACGTTATTTCACAGCCATTTTACACTGCACTTAAGTAACTTATAAGTCACCTATATGTCTAACCTTTACCTGGTAAAGGTTAGGTGCAAAGTTACTTAGTGTGAGGGCACCCTGGCACTAGCCAAGGTGCCCCCACATTGTTCAGGGCCAATTCCCCGGACTTTGTGAGTGCGGGGACACCATTACACGCGTGCACTACATATAGGTCACTACCTATATGTAGCTTCACAATGGTAACTCCGAATATGGCCATGTGTAGGAGGCTGGACTGGCTTGTAGTGAGTACCAAGGGGTACTTGCACCTTGCACCAGGCCCAGTTATCCCTTATTAGTGTATAGGGTGTCTAGCAGCTTAGGCTGATAGATAATGGTAGCTTAGCAGAGCAGCTTAGGCTGAACTAGGAGACGTGTGAAGCTACTACAGTACCACCTAGTGTCATATGCACAATATCATAAGAAAACACAATACACAGTTATACTAAAAATAAAGGTACTTTATTTTTATGACAATATGCCAAAGTATCTTAGAGTGTACCCTCAGTGAGAGGATAGGAAATATACACAAGATATATGTACACAATACCAAAAATATGCAGTATAGTCTTAGAAAACAGTGCAAACAATGTATAGTTACAATAGGATGCAATGGGGACACATAGGGATAGGGGCAACACAAACCATATACTCCAAAAGTGGAATGTGAACCACGAATGGACCCTAAACCTATGTGACCTTGTAGAGGGTCGCTGGGACTATTAGAAAATAGTGAGAGTTAGAAAAATAACCCTCCCCAAGACCCTGAAAAGTGAGTGCAAAGTGCACTAAAGTTCCCCTAAGGACAAATAAGTCGTGTTAGAGGAATAATGCGGGAAAGACACAAACCAACAATGCAACAACGATGGATTTCCAATCTAGGGTACCTGTGGAACAAGGGGACCAAGTCCAAAAGTCACAAGCAAGTCGGAGATGGGCAGATGCCCAGGAAATGCCAGCTGCGGGTGCAAAGAAGCTTCTACTGGACAGAAGAAGCTGAGGTTTCTGCAGGAACGAAAAGGGCTAGAGGCTTCCCCTTTGGTGGACGGATCCCTCTCGCCGTGGAGAGTCGTGCAGAAGTGTTTTCCTCCCGAAAGAACGCCAACAAGCCTTGCTAGTTGCAAATTGTGCGGTTAGTGTTTTTGGACGCTGCTGTGGCCCTGGAGGGACCAGGAGGTCGCAAATTGGACCAGGAGAGAGAGGGGACATCGAGCAAGACAAAGAGCCCTCTCAGCAGCAGGTAGCACCTGGAGACGTGCCAGAAACAGGCACTACGAGGATGCGTGAAACGGTGCTCACCCGAAGTCGCACAACGGAGTCCCACGTCGCTGGAGACCAACTTAGAATGTCGTGCAATACAGGTTAGAGTGCTGTGGACCCAGGCTTGGCTGTGCACAAAGGATTTCCGCCGGAAGTGCACAGGGGCCGGAGTAGCTGCAAAAGTCGCGGTTCCCAGCAATGCAGCCCAGCGAGGTGAGGCAAGGACTTACCTCCACCAAACTTGGACTGAAGAGTCACTGGACTGTGGGAGTCACTTGGACAGAGTTGCTGGATTCGAGGGACCTCGCTCGTCGTGCTGAGAGGAGACCCAAGGGACCGGTAATGCAGCTTTTTGGTGCCTGCGGTTGCAGGGGGAAGATTCCGTCGACCCACGGGAGATTTCTTCGGAGCTTCTGGTGCAGAGAGGAGGCAGACTACCCCCACAGCATGCACAGACAGGAAAACAGTCGAGAAGGCGGCAGGATCAGCATTACAGAGTTGCAGTAGTCGTCTTAGCTACTTTGTTGCAGGTTTGCAGGCTTCCAGCGCGGTCAGCAGTCGATTCCTTATCAGAAGGTGAAGAGAGAGATGCAGAGGAACTCGGCTGAGCTCTTGCATTCGTTATCTAAAGTTTCCTCAGAGACAGAGACCCTAAATAGCCAGAAAAGAGGGTTTGGCTACCTAGGAGAGAGGATAGGCTAGCAACACCTGAAGGAGCCTATCAGAAGGAGTCTCTGACGTCACCTGGTGGCACTGGCCACTCAGAGCAGTCCAGTGTGCCAGCAGCACCTCTGTTTCCAAGATGGCAGAGGTCTGGAGCACACTGGAGGAGCTCTGGACACCTCCCAGGGGAGGTGTAGGTCAGGGGAGTGGTCACTCCCCTTTCCTTTGTCCAGTTTCGCGCCAGAGCAGGGCTAAGGGGTCCCTGAACCGGTGTAGACTGGCTTATGCAGAAATGGGCACCAAATGTGCCCATGAAAGCATTTTCCAGAGGCTGGGGGAGGCTACTCCTCCCCTGCCTTCACACCATTTTCCAAAGGGATAGGGTGTAACACCCTCTCTCAGAGGAAGTCCTTTGTTCTGCCATCCTGGGACAAGCCTGGCTTGACCCCAGGGGGGCAGAAACCTGTCTGAGGGGTTGGCAGCAGCAGCAGCTGCAGTGAAACCCCAGGAAAGGCAGTTTGGCAGTACCAGGGTCTGTGCTACAGACCACTGGGATCATGGGATTGTGCCAACTATGCCAGGATGGCAGAGAGGGGGCAATTCCATGATCATAGACATGTTACATGGCCATATTCGGAGTTACCATTGTGAAGCTACATATAGGTAGTGACCTATATGTAGTGCACGCGTGTATTGGTGTCCCCGCACTCACAAAGTCCGGGGAATTGGCCCTGAACAATGTGGGAGCACCTTGGCTAGTGCCAGGGTGCCCTCACACTAAGTAACTTTGCACCTAACCTTTACCAGGTAAAGGTTAGACATATAGGTGACTTATAAGTTACTTAAGTGCAGTGTAAAATGGCTGTGAAATAACGTGGACGTTATTTCACTCAGGCTGCAGTGGCAGGCCTGTGTAAGAATTGTCAGAGCTCCCTATGGGTGGCAAAAGAAATGCTGCAGCCCATAGGGATCTCCTGGAACCCCAATACCCTGGGTACCTCTGTACCATATAATAGGGAATTATAAGGGTGTTCCAGTAAGCCAATGTAAATTGGTAAAATTGGTCACTAGCCTGTCAGTGACAATTTGAAAGAAATGAGAAAGCATAACCACTGAGGTTCTGGTTAGCAGAGCCTCAGTGAGACAGTTAGGCACCACACAGGGAACACATACCTATAGGCCACAAACTTATGATCACTGGGGTCCTGACTAGCAGGGTCCCAGTGACACATAACAACCATACTGAAAACATAGGGTTTTCACTATGAGCACTGGGCCCTGGCTAGCAGGATCCCAGTGAGACAGTGAAAACACCCTGACATACACTCACAAACAGGCCAAAAGTGGGGGTAACAAGGCTAGAAAGAGGCTACTTTCTCACACCATGTAACATGTCTATGATCATGGAATTGCCCCCTCTATGCCATCCTGGCATAGTTGGCACAATCCCATGATCCCAGTGGTCTGTAGCACAGACCCTGGTACTGCCAAACTGCCTTTCCTGGGGTTTCACTGCAGCTGCTGCTGCTGCCAACCCCTCAGACAGCTTTCTGCCCTCCTGGGGTCAAGCCAGGCTTGTCCCAGGATGGCACAACAAAGGACTTCCTCTGAGAGAGGGTGTTACACCCTCTCCCTTTGGAAAATGGTGTGAAGGCAGGGGAGGAGTAGCCTCCCCCAGCCTCTGGAAATGCTTTCATGGGCACATTTGGTGCCCATTTCTGCATAAGCCAGTCTACACCGGTTCAGGGACCCCTTAGCCCTGCTCTGGCGCGAAACTGGACAAAGGAAAGGGGAGTGGCCACTCCCCTGACCTGCACCTCCCCTGGGAGGTGTCCAGAGCTCCTCCAGTGTGCTCCAGACCTCTGCCATCTTGGAAACAGAGGTGCTGCTGGCACACTGGACTGCTCTGAGTGGCCAGTGCCACCAGGTGACGTCAGAGACTCCTTCTGATAGGCTCCTTCAGGTGTTGCTAGCCTATCCTTTCTCCTAGGTAGCCAAACCCTCTTTTCTGGCTATTTAGGGTCTCTGCCTCTGGGGATTCGTTAGATAACGAATGCAAGAGCTCATCCGAGTTCCTCTGCATCTCTCTCTTCACCTTCTACCAAGGAATCGACTGCTGACCGCGCTGGAAGCCTGCAAAACTGCAACATAGTAGCAAAGACGACTACTGCAACTCTGTAACGCTGATCCTGCCGACTTCTCAACTGTTTTCCTGGTGGTGCATGCTGTGGGGGTAGCCTGCCTCCTCTCTGCACTAGAAGCTCTGAAGAAATCTCCCGTGGGTCGACGGAATCTTCCCCTGCAACCGCAGGCACCAAAGAACTGCATTACCGGTCCCTTGGGTCTCCTCTCAGCACGACGAGCGAGGTCCCTTGAATCCAGCAACTGTGTCCAAGTGACTCCCACAGTCCAGTGACTCTTCAGTCCAAGTTTGGTGGAGGTAAGTCCTTGCCTCCCCACGTCAGACTGCATTGCTGGGAACCACGACTTTTGCAGCTACTCCGGCCTCTGTGCACTTCCGGCAGAAATCCTTTGTGCACAGCCAAGCCTGGGTCCACGGCACTCTAACCTGCATTGCACGACTTTCTAAGTTGTTCTCCGGTGACGTGGGACTCCTTTGTGCGACTTCGGGTGAGCACCGTTTCACGCATCCTCGTAGTGCCTGTTTCTGGCACTTTTCCGGGTGCTGCCTGCTGCTGAGAGGGCTCCTTGTCTTGCTCGACGCCCCCTCTGTCCCCTGACGCAATTGGCGACATCCTGGTCCCTCCTGGGCCACAGCAGCATCCAAAAACACTAACCGCACGATTTGCAGCTAGCAAGGCTTGTTGGCGGTCTTTCGGCGGGAAAACACTTCTGCACAACTTTCCACGGCGTGAGGGATCCGTCCTCCAAAGGGGAAGTCTCTAGTCCTTGTCGTTCCTGCAGAAACCTAAGCTTCTACTGTCCAGTAGCAGCTTCTTTGCACCCACAGCTGGCATTTCCTGGGCATCTGCCCATCTCCGACTTGCTTGTGACTTTTGGACTTGGTCCCCTTGTTCCACAGGTACCCTCGACTGGAAATCCATTGTTGTTGCATTGCTGGTTTGTGTCTTTCCTGCAGAATTCCCCTATCACGACTTCTATGTCCTTTGGGGAACTTTAGTGCCCTTTGCACTCACTTTTCAGGGTCTTGGGGTGGGCTATTTTTCTAACCCTCACTATTTTCTAATAGTCCCAGCGACCCTCTACAAGGTCACATAGGTTTGGGGTCCATTCGTGGTTCGCATTCCATTTTTGGAGTAAATGGTTTGTGCTGCCCCTATCCCTATATGTCCCCATTGCATCCTATTGTAACTATACATTGTTTGCACTGTTTTCTAAGACTATACTGCATATTTTTGGTATTGTGTACATATATCTTGTGTATATTTGCTATCCTCTTACTGAGGGTATACTCTGAGATACTTTGGCATATTGTCATAAAAATAAAGTACCTTTATTTTTAGTATATCTGTGTATTGTGTTTTCTTATGATATTGTGCAAGTGACACTAGTGGTACTGTAGGAGCTTCACTCGTCTCCTAGTTCAGCCTAAGCTGCTCTGCTAAGCTACCATTATCTATCAGCCTATGCTGCTAGACACCCTATACACTAATAAGGGATAACTGGGCCTGGTGCAAGGTGCAAGTACCCCCTGGTACTCACTACAAGCCAGTCCAGCCTCCTACAGAGTCATAGAGTGGAGTGGCATTGAGTAGTGTAGAGTGTAGTAGAGTCATACAGTGGAGTGGAGTGATGTGGTGTAGCGTAGATTGTCATAAAGTGGCATATCGTAGAGTGTAGTGTTACAGAGTAGAGCCATAGAGTGGAGTGGCATAGAGTGGAGTAGAGTCGTAGAGTGGAGTGGCATTGAGTGGAGTCGAGTCGTAGAGTGGAGTAGAGTCGTAGAGTAGAGTGGTGTGGTGTAGCATGGAGTGCTGTAAAGTAGCATATCTTAGAGTGCAGTGTCATGGACTATGGTGCAGTAGAGGTCTAGAGAAGAGTCATAGAGCGGAGTGGCGTAGAGTGGAGTAGAGTCTTAGAGTAGAGTCATAGAGTGGAGTGGCATTGAGTGGAGTAGAGTTGTTTAGTAGAGTGGTGTGGTGTAGCATGGAGTGTTATAAAGTAGCATATCTTAGAGTGGAGTGTCGTAGACTATGGTGCAGTAGAGGTCTAGAGAAGAGTCATAGAGCGGAGAGGAGTAGAGTCTTAGAATAGAATGGAGTGGCGTAGAGTAAAGTAAAGTAGACTGCCCAAGAGTGAAGTGGCATAGAGTGGACTGGCATATAGTGGCATAGAGGGCAGAAGAGGCTTGGCCTGTATTTATATGGACTACGCATGCACAATCCGTGACTCAAGAGCGTAAAACAAGCAGCAAAGGTGAGTGTACACCTGCCAGGAGGTGTCTAGGCATCCAACCAGGTCAGAATCTACGTGTACATATGATGCCTTGTCCTTTTAGGTGCCATCGGTTTAGTGGTACCACGATCCTGGGGCGTGAGAGGGACACTGCACCCCATCTCTAGCTGTTTTTACCACCAAGCACCCCAACTCTAACTGTTTTTACCACCAAGCACCCCAACTCTAGCTGTTTCTTTTCCCGCCAAGCACCCCAACTCTATCTGTTTTTACTACCAAGCACCCCAACTCTAGCTGTTTTTACCACCAAGCACCCCAACTCTAGCTGTTTCTTTTACCACCAAGCACCCCAACTCTAGCTGTTTCTTTTACCGCCAAGCACCCCAGCTCTAGCTGTTTTTTAACTACCAAGCACCCCAACTATAGCTGTTTTTTTAACTACCAATTACCCCAACTCTAGCTGTTTTTTAACCACCAAGCACCCAGCTCCAGCTGTTTTTACTACCAAGCACCCCATCTCTAGCTGTTTTCACTACCAAGCACCCCATCTCTTGCTATTTTTACTACCAAGCACCCCATCTCTAGCTGTTTTTACTACCAAGCACCCCAACTCTAGCTGTTTCTTTAACTACCAAGCACCCCAACTCTAGCTGTTTCTTTTACTACCAAGCACCCCAACTCTAGCTGTTTTAACCACCAAGCACCCCAGCTCTAGCTATTTTTACTACCAAGCACCCCATCTCTGGCTGTGTTTACTACCAAGCAACCCAACTCTAGCTGTTTCTTTAACTACCAAGCACCCCAACTCTAGCTGTTTTTTTTACTACCAAGCACCCCAACTCTAGCTGTTTTAACTACCAAGCACCCCAGCTCTAGCTATTTTTACTACCAAGCACCCCATCTCTAGCTGTTTTTACAACCAAGCACCCCAACTCTAGCTGTTTCTTTAACTACCAAGAACCCCAACTCTAGCTGTTTCTTTTACTACCAAGCACCCCAACTCTAGCTGTTTCTTATCTACCAAGCACCCCAACTCTAGCTGTTTTTTTAACTACCAAGCACACAGCTCTAGCTATTTTTTACTACCAAGCACCCCAACTCTAGTTGTTTTAACTACCAAGCATCCCAGCTATTTTTACTACTAAGCACCCCAACTCTAGCTGTTTTTTTTACCACCAAGCACCCCAGCTCTAGCAGTTTTTACTACCTAGCACCCCAGCTGTTTTTGTTTACTACCAAGCACCCCAAATCAATCTGTTTTTTACTACGAAGCACCCCAACTCTAGCAGATTTTACTACCAAGCACCCCAACTCTAGCTGTTTTTATTTACTACCAAGCACCCCAGCTCTAGCTGTTTTTACTACCTAGCACCCCAACTCTAGCTGTTTTTTAACTACCAAGCACCCCAGCTCTAGCTGTTGATACTACCAAGCACCCCAGCTCTAGCTGTTGATACTACCAAGCTGGTCTGGCAGGGCTCATTCCCTTCCTTGGTTTGGGGTCCTTGTCATCCCTGGTAGACAAGGACATGAATACATTTTTCTTCAGTGTTAGAGGCTAGTCTGATATCAGCGTTAACATGTCGCGTAATACTGACATTTTATTGACCTTCTCACAGTCCCCTTTATAACCTTATGTCAACCCTGGGGTCATGACCTGGAGAGTTGAGAAACCTCGAGAACAAGTCTTCATAAGCAGCTGCAGTGCAAGGACTTTTGATTTCCCAAGCAAAATGACATTTTGCCCCTTGAGCGTTCCCCTGTCCCAGAAACAAATCATTTTTAGGCCATTTCTTGAAATTTGTAGCATTTTGTGGTAGCGCCCTAAGGAAGCTGCCTGCAGTAGCTTTAACGCAGAGCCCACCCTCCTTATGAGATATGAACTGGGCTATTGTGAGAGGCACTCAATGTAAGCTTGTCTTTACAGATGTGATTGTAAACTAACTAGGCTGTCTTTCAGCAGGAGGGTGGTTGTAAAACGGTAAGACCATTAAATACCAAAGAGTTGGGTAAAAACACCAGCTGTTATTTGCACAGACAATAGGACATTCACGGTAGGAAGCACTATATCAAACAACAGATGGCAAAGCCAATAGGTCTTGCCTTTTGGCTGCCAATTCAAATCTGTTGCCTTTGACAATGCTTTTTGCAGATGCTGTTTAGCACTTGCAAGTTTGCGTGCATGTGTCATCACGCATGACTGCAGATATATCAAGGCACTACAGCTGCCCAGTGCGATGACATATACACAAATGTATATCTGCACACATGCATGCATGTATGGCACGATGCAGTCAGTTTGTTTTATTTATTTACCGTTTACAAGATGCCAGTCTTGGACCTGATTTGGAGTTTGGCGGACACATTACTCCGTCACAAACGTGATGGATATCCTGTCTGCCATATTACTATTCCCATAGGAAATAATGGAATCATACTACGGCGGACGGGCTAGCCATCACATTTGTGACTGAGTAACCGCCAATCTCTAAATCAGGCCCTTGGAGTGGTAAATAAAAAAATAATTCAAATGTGTGCTAAAGCACGCTTTGAGAAAGGAGTGGTCTAGCAGCAAATTGCAGCTGCCAGCCTCTATTTTTTTTTTTTAACTTTTTTTTATTAAAAGAAGATGAACACCGCAACAGGTGGGACGAAGGACCAGCGGAGGAACGGGTGAGTGCACGGTTAATGCAAGGATTGAGCAACAGGGAGTAGGGAAGACGGGAGAGCAACAGAGGAGCTTGAAGTGGGGAGGGAGTGAAAAAATAAAAAACGAAATAAACGTGGGAGAGAGAGTGATGAGGTAAGCAACGGATGAGCTGAGGCAAAGTAGGAGAGAGCAACACGGAGCAGGGAAGAGGCAGTTGTTTCAGGGGTGAAGCGAGAAACAAGGGAGAGAGCAGGAAAGCCGTACCAGCGGCTGGGAGACTGTGTGGGAAGCGTAGGTGGTCCGGCATGATGGCCTCTTGATGAACGTGTGACTACAGAGGACATTGTCCCCTCCCAGAACAGGGAGCTGCTATCCCCTAATCATTAGGGTGCAATATGCTTAGATCCAGGTAGGACTCACCCGGGTGCTTGGTTTCACTAGATTTTTTGCTGTTGACAAATAGACCAATCCATTAGGGATCCTTGGCCCTGACGAATGCCCAAGACCAGTTAGGCTAACCACAGGGGCAGAAACATGTTGGCTGAGGGAGATGGTTTGAATCATTGTTCTCAATGACCATCTCAGTGAGGTTTTTAGACATACCTGGGGTCCCAGTAATAGAGGTGACACGCCTACCCCAAGGTATTTTTAATATTTCTGTATCCCTTCACTTGTCCAGCTGAATGGTATTTAAATGCCCCCTCCTTCCTTTGAACCCATCAGCAGGTTGAGTCCGCACTGGTGGCATTGCCCTACCAGGGTGGCGAGAGGTTGCCAATGATGAAGCATGACACAATGTGTGAGGCCTCTTCCCCCGGAAGGAATGGCGCTCCCACATGACCTGACAGGATTACTGTGATGTCCAATCACAGCTCTGACTTGTCTCTCTAAGTAGGGGAAAGTCTTGTTTGTTCTTCCGCTACCGTACCTTTTGGTACCTAGTTTAGGGAGGACGTACGGTGGTGCTTACCTCCCCCTATCCAATTCATGTGATTTAAGAGAGCAGGAAAGCACATGCACGCCCATGAAGCCCTGAAAGAAAGGAAAAAAGTTGTTCCCTGAATGCAAGCCGTGGAGTGACACGTCATCCAATCAGAAGACAAGATGCTCCAGAGCGGGACAAACGAAGAATAGCAAGGAAAGCCATTGAAGAAACAGCATGGAACTGAGATAGACAAGAAATCCAGCCAATCAAACGCTGGCCAAAGCTGATTCTATAAGGCTGATGCAAGGACCACTTTGGAGGATGGGGAAAGAATCAAACATGTTATGATAAACATGCAGAGAGCCTAGATGCTTCAGACATGCGGGTAAAGTTATGAAAAGTCATGCAGCGCTGCATTGCGTAAATAATTGCTCTGCGGTGTGCAACTTTTTGTCCCATGGGCAGTGCCATATTTAGTATTCATCAAGCAATGAGACAAATGTATGCATCATGGCACAAAAGTACATTGCGCAAATCATCACTGCCTGGTGCAAAATTTCAGGGTGTGACAACGTATCATTCCACCGCTCCATGGGACATTTTAATGGGGATTTCGCGTTGGGCCGCGCATCAAGTCACCTTGCTGCGCTGTCCTACACCGAAGTGAAAGGGCAGGAAGGTACCGTAAATATGAAATATGAAGCATTCCTGTACTTTCCCCCTGTGCATAATTTGGTGCCTAGCGCCAACGCAGGCAAGGGTGCCTGCATTGCATGCAGGATTGTTTTTGTGCAGGAAGGGGCACCTTCCTGCACACAAAGAATCCAGAGAGGTGTTTTCCTCTTGCCATGTGTGTTGCATAATGCAACACACATGAGAAGAGGGAAACACAAGGAGAAATAAAAACATTTCTCCTCTTACGCCTGCTCTGGGGCCGCGTAAGGTTTTGGCACTTCCCCAGGTTTACGTCATTAAGTAAATCTATGACAGCATCAAAATCCATTGCTGTTGCGTGGGAAAAACACACTGCAACGCTCATGGAACCCCCAGGCACAGAGTAAGGCAACGCAGCGACATGCGCTGTGTTTCCTTACTCCATATGTATGAGGCCATGAAAAGCCAGGCAAAGTGGCTCTGGGTGTTCCTATGGATATGGGTGAGAGGTTTGCGCCTCTGCTACGTCACAAAAAGTGACAGAACTGCGACACCTCATAAATATGCCACTACAAGTGGCTTCTGACGCAAATGTCTGGCTTGTTCCAAGCAGGAAAGTGGCAGGCTAGTAAGTGCGGAGGTTACGCAGCAAGAAAGAGGGAGCATTCGAGTCACGAGGACGTCAAAGAGGAAGCGTAAGTTTCCACAAGAGGATGTTGAGATTTTGACTAAAGAAGTGACAAAGCAAAAAAATGCTTTGCTTGTTACTTCAAAACTCCCACCAGCTAGGAAGTCTGCTTTGTAGAGGGGAACAGTAGGCAAAGTGAATGCAGTGAAAACGCCATGCGGGCTGTGGAGGAGTGTAAGAAGAGGGGGCATGAGTACAAGCGTACGACCAGGGAGGCACCGGTGCAGAGCCCGAGGGCTGGAGTGCCAACAGCTGGAGGTCCAGGTGCCCAGCAGGGGTTGATGCCCTGGGAGGGGTCGGTGGCAGCTGTCACCTGCCCTGAGATGGTTGGTGGAGCTGAGGGAACCAACATCACCCACCTTGAGGACACCACCACATCGCAGGGAAAGATAACCAAATAAACAGAAAATGTTTGTTATTTACTTCTGTTTTTACCTGTGTCATATTCCAAGTGTGGGCCGATGAGGCAGCAGTGACTTCTGTCTCCCAAACAGGGGTGTTCTTGATTTTTGTGTCTGATGGCCTGGAGATGCTCTGTTAACAGGACTGTGGGCATATCTACAAGCCCCTTGAGCCGCCGATGCGTCCCTTTTTTTGACGCTCTAACAGCACAGAGTGCAGACCCATATCTAGGAGGCCACGCAAAGTCACTTTGCATGGCTATTCATGGCCTTGTAGCTGCGGTGTGAGACAAGGCAGCGCAAGTCTCTGCGTTCCCTTTACTCTGTGTCAGGGAGGCGTTCCATGGGCATTGCTGTGGGTGCTCCTATGCAACACCCATGGATTTTTACGCATTCCCAGATTTACAAGAATCTGTAAACCTGGGGATTCATCACACACCGAAGCCTCTCCAGGCGAGGCGTAGTGATGAGAAGTATTCTTATTTCTCCTAATTTTTCCTCTTTCCATGTATGCTGCGTTCTGCAGCACACATAGACCCTCATTACGACTTTGGCGGTCTTCACAGAACACTGACAAAGCTGCGGGCTCCAGAAGACCACCATTGCTGGTGGTCTTCCGCCCACCATAACACTGGTAATGCCGGATTTCTGCCACACTTTGGGTGGAAATCCAGCAGTACTCGTACTGGCGGGCAGAGGCGCTTGGGTTGTTCCACCAGCGGCTCCGTCCCACCAGTAGGACTCCACCAGCCGTATTATGGGCAATAATACGGCCTGGTGGTGTCCTGCTGGCGGGGCGCTGCCGGCGGTGGAAGCGTCCCTTCCAGTACCCTGCCAGACGCCCTTCTCCCCGGACCAGGTAAGGTGATCATCCGACAGGGGAGGAGGTGGGAGGTGGGGGGTGTTGTGCGTGCGTGTATGAGTGTGTGGTGTCTGCGTGCGTGAATGAATGTGTGTATGTGTGATTGTATGCGTGTTTGAATGTTGAAGTGAGTGCGTCTCTGCATGTAGGTGTGTATGCGTGTGTGTATGCAAGTGTGAGTGTTGTGGTGAATGCATGTTTGTCTGCGTGTGAGTATGTATGTTTGGATGGGTGTGAGTATGCATGCTTGAATGTGTGTATGAATGTTGAAGTGAGTGCATGTATTGATGCGTGTGAGTTAATGCGTGTATGTAAGTGTAGGTGAATGGGTGTATGCATGGTGCGTGTGGGTGTGTGTGCATGTATGCGGGAAGGGGGGATGGACGGCGCTGTGTCTGGCAGGGATGGGGGAGGGAGGCGCTAAGTCTGGAGGGAGGCGGAGGCGCTGTGTCTGGAGGGGGGAAGGGGAGGTCTAGTTCTTGCTGGGCAGGGGTGTGGGGGAGTCATCTACCAGTGACAGGGAAGGAATTCCCTGTCACCTGTAGCCTTTCTGACATGGTTTTCGTGGCAGTGCGACCGCCGCAGAAACCATGGTGGAAAGCCGACTCTTAATACCGCCGGCATTCTTCTGTGGACCGTTAGGTCAGAGATGATCATCTCTGGCCCGGCGGGTCCGACTGCCATGGCGGTATGTGTGGAGATGTGGTGGGTTGGCAGCGGCCAACCTGCCACACTCATAATGTGGCGGTCTGCACCGCCAGACTGTTGGCGGTGGGACCCCCACATTTACCCTGGTGGTCTTCAAAATGAGGGCCAAAATCTCAGGAATTTTTGATGATCCAGTGTTTTTGGGTCAAAAATGAAAGCATTTTTCAGATCTACTATAATCATGAAGGCACCTTCTGGAATCAGAGCACTGATGATTTGGAGAGCTTCCATCTTGCAGGGTACTTTCTTGATCCATTTGTTTACTTTCTGAAGGTCAATACTTTGTCTCAAATCTCCTGAAGGCCTGGAAACCAGAAACAATATTGAATAGCATTCTCTCACCTTCTCCTTTCCGGAAGCTGGAAAAATAATTCTTCACCGGCAATGAATGACCTGCAGCTATCATTGTTTCTCGCTTGCCTAGACTTGTGGACAAGGAGTAATTATGGTCCCAATGTCTGGAGGATTAGATGGAAAGTCGATGTGGTACCATCTCCAATTATCTTCTGTACCCATGCACGGGGAGTGGCGCGTTCCCAGGGCGTCTTCCCTGGAAGCACCTGGATACCCCATCAGGTGATTAGCTGTGATTTATAAATACTGATTGATTGATTGATGCCTTGAACTGCTTTTGTCAACCCACAACAAAAAGCAGCACCTCTGAAGCATACTAAGAAGCACTGGCAGGTGAAGAAAGCCTTGCCTTCTTATCAGACTGATTTCTGTAAATATTGTTTTTTTGCTTCCCGTCACTGACTGTTGCAGCTGATACCTTCTCGGTGGCTGATGAAAGGAGTATTTCCAGTAAGTCTCTACCTCTGACGTCAAAGAGCCAATCAGTTTTCTAAAGGACGAAGAGTGTTTTTACACCTTAAAACAATGGTCTCCAAACTTTTTAATGCCGCGCCCCCCCCAGTGGAAAAATAAAAATCATTGGGGCCTCCCTCAGAATTTTTCTCAATTGTTTTTCCAAAAATGGCAATGTTTAAATATATCTAGACCTATTTAAACATTGCAGTTAAGTACTGTTACCTTTTTAAAAATGCAATAACAAGCATCTGCTTAAAACAAAGCCCACTTATCTGTATAATGCCTCTTTTGGCCAGAGTCTGGTGCCCCCCCCAGGATCACTTGAGGCCCCCCTGGGGGGCCCGCCCCCCAGTTTGAAGACCTCTGCCTTAAAATGTTGTTGTAATTTCTAGTCCAATGCAGGTGTGAACAATCACGCCCTTTATAGAGGCATGCGCAATGTGACTGACTTTTGGGATGGATCCGTATGACGCTCTTTCAAAAGTAATCTGTGCCATGCACAATATGAGCCCCTTCACTCAGTGCAGGTGCACAAACCACACCCAAGGATATGCGGACAGAAATCCCACCTGTTTCTCAATTGCTTCTAGCAGGATAGAACAGTGGTTCCCAACCTGTGGCCTTGGGACCCCTCGGGTCCGTGAGGCCTCCTCAGGGGTTCCGCGACTGCTTCAAAAATTAACTAATATTAACAGATTAATAAGGTGTACATAAATATATTGATTAAATGTACAGTTCAAATTTTAAAACGTACTGTAAATGTCAAGGACTTTGAAATTGGAGGCTAAAAATTAAATTAGTGTCCTCAGGTTGATTTGTGGGAGCCACGCAGGAGCATCAAACAGAATACACTATGGACGATGTGTGGCTTTAATTGAAGTTAGAAAAACTCCAATCTCCTATTAAAATGTAAAAAAAAAAAATATTTTATGTGTTTGTAAAAGCTGTTATCATTTGTATATGTGTTTGTTAGAATGCTTGTTTGCGTATTTTTTGCTACCTATTGTTTCTGGCTTCAAATCTGCAACAATGTTTAGGCCGGAGTCCACGGCTTCCAGTAATGACTCAGTGGGGAGTCCACGGCTTCCAGTAATGACTCAGTGGGGAGTCCACGGCTTCCAGTAATGACTCAGTGGGGAGTCCACGGCTTCCAGTAATGACTCAGTGGAGGGTCCCTGGGTTCCAGTAATGACTCAGTGTGGGGTCCCCGGCTTCCAGTAATGACTCAGTGGGGAGTCCACGGCTTCCAGTAATGACTCAGTGGGGAGTCCACAGCTTCCAGTAATGACTCAGAGGATGGTCCACAGCTTCCAGTAATGACTCAGTGGGGAGTCCACGGCTTCCTGTAATGACTCAGAGGGGAGTCCACAGCTTCCAGTAATGACTCAGAGGATGGTCCACAGCTTCCAGTAATGACTCAGTGGGGAGTCCACGGCTTCCAGTAATGACTCAGTGGGGAGTCCACGGCTTCCAGTAATAACTCAGTGGGGAGACCACGGCTTCCAGTTATGACTTAGTGGGGAGTCCACGGCTTCTAGTAATGACTCAGAGGGGAGTCCACGGCTTCCAGTAATGACTCAGTGGGGAGTCCACGGCTTCCAGTTATGACTTAGTGGAGAGTCCACGGCTTCCAGTAATGACTCAGTGGGGAGTCCACGGCTTCCAGTAATGACTCACAGGGGAGTCCACGGCTTCCAGTAATGACTCAGTGGGGAGTCCACGGCTTCCAGTAATGACTCAGAGGTTGGTCCACGGTTTCCAGTAATGACTCAGAGGTTGGTCCCCGGCTTCCAGTAATGACTCAGTGGGGAGTCCACGGCTTCCAGTAATGACTCAGTGGGGAGTCCACGGCTTCCAGTAATGACTCAGTCGGGAGTCCACGGCTTCCAGTAATGACTCAGAGGGGAGTCCGCAGCTTCCAGTAATGAACCAGTGGAGGGTCCTGGGTTCCAGCAATGACCCAGTGGGGGACCCTGGATTCCAGGATTGATAAAGTGGGGGTCCACAGAAGTAAAAAAATTGGGAACCCCTGGGATAGAACTTTTATGTCCCTACTGACCTGCCTTGAATAAAGTCCTTCAGTCAGAAATTACTGACCATGTCGGTGGTTCCTGCCAATGCTTCAGAAATGACCACCAGCTTTGCGGTCATTTCTAAATTTGGTAGGCAGCAGACAGAGAAATGAGCCACCCACCAAAAAATAAAGCAGGCCCTTGGATACAAACACATGGGGTTCCCCATTGTAAGAGGTCAGGCTCTGGGCGTAGGGGGCCTAGAGAAACACAAACCCCGGAAGTGCAACACGTATGCAGGTTCACTCTGTGTGCTTACACACACAGACACAAACACAATGGGTGGCCAGGCTCTGTGCATAGGGCGCCTAGAGAAATACAAACACACACCCCTGGCAGTGCACCACATAAGCAGGTTCAGTCTGTGTGCTTACAGACACATAGATACAAGGACATGGAGAGCTGCGGCTCTGTGCACAGGGGGCCTAGAGAAGCACACACACACACCCCTGGCAGTGCACCACATAAGCAGGTTCAGTCTGTGTGCTTACAGACACATAGATACAAGCACATGGAGAGCTGTGGCTCTGTGCATAGGGGGCCTAGAGAAGCACACACACACACACACAGTCAGTGATCACACACTGTAAGTGAGCAGTCTGGGGTACAGAGTTTACTAACTCCCTGGGATTCCCCACATTCAGCTGCACAGCTGCTTCCCCTCACCTCAGGACACACAGTGAAACATCCCACGGGCCAGGTGAAAGCAGTCACAACTGGTGCCACCCCGCCACGGCTGCCTTGAAGCGGCTGCTGGCGTCTCAGTGTTCAGGTACAGTGTGTGCAGGGACGGTGGGGGTGGACTTCAGGAACCTGCCAGGCCAGTCACTCCTCCAACAAGTGAATCATTGCAGGCGAGGCAGTGTTTGGGCGCCAATATCACACGTGGTGCTCTCCTTCTGTGGTTAATAATATTGACACACGTGAAAGCAGGCGTGAGTGAAGTCTTACAGCGAGACTTGTGCAGGTCACAGGTGAAGGGGCAGTGCACCATCGAGGCCTCGAGCCCCCCACCCCTGCAGCTCAGGCCTACAGGCCCCTAGAACTCCATCTCACCACCACAATGGAAAGCACTGCGGCAGAGTCCTGTGTGCACGAGCCCTTGAGTGAATGTGTCAGTTTTACACAAACTCCACCTCACCACCACATTAGAGCACTGTAGCAGAGGTCCTGTGTGCACGAGTCCTCGTGTCAGTTTTACACAAAACCGCACCTGACCACCACATTAAAACACTGTGGCAGAGTGTTGTGTGCACGAGTAGTCGTCAGCTCGTGTCAGTTTTACACAAACTCCACATCACCACCACATTAGAGCACTGTGGCAGAGCCCTGTGTGCACGAGAAGTCGTGAGCTTGTGTCGATTTTACACAAACTAACCCTCACCACCACATTGGAGCACTGCGGCACAGTTCTGTGTGCATGGGCCCTCGTGACCTTGTGTCAGTTTTACACAAACTCCACCTCACCACCACATTAGAGCACTGTGGCAGAGCCCTGTGTGCACGAGAAGTCGTGAGCTTGTGTCAGTTTTATACAAACTCCACCTCACCACCACATTAGAGCACTGTGGCAGAGTCCTGTGTGCACAAGTCCACGTGTGAATGTGTCAGTTTTACACAAACTCCACATCACCACCACATTAGAGCACTGTGGCAGAGCCTTGTGTGCACGAGTAGTCATGAGCTTGTGTCGATTTTACACAAACTAACCCTCACCACCACATTAGAGCACTGAGACAGAGTCCTGTGTGCACGAGCCCTCGTGACTTGTGTAAGTTTTACACAAACTCCAGCTCACCACCACATTAGAGCACTGTGGCAGAGCCCTGTGTGCACGAGTCCTTCTGACCCGTCTCAGTTTTACACAAACTCCACCTCACAACGACATTAGAGCACTGTGGCAGAGTCCTGTGTGCACAAGCCCTCGTGTGAATGTGTCAATTGTACACAGACTCCACCTCACCACCACATTAGAACACAGTGGCAGAGCCCTATGTGCACGAGTCCTCGTGTCGGATTCCACAAACTCCACCTCACCACCACATTAGCGCACTGTGGCAGAGCCCTGTGTGCACGAGTCCTTGTGACCTTGCGTCAGATTTCACAAACTCCACCTCACCACCACATTAGAGCACTGGGGCAGAGTCCTGTGTGCATGTGCCCTTGTGTGAATGTGTCAATTTTACACAAACTCCACCTCACCACCACATTAGAGCACTGAGGCAGAGTCCTGTCTGCACGAACCCTTGTGTGAATGTGTCAATTTTACACAAACTCCACCTCACCACCTCATTAGAGCACTGAGGCAGAGTCCTGTGTGCACGGGCCCTCGTGACCTTGTGTCAGATTTCACAAACTCAACTTCACAACCACATTAAAGCACTGTGGCAGAGTCCTATGTGCCCGAGCCCTTGTGTATTTTACACAAACTCCACCTCACCACCACATTAGAGCACTGTGTGCACAACCCCTCGTGTGAATGTGTCAGTTTTACACAAACTCCACCTCACCACCACATTAGAGCACTGTGGCAGAGTTATGTGTGCACGTGTCCTTGTGACCTCGTGTCAGATTTCACAAACTCCACCTCACCACCACATTAGAGCACTGAGGCAGAGTCCTGTCTGCACGAACCCTTGTGTGAATGTGTCAGTTCTACGCAAACTCCACCTCACCACCACATTAGAGCACTGTGGCAGAGTCCTGTGTGCATGAGCCCTCGTGTGAATGTGTCAGTTTTACACAATCTCAACTTCACCACCACATTAGAACACTGTGTGCACAAGCCCTCGTGTGAATGTGTCAGTTTTACACAAACTCCACCTCACCACCACATTAGAGCACTGTGGCAGAGTTATGTGTGCACGTGTACTCGTGACCTCGCGTCAGATTTCACAAACTCCACCTCACCACCACATTAGAGCACTGTGGCAGAGTCCTGTGTGCATGTGCCCTTGTGTGAATGTGTCAATTTTACACAAACTCCACCTCACCACCTCATTAGAGCACTGAGGCAGAGTCCTGTGTGCACGGGCCCTCGTGACCTTGTGTCAGATTTCACAAACTCAACTTCACAACCACATTAAAGCACTGTGGCAGAGTCCTATGTGCCCGAGCCCTTGTGTATTTTACACAAACTCCACCTCACCACCACGTTAGAGCACTGTGTGCACATGCCCTCGTGTGAATGTGTCAGTTTTACACAAACTCCACCTCACCACCACATTAGAGCACTGTGGCAGAGTTATGTGTGCATGTGTCCTTGTGACCTCGTGTCAGATTTCACAAACTCCACCTCACCACCACATTAGAGCACTGAGGCAGAGTCCTGTCTGCTCGAACCCTTGTGTGAATGTGTCAGTTTTACACAAACTCCACCTCACCACCACATTAGAGCACTGTGGCAGAGTCCTGTGTGCATGAGCCCTCGTGTGAATGTGTCAGTTTTACACAAACTCAACTTCACCACCACATTAGAACACTGTGTGCACAAGCCCTCGTGTGAATGTGTCAGTTTTACACAAACTCCACCTCACCACCACATTAGAGCACTGTGGCAGAGTTATGTGTGCACGTGTACTCGGGACCTCGCGTCAGATTTCACAAACTCCACCTCACCACCATATTAGAGCACTGTGGCAGAGTCCTGTGTGCACAAGTCCACGTATGAATGTGTCAGTTTTACACAAACTCCACATCACCACCACATTAGAGCACTGTGGCAGAGCCTTGTGTGCACGAGTAGTCATGAGCTTGTGTCGATTTTACACAAACTAACCCTCACCACCACATTAGAGCACTGAGACAGAGTCCTGTGTGCACGAGCCCTCGTGACTTGTGTCAGTTTTACACAAACTCCAGCTCACCACCACATTAGAGCACTGTGGCAGAGTCCTGTGTGCACAAGCCCTCGTGTGAATGTGTCAATTGTACACAGACTCCACCTCACCACCACATTAGAACACAGTGGCAGAGCCCTATGTGCACGAGTCCTCGTATCGGATTCCACAAACTCCACCTCACCACCACATTAGCGCACTGTGGCAGAGCCCTGTGTGCACGAGTCCTTGTGACCTCGCGTCAGATTTCACAAACTCCACCTCACCACCACATTAGAGCACTGTGGCAGAGTCCTGTGTGCATGTGCCCTTGTGTGAATGTGTCAATTTTACACAAACTCCACCTCACCACCACATTAGAACACTGAGGCAAAGTCCTGTCTGCACGAACCCTTGTGTGAATGTGTCAATTTTACACAAACTCCACCTCACCACCTCATTAGAGCACTGAGGCAGAGTCCTGTGTGCACGGGCCCTCGTGACCTTGTGTCAGATTTCACAAACTCAACTTCACAACCACATTAAAGCACTGTGGCAGAGTCCTATGTGCCCGAGCCCTTGTGTATTTTACACAAACTCCACCTCACCACCACATTAGAGTCCTGTGTGCACAAGTCCACGTATGAATGTGTCAGTTTTACACAAACTCCACCTCACCACCACATTAGAGCACTGTGGCAGAGTTATGTGTGCACGTGTCCTTGTGACCTCGTGTCAGATTTCACAAACTCCACCTCACCACCACATTAGAGCACTGAGGCAGAGTCCTGTCTGCACGAACCCTTGTGTGAATGTGTCAGTTCTACGCAAACTCCACCTCACCACCACATTAGAGCACTGTGGCAGAGTCCTGTGTGCATGAGCCCTCGTGTGAATGTGTCAGTTTTACACAATCTCAACTTCACCACCACATTAGAACACTGTGTGCACAAGCCCTCGTGTGAATGTGTCAGTTTTACACAAACTCCACCTCACCACCACATTAGAGCACTGTGGCAGAGTTATGTGTGCACGTGTACTCGTGACCTCGCGTCAGATTTCACAAACTCCACCTCACCACCACATTAGAGCACTGTGGCAGAGTCCTGTGTGCATGTGCCCTTGTGTGAATGTGTCAATTTTACACAAACTCCACCTCACCACCTCATTAGAGCACTGAGGCAGAGTCCTGTGTGCACGGGCCCTCGTGACCTTGTGTCAGATTTCACAAACTCAACTTCACAACCACATTAAAGCACTGTGGCAGAGTCCTATGTGCCCGAGCCCTTGTGTATTTTACACAAACTCCACCTCACCACCACGTTAGAGCACTGTGTGCACATGCCCTCGTGTGAATGTGTCAGTTTTACACAAACTCCACCTCACCACCACATTAGAGCACTGTGGCAGAGTTATGTGTGCATGTGTCCTTGTGACCTCGTGTCAGATTTCACAAACTCCACCTCACCACCACATTAGAGCACTGAGGCAGAGTCCTGTCTGCTCGAACCCTTGTGTGAATGTGTCAGTTTTACACAAACTCCACCTCACCACCACATTAGAGCACTGTGGCAGAGTCCTGTGTGCATGAGCCCTCGTGTGAATGTGTCAGTTTTACACAAACTCAACTTCACCACCACATTAGAACACTGTGTGCACAAGCCCTCGTGTGAATGTGTCAGTTTTACACAAACTCCACCTCACCACCACATTAGAGCACTGTGGCAGAGTTATGTGTGCACGTGTACTCGGGACCTCGCGTCAGATTTCACAAACTCCACCTCACCACCATATTAGAGCACTGTGGCAGAGTCCTGTGTGCACAAGTCCACGTATGAATGTGTCAGTTTTACACAAACTCCACATCACCACCACATTAGAGCACTGTGGCAGAGCCTTGTGTGCACGAGTAGTCATGAGCTTGTGTCGATTTTACACAAACTAACCCTCACCACCACATTAGAGCACTGAGACAGAGTCCTGTGTGCACGAGCCCTCGTGACTTGTGTCAGTTTTACACAAACTCCAGCTCACCACCACATTAGAGCACTGTGGCAGAGTCCTGTGTGCACAAGCCCTCGTGTGAATGTGTCAATTGTACACAGACTCCACCTCACCACCACATTAGAACACAGTGGCAGAGCCCTATGTGCACGAGTCCTCGTATCGGATTCCACAAACTCCACCTCACCACCACATTAGCGCACTGTGGCAGAGCCCTGTGTGCACGAGTCCTTGTGACCTCGCGTCAGATTTCACAAACTCCACCTCACCACCACATTAGAGCACTGTGGCAGAGTCCTGTGTGCATGTGCCCTTGTGTGAATGTGTCAATTTTACACAAACTCCACCTCACCACCACATTAGAACACTGAGGCAAAGTCCTGTCTGCACGAACCCTTGTGTGAATGTGTCAATTTTACACAAACTCCACCTCACCACCTCATTAGAGCACTGAGGCAGAGTCCTGTGTGCACGGGCCCTCGTGACCTTGTGTCAGATTTCACAAACTCAACTTCACAACCACATTAAAGCACTGTGGCAGAGTCCTATGTGCCCGAGCCCTTGTGTATTTTACACAAACTCCACCTCACCACCACATTAGAGTCCTGTGTGCACAAGTCCACGTATGAATGTGTCAGTTTTACACAAACTCCACCTCACCACCACATTAGAGCACTGTGGCAGAGTTATGTGTGCACGTGTCCTTGTGACCTCGTGTCAGATTTCACAAACTCCACCTCATCACCACATTAGAGCACTGAGGCAGAGTCCTGTCTGCACGAACCCTTGTGTGAATGTGTTAGTTTTACACAAACTCCACCTCACCACCACATTAGAGCACTGTGGCAGAGTCCTGTGTGCATGAGCCCTCGTGTGAATGTGTCAGTTTTACACAAACTCAACTTCACCACCACATTAGAACACTGTGTGCACAAGCCCTCGTGTGAATGTGTCAGTTTTACACAAACTCCACCTCACCACCACATTAGAGCACTGTGGCAGAGTTATGTGTGCACGTGTATTCGTGACCTCGCGTCAGATTTCACAAACTCCACCTCACCACCACATTAGAGCACTGTGGCAGAGTCCTGTGTGCATGTGCCCTTGTGTGAATGTGTCAATTTTACACAAACTCCACCTCACCACCACATTAGAGCACTGAGGCAGAGTCCTGTCTGCACGAACCCTTGTGTGAATGTGTCAATTTTACACAAACTCCACCTCACCACCTCATTAGAGCACTGAGGCAGAGCCCTGTGTGCACGAGTCCTCGTGACCTCGTGTCAGATTTCACAAACTCAACTTCACCACCACATTAGAGCACTGTGGCAGAGTCCTGTGTGCACGGGCCCTCGTGACCTTGTGTCAGATTTCACGAACTCAACTTCACAACCACATTAAAGCACTGTGGCAGAGTCCTATGTGCCCGAGCCCTTGTGTATTTTACACAAACTCCACCTCACCACCACATTAGAGCACTGTGTGCACAAGCCCTCGTGTGAATGTGTCAGTTTTACACAAACTCCACCTCACCACCACATTAGAGCACTGTGGCAGAGTTATGTGTGCACGTGTCCTCGTGACCTCGTGTCAGATTTCACAAACTCCACCTCACCACCACATTAGAGCACTGAGGCAGAGTCCTGTCTGCACGAACCCTTGTGTGAATGTGTCAGTTTTACACAAACTCCACCTCACCACCACATTAGAGCACTGAGGCAGAATCCTGTCTGCACGAACCCTTGTGTGAATGTGTCAGTTTTACACAAACTCCACCTCACCACCACATTAGAGCACTGTGGCAGAGTCCTGTGTGCATGAGCCGTCGTGTGAATGTGTCAGTTTTACACAAACTCAACTTCACCACCACATTAGAACACTGTGTGCACAAGCCCTCGTGTGAATGTGTCAGTTTTACACAAACTCCACCTCACCACCACATTAGAGCACTGTGGCAGAGTTATGTGTGCACGTGTACTCGTGACCTCGTGTCAGATTTCACACACTCCACCTCACCACCACATTAGAGCACTGAGGCAGAGCCCTGTCTGCACGAACCCTTGTGTGAATGTGTCAATTTTACACAAACTCCACCTCACCACCTCGTTAGAGCACTGAGGCAGAGCACTGTGTGCACGAGTCCTCGTGACCTCGTGTCAGATTCCACAAACTCCACCTCACCACCACATTAGAGCACTGTGGCAGAGTCCTGTGTGCACAAGTCCTCGTGTGAATGTGTAAATTTAACACAAACTCCACCTCCCCTCCACATTAGCGCACTGTGGCAGAGTCCTGTGTGCACGTGTCCTCGTGACCTCGTGTCAGATTTCACAAACTCCACCTCACCACCACATTAGAGCTGAGTCCTGTGTGCATGTGCCCTTGTGTGAATGTGTCAATTTTACACAAACTCCACCTCACCACCACATTAGAGCACTGAGGCAGAGTCCTGTCTGCACGAACCCTTGTGTGAATGTGTCAATTTTACACAAACTCCACCTCACCACCTCATTAGAGCACTGAGGCAGAGTCCTGTGTCACGGGCCCTCGTGACCTTGTGTCAGATTTCACAAACTCAACTTCACAACCACATTAAAGCACTGTGGCAGAGTCCTATGTGCCCGAGCCCTTGTGTATTTTACACAAACTCCACCTCACCACCACATTAGAGCACTGTGTGCACAACCCCTCGTGTGAATGTGTCAGTTTTACACAAACTCCACCTCACCACCACATTAGAGCACTGTGGCAGAGTTATGTGTGCACGTGTCCTTGTGACCTCGTGTCAGATTTCACAAACTCCACCTCACCACCACATTAGAGCACTGAGGCAGAGTCCTGTCTGCACGAACCCTTGTGTGAATGTGTCAGTTCTACGCAAACTCCACCTCACCACCACATTAGAGCACTGTGGCAGAGTCCTGTGTGCATGAGCCCTCGTGTGAATGTGTCAGTTTTACACAATCTCAACTTCACCACCACATTAGAACACTGTGTGCACAAGCCCTCGTGTGAATGTGTCAGTTTTACACAAACTCCACCTCACCACCACATTAGAGCACTGTGGCAGAGTTATGTGTGCACGTGTACTCGTGACCTCGCGTCAGATTTCACAAACTCCACCTCACCACCACATTAGAGCACTGTGGCAGAGTCCTGTGTGCATGTGCCCTTGTGTGAATGTGTCAATTTTACACAAACTCCACCTCACCACCTCATTAGAGCACTGAGGCAGAGTCCTGTGTGCACGGGCCCTCGTGACCTTGTGTCAGATTTCACAAACTCAACTTCACAACCACATTAAAGCACTGTGGCAGAGTCCTATGTGCCCGAGCCCTTGTGTATTTTACACAAACTCCACCTCACCACCACATTAGAGCACTGTGGCAGAGTCCTGTGTGCACAAGTCCTCGTGTGAATGTGTAAATTTTACACAAACTCCACCTCCCCACCACATTAGCGCACTGTGGCAGAGTCCTGTGTGCACGTGTCCTCGTGACCTCGTGTCAGATTTCACAAACTCCACCTCACCACCACATTAGAGCTGAGTCCTGTGTGCATGAGCCCTTGTGTGAATGTGTCAGTTTTACACAAGCACCAGCTCACCACCTTATTAGATCACTGAGGCAGAGTCCTGTCTGCACGAGCCCTCATGACTTGTGTCAGTTTTACACAAACTCCACCTCCCCACCACATTAGAGCTCTGTGGCAGAGCCCTATGTGCACGAGCCCTCATGTCCTCGTGTCAGTTTTACACAAACTCCACCTCCCCACCACATTAGAGCTCTGTGGCAGAGTCCTGTGTGCACAAGTCCTCGTGACCTCGTGTCAGTTTTACACAAACTCCACCTCCCCACCACATTAGAGCTCTGTGGCAGAGTCCTGTGTGCACAAGTCCTCGTGACCTCGTGTCAGTTTTACACAAACTCCACCTCCCCACCACATTAGAGCTCTGTGGCAGAGCCCTATGTGCACGAGTCCTCGTGACCTCGTGTCAGATTTCACAAACTCCACCTCCCCACCACATTAGAGCACTGGGGCAGAGTCCTGTGTGCACGAGGCCTCGTGACTTCGTGTCAGTTTTACACAACCTCCCCCTCACCACCACATCAGAGCACTGGGGCAGAGTTCTGTGGAAATGTGTCGGCTTCACACTCTCTCTCTCACCCATACTGGTGCATTTACACTATACAAGAGCTGCACAAGCTGTGCCATGGGAGCACAAGTACATACAGTGGTTCAGTGGGGACATATCCAACAGTCTGTGTTATTTCTCAGGACACCACATGTTGCACTGCCCAAGGTGAAAGTGTGGCTGCAGGGAGGGGACCAGCCTCTCGGGCATCCCCAGTTTTTAACAGATCTCAATATGTGGTTCATGGCAACAGGCAGAAGTGGCCTCTTTTGTACTGAAGATTTATTGTGACACCGTCATTTCATGCTGTGTGCGTTGTTCGTCTACACACGTTTTTAGTGACTTTTATCATTTGGTTTGTGTGAACCCCGGGGAACGAGGGGGGTCCCCAAGCACCTGTCTGTCACTATAGATGTGTGATGTGAAACACTGGCGAAGCCTCTTGTGTAAAGGCGACCCTGGGGAGCCATGGCTCGTGCACAAGACTGGACACACTCTTCCAAGGGCCTCGCAGCCCCTGGTGAGCAAGCTCTGCTTCCCCCCCACCCCCCCCTCCACCACCACCACCACCGGGGATTGGTTCATGTAAACATGGGTCAGGTGGTCTCAGCCGGAATCCCATAGCCAAATACTCCCCTGGAGGCCCAAATCTCTACTGTTTGTGAATTATCCTTCTGACGCCATGCTGACGTCAAACATTTCAGTCCATTTACAAACAGGGTCGAAGCCCCAGAAGTAGAGTATTAAAAAGCAATTGAGTAACAAAAATGGTAAAGTGGGGGTTGTAAGCTACGCAGGCCACACAATAGCTCACAAAAGGGAAAGGGTGGCTATTTAAGGACATAAAATGACACGCCGGAATGTCACACTCAACCTATGCATTGTCCCTGACCACAAAGGAAACCGAAACACAATGGGGCTTATTTAGGGCGAAACCAGGAGAAGGAAGCAGGCGGTGGGAACAGTGTTTCCTCCGGACTTAACCCCCTAATTTGGTATTTTTTAAGTAAAGATGACAGATGGCACACCTCAACACCATCCTTCAGCCTTACCTGTTTTTTTATTCCCACATTTACCAGTGTTTACTGGTGTTTACACGTAGCAACGACATTGTACACCAATAACACCTTGGACTTTTTCTGTTACATAAAAAAATACAGTGAATTTGGGGTATTACGTGCTTTAAATGAAAACACTAAAATATGTGTTCCCTTACCGTTCAGGATACACAACCACCTTCTTAAAAATGAGTACCTCTGCCCTTGTGGGTTCACCTCGCGTCTGGGGCAGACTTACACGTTTTTCAAGTTTACAAAAGTTTCAAGGGTAATGATTGATGCAGGTTTACAGATTATGATCTGAAAAGGAGCAAGTCTTCCCAGATAGGGGCACGTAAATACAGGTCTGTCTGTGCAGCTGTGCACAATGTACTGTTGTGCGTCCAGAAAAAGGTTTTTGCAGTATAAAAATTGCGCTTCCATGTATGTATTTTGTTCCCCATAATGAATCTATTTTTCCCCGTAGATAAATTCCTTTTATACAGCCCACCACGTTTCAGGGTGTTCCCTTCATATTGGAAATGGACCAGCTTCTCGGCCTGGCAGGAGTAAATCTCTGAATGTTTGCAGCATTGAAAAGGGACATTGAGAAGTTGTGAATACCAACAAATGTGTGGGTTTGTGTTCCTAAACTTTCAGGACATGCACCTTGGCAGGGTCCACTCTCCATCCCTCTGAGAAGATTTACTCTTGTGCAACATTACCCCATATTGGGATCTTATTATTAGGGGTGGGCGGAACTTGCGGAGTTTCACTCTGCGGAATTCGGTGGCGTTACACAAAAACTTCGCAAGATTCCACGGAGTGGGTGGATATTGCTGCATCGCACGGCCCGCGCTGATTTTTAGCACCGGGAGCTTGTTCCACACTGAGAAATCAGCACGAACGGCACCTCGCAGCGCTCCAGTTGATTTTGCCGCCGCTCAAGTAGGTTTTCTACTCGAGCTGCAGCTTTTCCAACGCAAACGGTCGTGACCACCTGTGACCGCCCGCGTTTGGAAACTCTTGCTGAGTGCCCTCCTACCACCCAACCACACGCTAGGGGGCGCCAATTCTCGCTCCCTCTTGCCATCTTACTATTGGGCGAGCCACACACGAGAATAAAACTCCACCACGTGGTGGAGTGCAGAATTTGGCAGGAACTCCGCATTACATGCATAACACGGAGTGTGCAAAACTCCACAAACTCCGCCGACGGAGCAGAAGTTTTCTTGTTATGCAAGAATAAATCTCTTTATGAGTGCAAATTCAATTATTGTGAATTTCAGTTGGAATTTATATTTGTAAATCAAGTCTTTCCTGCTGGTAAGGGCAACTTCCGTGTGAAAATGATTTTTGAGAAACTGTCTCAAAGGGTCAACATCTCCTCGTGTAGTTTTGTTTTTCAAACAACCAGGGCCACTGGAGTTGAGCGATTCTGCGGCCGCTGCGTTTTCCGCATAATTATTGATTTGCCGCACTTTTCACATATGTATCATCTCCCAAGTAATTTGCAGATTTTAACCTAGATAAATTGTTTGCAGCTCAAGGAGATCAAAAGTTACTAAAGGCGCTATAACACGCAAGGACAGGCCTTTCGCCGCACTGGGGCAGCTCACCGTTCAGTTGCTAGCACCGGTATGTAGGTGGTGGCCTTGGACCAAGCAGTGTTTACATGTGTGAAAATGCAGAATAGTGAAGCATTAGGGCTTCAAAATGTGTCCCATAATTTGCTTTCTCTTGCCACATAATTTAGTGATCCCAGCCACATAATTCTGGTGGCCCTGCCTATGACCATTCATAGCGCATTCTGTCACCTGGGTCTAATGTCTGGGTGAGTTCAGGTTGATCCTTTGGTTCAAGATGGGTCACGAGTCACAGCTCCAGAGAGGAGTCTGTAGGCAGTGCCTGTTTCTGTAGTGCCTGTCAGCGGGTGTTACACTCATCCAGTTCTTGGCCTCTCTGCTGAGAGCACAGAGCAATAGCCGTACATTTGTCAATCAAAATTGCCATTTTAGGTGAAGTGCAGAAAGGTGGCACACAAATACTGCTGTCCAAGGAGAAGAAATGCAGCGTGTCTGTGCATGTGTGTGTAAGAGAGGGGATTGGGGAAGGGCGTGGGGGGGGACAAAAGAAAGTGTTCAGAAGGAGAAAGTGAAAAGGGTAGAAGATGAAGCCTGAACCCAGAACCCACCCATCGACACCACCAACACTGACACAGCTGCCCGCAACTTCAGGCAATGGATCGACACCTGCGCCAACACTCTCGCCCCGATCAAAAATCCCTCCAACAGACGCACCGACAGAAAGGCATCTGGTTTACCGCCGACCTCCAAGAACCTAAGCAAACATGCCGAAGACTCGAGAAGAAGTGGCGTCATAATCAGACACTGGACAACCACACAGCCTTCAAAAACACCATTCGCAGACACCACCAACTCATCCGAACCACCAAGAGAACTGCCTTCAAAGAAGGCATCAACAACAACGCACACAGCCACAAGAAGCTCTTCAACATTGTGAAGGAACTCTCCAACCCCAGCTCCATCCCCAGCGACATCCCGCCATTCCAAGACCTCTGTGACTCCCTTGCCTCCTACTTCCACCGCAAGATCGCAGACATCCACAACAGGTTCAGCACGCAGACCCCCCGGCAACCACCAACAACACAGATTCACCTCCGACCAAACTCCTGCTCTCCTGGACCCCCGTCAATAACAACGACACCATTGAAATCATGAACACCATCCACTCTGGCTCCCAATCCAATCCATGCCTCTCACCACATCCTCAACAAAGCAAGCTCAGTCATCGCAGCCCAACTCCGGAAGATCATCAGCAGATCCTTCGAGTCCACCATCTTCTTGGAGAGCTGGAAACACGCCGAAATCAACTCCCTCCTCAAAAAACCCAAGGCGGACCCAAAGGACCTCAAGAACTTTCAGCCTATCTCCCTGCTCCCCTTCCTGGCAAAAGTCATCAAGAAGGCTGTCAAGAGACAACTGACCCACTTCCTCGAGGAGAACAGCACTCTGGACCCTTCCCAATACAGATTCTGCAGCAACCACAGCACCAAAACTGCCCTCATCGCCGCCACCGACGACATCAGAACCATACTGGACAACATCGAAACCGCGGCCCTCATCCTCCTGGACCTCTCGGCCGCATTCGACACCGTCTGCCACCACACCCGACGCACACGCCTCAGCAATGCAGGAATCCGCGACAGAGCCCTGGACTGGGTCACCTCCTTTCTCACTGGCAGAACCCAGAGAGTCGGCCTCCCTCTATTCCACTCTGAAGCCACCAAAATCATCTCCAGCATACCCCAGGGTTCGTCCCTCAGCCCGACCCTCTTCAACATCTTCATGGCTCTGCTCGCTAACATCACCCGAACTCACAACCTCAACATCATCTCATACGCCGACGACACCCAGCTGATCCTCTCCCTCACCTCACTCCGCCAAGACCAAACTCCACGAAGGAATGAAGGCCATCAACTAATGGATGAAGAACAGCTTCCTAAAACTCAATTCCAACAAGACTGAGGTCCTCATCTTCGGCTCCACCCCCTCAGCATGGGATGACTCCTGGTGGCCTGCCACACTCGGATCCGCTCCGACTCCCACCGACCACGCACGCAACCTAGGATTCATCTTGGACTCCTCACTATCCATGACCCAACAAGTCAACGCCATCGCCTCCTCCTGCTTCAACACCCTCTGCATGCTCCGAAAGATCTACAAATGGATACCCACCGAAACCAGAAGAACAGTCACCCAAGCCCTCGTAAGAAGCAAACTGGACTACGGCAATGCCCTCTATGCAGGAACCACAGCCAAACTCCAGAAAAGGCTGCAACGCATCCAGAACGCCTCTGCACGCCTCATCCTGGACATGCCCCGCAACTGCCACATCACAGACCACCTGAGACCTGCGCTGGCTCCCAGTCAGCAAAAGAATCACCTTCAGACTCCTCACCCACGCTCACAAGGCGCTGCACAACACCGGAGCAGAATACCTCAACATACGGCTCTCCTTCTACACCCCGACCCGACAGCTCCGCTCCGCCGACCTCGCAACCGTCCCACGCATCTGCAGAACTACAACCCGCGGCAGATCATTCTCGCATCTCGCCGCCAAGACGTGGAACACTCTTCCCACCCACCTGCGTCAGACCAAAGACCTCATTACCTTCAGGAAACTTCTCAAGACCTGGCTGTTCGAGCAGTAGCAGCACCTCCCCTGCCCCTCAGCGCCTTGAGACCCCCACAGGTGAGTAGTGCGCTTTACAGATTCCTTGATTAATTGAGAGTGCAGATGGAGACAGACTTCTGGTGTGATGAGAAACGAGAGTAAGCAACTATCACAGAGAGGGAGACAGCAGAGGAAAGAGGTGTGAACTATATGATGTTGAATACAAATCCGTGCTAACAAGCGCTTGTAAAGTCAAATAGTCTCACATGGTTTATGTGTTTCTTCTGTGATGCATCTGGACTCCCTAAAAGCAGAAGCGTCAAAGACTGATTGGGGGGCTCGCCCTGAAAGCACAGGATGTGACCTCACGATTTAGGCCACGTCCACAATTACAATAAAGTGTCTCTTATAAAAGATTCCCAGCTACATCTTTTGCTCACAAGCATTGTACAGACCCCAGCCATCTTTTTCATCTCACATTTGCAACGGTTTGAGTAAAAATATTATTATTTTGGGGTCTATCATGCTGCGCACTGATCAGCTGTCAAACTACCTGTCCGTGGGCCCGAGAGATGAGAGTTCAACAACTTATCGAACTGGTTACTGGCAGGTTATTCATTTACCCCGTATATCTCTGTGAGACTGACCAGCGAATGTTTTGCGAAAGAATGCGAACGGGGAGTGGGGGCAGTTTTTGGGGGGCAGTTTTTGATCCCAGTTCGGCCCTGCACACTCCCTGGATAGCTGCATCTTTTCTCACGCCAGGTCCCCTGCGCCTCAGGGCACACGGTGAGCTCTCCACGGGCCGCTGGAAGCAGTCCTAACTGGTGCAACCCTGCCCCAGCCGACTCAGGAGGCCTCCAAGAACCGTGTGCACCAGGTGTGTGCCAGGTGCACCAGGGGGTGGGGCCAGGGCCTGTGTGCAGCCGTCGCACAGTGTGATCCTCTGCTTCCAGACAATAGTGCCCACCTGAGTCCAGGTGAGACTCACACGTTACAGGGAGCAATGTGCAGGATGCGCGATAGGGCAGAGAGGGGCCTCGGTAACACCGGTGTCTCCAGGGCCAGGTCTGCTGCAGCAGTGCCTACGATGCAGGTCCCGGCACTGCGCGGAGTGACACAGCTCTGCTGCATCAACCTTTCAGCGGGTCACGCATGCAGCAGTGCCTGTAACGCAGGCCTAGGCACTGCGGCGGAGTGACACACAGCTCTGCTGCAGTACTACCTGCGGCACAGCGCCAGGCACTGCGGCGGAGTGACACACAGCTCTGCTGCATCAACCTTTCATCGGGTCACGCATGCAGTAGAGCCTGAAACGCAGGCCTAGGCACTGCGGCGGAGTGACACACAGCTCTGCTGCATCAACCTTTCATCGGGTCACGCATGCAGTACTGCCTGAAACGCAGGCCTAGGCACTGCCGCAGAGTGACACACAGCTCTGCTGCAGTACTACCTACGGGGCAGCGCCAGGCACTGCGGCGGAGTGACACACAGCTCTGCTGCATCAACCTTTCATCGGGTCACGCATGCAGTAGAGCCTGAAACGCAGGCCTAGGCACTGCCGCAGAGTGACACACAGCTCTGTTGCAGTACTACCTGCGGCACAGCGGCAGGCACTGCGGCGGAGTGACACACAGCTCTGCTGCATCAACCTTTCATCGGGTCACGCATGCAGTAGAGCCTGAAACGCAGGCCTAGGCACTGCCGCGGAGTGACACACAGCTCTGCTGCATCAACCTTTCAGCGGGCCACGCATGCAGCAGTGCCTCTAAGACAGGCCTAGGCACTGCGGCGGAGTGACACACAGCTCTGCTGCATCAACCTTTCATTCGGGTCACGCATGCAGTACTGCCTGAAACGCAGGCCTAGGCACTGCCGCGGAGTGACACACAGCTCTGTTGCAGTACTACCTGCGGCACAGCGCCAGGCACTGCGGCGGAGTGACACACAGCTCTGCTGCATCAACCTTTCATCGGGTCACGCATGCAGTAGAGCCTGAAACGCAGGCCTAGGCACTGCCGCGGAGTGACACACAGCTCTGCTGCATCAACCTTTCACCGGGCCACGCATGCAGCAGTGCCTCTAAGACAGGCCTAGGCACTGCAGCGGAGTGACACACAGCTCTGCTGCATCAACCTTTCATTCGGGTCACGCATGCAGTACTGCCTGAAACGCAGGCCTAGGCACTGCCGCGGAGTGACACACAGCTCTGTTGCAGTACTACCTGCGGCACAGCGCCAGGCACTGCGGCGGAGTGACACACAGCTCTGCTGCATCAACCTTTCATCGGGTCACGCATGCAGTAGAGCCTGAAACGCAGGCCTAGGCACTGCCGCGGAGTGACACACAGCTCTGCTGCATCAACCTTTCAGCGGGCCACGCATGCAGCAGTGCCTCTAAGACAGGCCTAGGCACTGCGGCGGAGTGACACACAGCTCTGCTGCATCAACCTTTCATTCGGGTCACGCATGCAGTACTGCCTGAAACGCAGGCCTAGGCACTGCCGCGGAGTGACACACAGCTCTGTTGCAGTACTACCTGCGGCACAGCGCCAGGCACTGCGGCGGAGTGACCCACAGCTCTGCTGCATCAACCTTTCATCGGGTCACGCATGCAGTACTGCCTGAAACACAGGCCTAGGCACTGCCGCGGAGTGACACACAGCTCTGCTGCAGTACTACCTACGGTACAGCGCCAGGCACTGCGGCGGAGTGACACACAGGTCTGCTGCTTCAACCTTTCAGCGGGCCACGCATGCAGCACTGCCTGTAACACAGGCCTAGGCACTGCGGCGGAGTGACACACAGGTCTGCTGCATCAACCTTTCAGCGGGTAACGCATGCAGCAGTGCCTGTAACGCAGGCCTAGGCACTGCAGCGGAGTGACACTCAGCTCTGCTGCATCAACCTTTCATTCGGGTCACGCATGCAGTACTGCCTGTAACGCAGGCCTAGGCACTGCGGCGGAGTGACACACAGCTCTGTTGCAGTACTACCTGCGGCACAGCGCCAGGCACTGCGGCGGAGTGACACACAGCTCTGCTGCATCAACCTTTCATCGGGTCACGCATGCAGTAGAGCCTGAAACGCAGGCCTAGGCACTGCCGCGGAGTGACACACAGCTCTGCTGCATCAACCTTTCATCGGGTCACGCATGCAGTACTGCCTGAAACGCAGGCCTAGGCACTGCCGCAGAGTGACACACAGCTCTGCTGCAGTACTACCTACGGTGCAGCGCCAGGCACTGCGGCGGAGTGACACACAGCTCTGCTGCATCAACCTTTCATCGGGTCACGCATGCAGTAGAGCCTGAAACGCAGGCCTAGGCACTGCCGCAGAGTGACACACAGCTCTGTTGCAGTACTACCTGCGGCACAGCGGCAGGCACTGCGGCGGAGTGACACACAGCTCTGCTGCATCAACCTTTCATCGGGTCACGCATGCAGTAGAGCCTGAAACGCAGGCCTAGGCACTGCCACGGAGTGACACACAGCTCTGCTGCATCAACCTTTCAGCGGGCCACGCATGCAGCAGTGCCTCTAAGACAGGCCTAGGCACTGCGGCGGAGTCACACACAGCTCTGCTGCATCAACCTTTCATTCGGGTCACGCATGCAGTACTGCCTGAAACGCAGGCCTAGGCACTGCCGCGGAGTGACACACAGCTCTGTTGCAGTACTACCTGCGGCACAGCGCCAGGCACTGCGGCGGAGTGACACACAGCTCTGCTGCATCAACCTTTCATCGGGTCACGCATGCAGTAGAGCCTGAAACGCAGGCCTAGGCACTGCCGCGGAGTGACACACAGCTCTGCTGCATCAACCTTTCACCGGGCCACGCATGCAGCAGTGCCTCTAAGACAGGCCTAGGCATTGCGGCGGAGTGACACACAGCTCTGCTGCATCAACCTTTCATTCGGGTCACGCATGCAGTACTGCCTGAAACGCAGGCCTAGGCACTGCCGCGGAGTGACACACAGCTCTGTTGCAGTACTACCTGCGGCACAGCGCCAGGCACTGCGGCGGAGTGACACACAGCTCTGCTGCATCAACCTTTCATCGGGTCACGCATGCAGTAGAGCCTGAAACGCAGGCCTAGGCACTGCCGCGGAGTGACACACAGCTCTGCTGCATCAACCTTTCAGCGGGCCACGCATGCAGCAGTGCCTCTAAGACAGGCCTAGGCACTGCGGCGGAGTGACACACAGCTCTGCTGCATCAACCTTTCATTCGGGTCACGCATGCAGTACTGCCTGAAACGCAGGCCTAGGCACTGCCGCGGAGTGACACACAGCTCTGTTGCAGTACTACCTGCGGCACAGCGCCAGGCACTGCGGCGGAGTGACCCACAGCTCTGCTGCATCAACCTTTCATCGGGTCACGCATGCAGTACTGCCTGAAACACAGGCCTAGGCACTGCCGCGGAGTGACACACAGCTCTGCTGCAGTACTACCTACGGTACAGCGCCAGGCACTGCGGCGGAGTGACACACAGGTCTGCTGCTTCAACCTTTCAGCGGGCCACGCATGCAGCACTGCCTGTAACGCAGGCCTAGGCACTGCGGCGGAGTGACACACAGGTCTGCTGCATCAACCTTTCAGCGGGTAACGCATGCAGCAGTGCCTGTAACGCAGGCCTAGGCACTGCAGCGGAGTGACACACAGGTCTGCTGCATCAACCTTTTAGCGGGCCACGCATGCAGCAGTGCCTGTAACGCAGGCCTAGGCACTGCTGTGCGGTGACACGCATATCTGCAGCAGCCTGGCATTGGGCCACGCATGCAACCGTGCCTGAGGTCCAGGCTGAGACACTGCCGTGGAGTGAAACACAAGTCTGCTGCAGCGGCCTTGCCATAGGTCATTCATGCAGCAATGCCTGCGACACAGTCCTGGGCAATACCACGCAGTGACACACAGGTCTAGCACATCAGTCTTTCACCTAGTGCCTGCAACAAAGCCCTGGGCATTGTTTCGAAGTCACACTCAGGCCTGCTGCAGCAACCTGGCACTAGGTTATCCATGCAGCAGAGTCTGCGACACAGGCCCGGGCACCGCCTTGGAGTGACACATACGTCTGCTGCATCAGTCTTTTACATAGTGTCTGCGACAAAGGCCTGGGCACCGATTCGGAGTCACATTCCGGTCTGCAGCAGCAGCCTGGCACTGGGTCATCCATGCAGCAGTGCTTGTGACATGGGCTTGGGCACTGCCACTGGGTGACTCACAAATCTGCTGAAGCGGCCTAGCACTGTGTCACCCATGAAGCAGTGCCTAAGACTCGGGCCTCGGCACTACTGCGGAGCGACACAAGTATCTGCTTCAGCAGCCTTTCATCTGGTGACCCATGCAGCAGTGCCTGCAACACAGGCCTAGGAAATTCCATGGAGTGATACACAGGTTGCTGCAGCAGCCTGGCGCCGTGTCATTCATGCAGCAGTGCCTGCAACAAAGGTCTGGGCATTACTCCTGAGTGACACACAGGTCTGCTGCAGCGGACTGGCACTGGGTCATCTATGCAGCAGTGCCTGTGATGCAGGTCTAGGCACTGCTTCAGAGTCACATGCATGTCTGCTCCTGCAGCATGATGCTGGGTCATCCATACAGGGTGCCTGCGACACGGGCCAAGGCACTACTTCAGAATGGCACACAGGCCTGCTGAAGTGGCCTTGCATCGGGTCATCCATGGCAGCACTGCCTGCTACACGGGCCTAGGCACTGCTTGAGAGTCATGCACAAGTCTGCTGCAGTGGCCTTGCATTGGGTCATCCATTTAACAATGCCTGCAAAACAGGCCAAGGCACTGCTTCGGAGTGACACACAGGTCGGCTGCAGTAGCCCTGCACCGGGCCATCCATTCAGCAGTGCCTACAGTTGATGTAAGTCCTATTAAATATGCTCAAGGACCATGACAAAGTTGGAAATAGATATATTGGGTCACTTTGGGATGTTACCTAGAAAGGATAGGTACGCCACTGTTGTAGATGATTATTTCACTAAATAGCCAGAGCTGAAAATGGTGGAAAAGGTTACTTCCACTCAAGTTATAGAATTCCTAGATTACATTTTTTGTTGTGAAGGAATACCTGAAGAACTTATATCCGACAATGGACCCCAATTTGTAAGCAAGGAAATGGACAGTTTTTTAAAAAGATGGAGATTTTTACATAGGAGAGTGTCAAATTATCATCCACAGGCCAATGGTCAAGTAGAACGTTTTAACACGGTGGTTAAGAAGTCGGTTCAATTGGCCATAAAAGGCGGATTTAGAGAACGTCATCTAATTTGGTTACAGGTTTGTCCCCATTTGAAATGTTGTAATGAAGGAAGCGGGGGTTGAAGCTGATGTCGTGGTGGTTGAGAAAATGCTAATGATGTTGATATTGATTTTGCCAAAATCAGGGAGCGAATGAAAATATGTCAGTAGGAGATGTGTGAAAGGGGTCCCAAAGCTACATCTGCATGGTCTAAGTTGAAGGTTGGTGATGTAGTAAAGGTGAAAATGAGTGGTGTGTTTAAGAGGATATTGGCCAAATGGCCAGATCCTGTAAAAAGTGTGGACATTTTTAGCAAGGCATTAGGAGTAGAAGGTAGTAAAATATGGAATTTCAGGAGAATTTCAGTGTGCAAAGATGCAATGATGAAGAGTCATGGATCAATGGATGGTGAGTAGGGGGTTCTTATTTTGACATGTGTGTTGACTCCAACAATGCGGATTAAAACAGAACGACAGGAAGACTTTAGGAAGGGGAGATAAATCAGGAGAAACAGGTCATGTCCATGATGAGTCCACAAGTTCTGGTAGAATCTAGGTATGTCATAGGGCAAAAAATTCGCTAAGTGACAGTTGGGAAGCAGAGAGCCAGTAAAGTGGTTGTTAAACTGCTATTCAAATTTACGGAAATAAAGCTATCTCTTCTGAACCCACGTATGTGTGTTTGCCACAAGTATGTATGTAGGTGGTATTTCTAAAGGGTGAGTATGACAATATGTATGTAAGCGGTATTCCTATAAGGTGAGTATACCAGTCTGTATGTATGTAGTATGGCTATAGGGTTAGTATGTTTATCTGTATAGGCTGAGTATGTCAGTCTGTATGTGTGTAGTATTTCTATAGGGCAAGTATGCCAGTCTGTATGCGTGTGGTATTTCTATAAGGTGAGTGTGTCAGTATGTATATGGTATTTCTATAGGCTGAGTGTATCAGTCTGTATGTATGTGGTATTTCTTTAAGGTGAGTGTGCTAGTATGTATGTATGTATGTGGTATTGCTGTAGGGCGAGTGTGTCAGTCTGTGTGTGTAATATTTCTATAGAGTGAGTTTGTCAGTCTGTATGTGGTATGAGGTATTTCTTTAGGGTGAGTGTGTGTAGGAGGCTGAACTGGCTTGTAGTGAGTACCAGGGGGTACTTACACCTTGCACCAGGCCCAGGTATCCCTTATTAGTGTATAGGGTGTCTAGCAGCTTAGGCTGAAAGATAATGGTAGCTTAGCAGAGCAGCTTAGGCTGAACTAGAAGACGAGTGAAGCTCCTACAGTACCACAAGTGTCATATGCACAATATCATAAGAAAACACAATACACAGATATACTAAAAATAAAGGTACTTTATTTTTATGACAATATGCCAAAAGTATCTCAGTGAGTACCCTCAGTATGAGGATAGCAAATATACACAAGATATATGTACACAATACCAAAATATGCAGTAATAGTATTAGAAAACAGTGCAAACAATGTATAGTTACAATAGGATGCAATGGGGACACATAGGGATAGGGGCAACACAAACCATATACTTCAAAAGTGGAATGCGAACCACGAATGGGCCCCAAACCTATGTGACCTTGTAGAGGGTCGCTGGGACTATTAGAAAATAGAAAGGGTTAGAAAAATAGCCCACCCCAAGACCCTGAAAAGTGAGTGCAAAGTGCACTAAAGTTCCCCAAAGGACAAAGAAGTCGTGATAGGGGAATTCTGCAGGAAAGAAACAAACCAGCAAAGCAACAACAATGGATTTCCAGTCGAGGGTACCTGTGGAACAAGGGGACCAAGTCCAAAAGTCACAAGCAAGTCGGAGATGGGCAGATGCCCAGGAAATGCCAGCTGTGGGTGCAAAGAAGCTGCTACTGGACAGTAGAAGCTGAGGATTCTGAAGGAACGACAAGGGCTAGAGACTTCCCCTTTGGAGGATGGATTCCCCACGCCGTGGAGAGTCGTGCAGAGGTGTTTTCCCGCTGAAAGACTGCCAACAAGCCTTGCTGGCTGCAAATCGTGCGGATAGGGTTTTTGGATGCTGCTGTGGCCCAGGAAGGACCAGAATGTCGCCAATTGTGTCTGGGGACAGAGGGGGCATCGAGAAAGACAAAGAGCCCTCTCAGAAGCAGGCAGCACCCGCAGAAGTGCCGGAACAGGCACTACGAAGAGGAGTGAAACAGTGCTCACCCGAAGTTGCACAAAGGAGTCCCACACCGTCGGAGGACAACTTAGAAAGTCGTGCAATGCAGGTTAGAGTGCCGTGGACCCAGGCTTGGCTGTGCACAAAGGATTTCCACCGGAAGTGCACAGAGGCCAGAGTAGCTGCAAAAGTCGCGGTTCCCAGCAATGCAGTCTGGCGTGGGGAGGCAAGGACTTACCTCGACCAAACTTGGACTAAAGAGTCACTGGACTGTGGGAGTCACTTGGACACAGTTGCTGGATTCAAGGGACCTCGCTCGTCGTGCTGAGAGGAGACCCAGGGTACCGGTGATGCAGTTCTTTGGTGCCTGCGGTAGCAGGGGGAAGATTCCGTCGACCCACGGGAGATTTCTTCGGAGCTTCTAGTGCAGAGAGGAGGCAGACTACCCCCACAGCATGCACCACCAGGAAAACAGTCGAGAAGGCGGCAGGATCAGCGTTACAGAGTTGCAGTAGTCGTCTTCGCTACTTTGTTGCAGTTTTGCAGGCTTCCAGCGTGGTCAGCAGGCGATTCCTTGGCAGAAGGTGAAGAGAGAGATGCAGAGGAACTCTGATGAGCTCTTGCATTCATTATCTAAGGAATCCGCAAAGACAGAGACCCTAAATAACCAGAAAAGAGGGTTTGGCTACCTAGGAGAGAGGATAGGCTAGCAACACCTGAAGGAGCCTATCAGAAGGAGTCTCTGACGTCACCTGCTGGCACTGGCCACTCAGAGCAGTCCAGTGTGCCAGCAGCACCTCTGTATCCAAGATGGCAGAGGTCTGGAGCACACTGGAGGAGCTCTGGGCACCTCCCAGGGGATGTGCAGGTCAGGGGAGTGGTCACTCCCCTTTCCTTTGTCCAGTTTCGCGCCAGAGCAGGGCTGAGGGGTCCCTGAACCGGTGTAGACTGGCTTATGCAGAAATGGGCACCATCTGTGCCCATGAAAGCATTTCCAGAGGCTGGGGGAGGCTACTCCTCCCCTGCCTTCACACCATTTTCCAAAGGGAGAGGGTGTAACACCCTCTCTCAGAGGAAGTCCTTTGTTCTGCCATCCTGGGACAAGCCTGGCTGGACCCCAGGAGGGCAGAAACCTGTCTGAGGGGTTGGCAGCAGCAGCAGCTGCAGTGAAACCCCTGAAAAGGCAGTTTGGCAGTACCCGGGTCTGAGCTACAGACCCGTGGGATCATGGGATTGTGCCAACAATGCCAGGATGGCATAGAGGGGGCAATTCCATGATCTTAGACATGTTACATGGCCATATTCGGAGTTACCATTGTGAAGCTACACATAGGTATTGACCTATGTGTAGTGCACGCGTGTAATGGTGTCCCCGCACTCACAAAGTCCGGGGAATTTGCCCTGAACTATGTGGGAGCACCTTGGCTAGTGCCAGGGTGCCCACACACTAAGTAACTTGGCACCTAACCTTTACCAGGTAAAGGTTAGACATATAGGTGACTTGTAAGTTACTTAAGTGCAGTGAAAATGGCTGTGAAATAATGTGTGCATTATTTCACTCAGGCTGCAGTGGCAGGCCTGTGTAAGAATTGTCAGAACTACCTATGGGTGGCAAAAGAAATGCTGCAGCCCATAGGGATCTCCTGGAACCCCAATACCCTGGGTACCTCAGTACCATATACTAGGGAATTATAAGGGTGTTCCAGTATGCCAATGTAAATTGGTGAAATTGGTCACTAGCCTGTTAGTGACAATTTGGAAAGAAATGAGAAAGCATAACCACTGAGGTTCTGGTTAGCAGAGCCTCAGTGAGACAGTTAGGCACCACACACGGAACACATACATATAGGTCACAAACTTATGAGCACTGGTGTCCTGGCTAGCAGGGTCCCAGTGACACATAACAAACATACTGGAAACATAGGGTTTTCACTATGAGCACTGGGCCCTGGCTGGCAGGATCCCAGTGAGACAGTGAAAACACCCTCACATACACTCACAAACAGGCCAAAAGTGAGGGTAATAAGGCTAGAAAGAGGCTACTTTCTCACACAACCCCCCCCCCCCCAAACGAAGGACAATAAGGCTAACCTTGGCCAGTTGAGACTTTATTGTCTAAGTGGTGATAAGTAGAGAGTAGCTCTGCAATAGACTGGTTACTCCCTTTATCATCCACTATATGGTTATCTCCCTGTGGGGATGTAAACCACCCTGTTTGAAGTTTTTTAGCTAAACAACAATGTGAAGATGTATTTTCAGAGTTTCTATCAGTAAGTTTTAGTTTAGAGCAGTGGGAATTATCCACTGAACCTATTTGTACTGATGGAAATGCCAGACAGGGATGCTGTCTCAGTAAAGCCATAGCTGGGCAAAAACTTTGTCCATATGGCTGGAAGAGAGAACAGGGATGCTGTTTCTCTTGAGTTGGAGCAGGGCAGGGATGCTGTCCTATGAGCTCCACACTAGGGCAGGGATGCTGTCCTAAGTGTTGTGAGGTAGTGCAGGGTTTCTGCACTAAAGTTTCTCAGGGAGGGTTGGAGGGATGCTCCATGTTAACTAAAATGGTGCTCTTTTTCTCACCAATGTTAGTTATCCCACAGAGAGGTACTTCTACCTCAGGGAGTGCAGTTTTGCCAACTGATGATTCCCTTGGAACAGGTGCTGCCCCAGGAGAGGTTTCTCCCACCACAGGAATGGTATCCTGAATGGTAGGGTGGTTAGGGGATACTGTGATACCCTTTTTACCTGTTATTGGAGAGGGATCCTGAGTTTTCAGGCCTTCTCTCCTTTGCTTTTTCATTTCAGTAGAAATGAGAGGGAACAATTCCTCTGGGATGCCCAGCATGGCTGCATGGGCATAAAACTCTACATCAGCCCAACCTGAGGCCTCTAGGTCATTACCTAAGAGACAGTCTACAGGTAAGCTAGGTGATACCACCACCTGCTTAGGGCCAGTAACTCCACCCCAACTAAACTGAATTATAGCTAAGGGAAGAAACTTAGTGGAGTTATGGACATCAATAATCTTATACTGTTGTCCAATGATGTGTTGTTCAGGATGCACTAGGTTTTCAGTCACCAAAGTGATACTGGCACCTGTGTCCCTGTAGGCCAAGGCCTCAACACCATTTATTGAAACTGTCTGCCTGTACTTATCCATTGTAAGGGGACAAGCAGCCAGTGTGGCAAG